>NC_041743.1:323270-646541 GCF_004115215.2 Ornithorhynchus anatinus | reverse complement strand
TGCTTCCGGGGGCTGTGGGGGATGCTGCGGCTGCACGGCCGCCTCTATCAGGTGGAGCCCCTGCCGGCCTCCGCCACCTTTGAGCACCGGGTGTCCCTGCTGGACGACCGGCAGCCCGGAAACTGGACCTGCGGTCTCACCGACCGGGAGATCGCCCGCCAGGCGGCCCAGTTCCGGCCGCCGGCCTCTTTCCGGCAGATCGACTGGCACGACTCCTACATACACCCCAAGTATCTGGAGCTGGCCGTGGCGGTGGACAACGCCAGGTACAGATTCAGGGAAAACAATTTATCCAGAGTTATCCAGGACACAATTATCCTGGTGAACTTTGCAGACTCATACTTTCGGGAGCTGAAAGCTCGAATCTTTTTGAAAGCCCTGGAGGTCTGGACTGACCGTGACAAAGTGAATACTAAGCATCCAGAGTTACTGCCAATACTTGATGAATTTTTACCTTACCAGGAAAATAACATATATCCCCGTGTCCAACAAGACCTTGCGCATTTGTTTCTGTTGAAGACTTTTCCCGATGCCTTGGGGTGGGCCTATCTTGGCACTGCCTGTAATGCAAAATGGATGGGATCCATATCCAGTCTGCCAGGCAAATTACTGTTTGAGCCTTCACTGTGGTTCTCCCACGAATTGGGACACATCTGTGGCATAGCCCATGATGGTGAGTATTGTACGTGCCAAAGATTAAAGTGTATCATGGGAGCTTCTGGCCGCCTTCATGGTGCTTTTAGTAATTGCAGCTTTGCTGATTTTTTCACCTCAACAAGCCAGTTTGCCTCCTGTCTCAATAATATTCCTGAACGGTTTTTGGTAGTAGAGAAGTGTGGTAACAAAGTGGTGGAATGGGGAGAGGAATGTGACTGTGGATCAGAGAGGGAGTGTGAGAAAGATGCCTGTTGCCTGTCAAGCTGCAAATTGAGCCCTGGGAGTGTGTGTGTTTCTGGACTGTGCTGCAAAAGATGCCAATTCGTTCTAGCCAAAAAGGTCTGTAGGCCAAGGCAAAGTGAATGCGATCTCGACGAGTTCTGTAACGGGACCTCAAATATGTGTCCAGAAGATGTGTACAAGCAGGATGGGACCCCGTGTAGTGACGGCGCCGTCTGTTACCATGGAAGTTGTCATTCCCACCTTGGCCAGTGCAGAGCCCTTTTTGGTAAAGAAGCCATGGTTGCTCCGTTACTGTGTTATGAGGAGGTGAATGGATATGTTGACCGATTTGGGAACTGTGGGTTAGAGGGAAACCGTTACAGAAAATGTGCAGTACGTGATATGTTGTGTGGAAGAGTGCAGTGTGTCAACGTGAAGATCATTCCTTCAATGCCAGACCATACGTCAGTCATTCAGACTCATGTGAAAGCCAGCAGAACCATGTGCTGGGGGACAGACTACCATGCAGCAATGCACACAATGAGAATCGTTGATATTGGGGATGTCAAAGACGGCAGCTTCTGTGGCACTGGCTTGATATGCATTAACAGGACCTGTCTCAATGTGTCTCTCCTGAATTATGACTGTGAACCTCAAAAGTGTAACCATCGAGGAGTGTGCAACAACAAGAGAAACTGCCACTGTGATTATGGCTGGGCCCCTCCATTCTGTGAGACTCCTGGGGATGGGGGGAGCATTGACAGCGGCCCTGCAGGCAAACCAGTCGCTGCAAAGACATTTCAAGTTTGGCCCGTTTTCATTCTCCGGATCATTCTTTTTGTTGCCGCTTTGATTCTGTCTTCGACGCAGTTGATGAAATTTGAAAAAAAAGCATCTTTAAAAGAAATGGAAAAGAAATCCAAGAAAAGGCTGAAATAAAAGTTCTACAGGAAATTTAGGGAAAGGGCAAAATTGTTTAGATAAATGTTTGTTTTCCCTAGTAAGCTTATGGAGATGCTGCCACAAGCCCGTACTACTTCTGTGACAATCAGATTGAGAGTTTTATCTGCAGATTTGTAAAGAGCTGCACCTCATGGTTCTCACTGAAAGTGAAAGTAAATTTTTCATAGTGATTGCGTGGAGTACGTTGAGCTCCTTAGTGTGCTGTAGCTCCCAATTTTCATGCGGGAGGGAGTTGAGTGGATTCCCTGCCCACAAGCAGTTTATGCTCTAGAGGGGGAAACAGACATTAATATAAATGAATAATTTAAAATGTACAATTTCAAGATCCTCTAAAGTCCTAGCCCCAAACACACAGGACCCAGGCTTCATCTTTTACAAGCCCTTATCATTTACCACATAGTCTATATTCTTGGAAGTACACTTTGAAACTCTAAACCACTCCCTCTACCCAGCTGCAGTAAGTTGCAAATCAATTCTACCCCGACTCCAATCCTTTGGTCACCAAGGCTACCTCTTCAGGAAATGTTCTTCCTATGCTTGGGATGGGAGCCGTCCAATAAAACTTTTGTGGAAAAGCCCCAGTGTTTTTGCTCTCAGGGTGCATTGTGCATATGTTAGTTTTTCAACCAAGGCTACTCTGATCTGAATTGTGACCGTTGGACTCTGATCCATGAAGACCCTGAAATTCTGCTTCCTTTGCTACAAATCAATCAATCAATCTTATTTATTGAGCACTTGGGAGAATACAATAGATTTTGTAGACAAGATCGCGATCCACAGCCAGCTTACAGAATTCAGCCTACAATTCACTATTGCTTTTGCATTTACAGACTAGAGGGGGGGACAGACATTAATATAATTAAGTAAATTACAGATATGTACATCAGTGTTGCAGGACTGGGAGAGGGGGGATGAATAAAAGAAACAAATCAGGGTGACGCAGAAGGGAGTGGGAGAACAGGAAAAGAGGGCTTGATCAGCCAACGCCTCTTGGAGGAGATATGCCTTCAATAAGGCTATGCAGAGGGAAAGAGTCCTTATCTGTTAGATTTGAGGAGGGAGGGCCTGCACTTATTACACATATCTGGACATTGTTCATGTTGCTTTGAGAATCTTTTCTGGGACTTGAAACAGTTTCTTCCCTTCTTTGGCCTTTGTCTATTCTTCTGATTATGCCCCATCAATTTTTCAGTAAATTCCCAGAGGCATGGCATCCTCTCAACAACAGGGTATGAACTGGAAGAGGGCACAGCGGTCCTTCTGCTAAAGAGGATCCACAGAGGAATATAAGATCCCAGCTATAGGCCGCACCCCTCAGCCCAACCATCCGTTCTCCAGCACATGCTGAGAGTCATAAGGAAGCTGGGTAACAGAGCGTGGATGGCCCTGAGTAAGCCAGTGCTCCTCCTCAAGGGCATGCCCTCCTCACCATGGGGTGTCGCCAACCCTACTCCGTAATACAAGGAGCCTAATACAAGAGGTAATCCAGGCTATTGGTTGTATGGACAGGGAAGATGAGCAGGGCCATATAATGGGCCCCCACAAGTCTGAGCACCCTGGTGCTCAACCCAAATGGACAAGGGGAGTGACTGAACTGGCCTTTTCAGTATCCTGAGACTAAACAGGCTGATGGAGGATGAGCTGCCTAAACACTGGCATCCCACGAACCATCCCCAGCAGTTTGGGGTGGTCTCACATGTACCCGATGGGCACGTGGATGAGGATTGGTCAATCCCAGGGCTTCACAGGGTGGCCATCCTGCCGGGCAAGGACTGCCATTGGAATGGGTCGAACCTGGGTCATCTCAGGCCCTGTGGGTGCTAGAGAGATTGGTGAGGTAGGCGTCCCTCATGGTGGACAGGTCTCAGGAAAGTGTCCGCAGGTGTCAGTTTGGTCTGGGACTCTTGTCCATTTTGGATCCCCCTGAATAAAGAGCTGAACTTAGAGAGGACTTCCAGACCTGAACCAGATTTTCAGGGCTCCCAGAGATGGAGTTGACAGTGGCCAGCTCATTCCTTGGACTAAAATGAGGAATGAACACATCATCACCATTATCATCGTGGCCAACATCACCGCCATAATCATCGCCACCAACATCATCATTATCATCATCAATATCAATGGAGGCTGACTATGTGCAGAATGCCTACCGTGCAAAGGGTTCTGTACTGGGTACTGGGTGGGTATATCCAGAGCACTGTACCAGAGGCCTTACTGGATGCAGAGGGCTGAACTAGCATTTACAATGTGGTGAGTACTGTCTCAGGTGTTTGAGAGAGTTCATTGAAAATAAAAGTCCCCAGCTGTCTGGGGACTTACAATTTAATGGAGCTTACAACTCCCAAGAAGTCTAAGAGTATAAGCTCAATGGGGGCAAGGTCTATATCTTTACCCTTATTGTCCTCTCTCAAGCAATTAATCAATACTATTGAGGGTTTACTGTGTGCAGAAAACTGTATTAAGTGCTGAAAGAGTAATAATAATAATAATAATGTTGGTATTTGTTAAGCGCTTACTATGTGCCGAGCACTGTTCTAAGCGCTGGGGTAGACATAGGGGAATCAGGTTGTCCCACGTGGGGCTCACAGTCTTAATCCCCATTTTACAGATGAGGGAACTGAGGCACAGAGAAGTTAAGTGACTTGCCCACAGTCACACAGCCGACAAGTGTCAGAGCTGGGATTCGAACTCATGAGCCCTGACTCCAAAGCCCGTGCTCTTTCCACTGAGCCACGCTGCTTCTCGAGTATGCTATCAAAGAGTTGGTAGGCGTGTATGCTGCCCACAGGGATCTTACGATTTAGAAGGAGAGACAGGGATTAAAGTGATTATTTGTAATGTATAGCTAAGAACATAAATGCTATGGGACTGGAAGGGCATTTGAAGAAGAAGGCAGCCAGGGATCTGGCTTTCTGCTGGCCGCACTTGGCAGCTGGAACCCTGAATCAGCCTCCTTTCTGACCTCCCAACCTCCTGCCTCTCCCCACTCCAGTCCATACTTCACTCCGCTGCTCGGATGTCTTTCTACAGAAATGTTCAGGGCATAACACCTCCTCCTCAAAAAACCACCAGTGGTTGCCTATCAATCTCCGTATCAAACAAAAACTCCACTCTATTAGCTTTAAAGCTCTCTGTCACTTTGCCCCTTCTTAACTAACTTCCCTCCTCTCCTTCAACCCAGCCCACACACTCCATTCCTTTAGTGTTAACCTTCTCAATGTGCCTCGATATCACTTGACTCGCCGTCGACCCCTGGCCCACGTCCTACCTCTGGCCTGGATCGCCCTCCCTCCTCAAATCCACCAAACAATCACTCTTCCACCGCTTCGAAGCCCTAGTGAAGGCACATTTCTTCCAAGAGACCTTCCCAAACTAAGCTCCCTTTTCCTCAGTTTCCCCTCACTTCCTTGTCACCTCGACTTGCTCCCTTCGCTCTTCCTACCTTCTCCTCACCCCTCAGCACTTAGGTATATATGTATATACCTGTAATTCCATTTATTTATATTGAGGCCTGCTTACTTGTACTGACGTCTATCTCCCTTCCTCTAGATTGTGAGCCCCTTGTGAGCAGGGATTGTCTCTATTTCTGCATTGTAGTTTCCAAGCGCTTAGTACAATGCTCTGCACACAGTAAGCGGTCAATAAATACGATTGAATGAGTGAATGAATGAACCCAGGAGCGGAGGAGGCAGAATGTGGAGGCGGTTCAGGGATGAGGGGTATGGTGAGACATGGGCCGAGGGACCGGAGTGTGAATGAGGTGAGTTCACTGTAGTTCCCTCTAGGCTGGGAGCTCGTTGTGGGAAGGGCACGTGTTTGTTTACTCGAACTGAGCTCTCCCTAGCGCTTAGTACAGTGCCCTGCACGCCGTAAGCGCTCAATAAATACGACCGAATGAATGAACGAAGAGGGTGGCGCTGAGGGCGTCGATTTGGGATTATAAAGACGAGATGGTTTGGGCAGAGAGACCAAATGGTTGAGGAGGGAGACTCGAGCCTCGCGGCAACGGCCCTTCGGCCAACTCTCCCGCCTTCTACCGCCGGGGCTGGGGGAGGGGTGGGAGGTGGGGGAGGGGTGGGAGGTGGGGGTGGGGAAGACTAAACGGCCGGCAGAGGGCGCATGCGCGTCACCAACACCCTGGGAGGGCGCATGCGCCTGACTAACAGCCGGCAGAGGGCGCTCGCGCGGGCCCTCCTAGGGAAGGGACCGTTGAACCGCAGAGGCTGCAGGGTCACGCGCTGGCCCCACCCCACCCCTTCGCCCGAGGCCCGGAGACGACTCCGAGGCGGCTCCGAGGTGTGGAGAAGGGCCGAAGCCGTGCGGGGCCATGGAGGCGGCGGGGACCGCCCTCCTGCTGCTCGGCCTGGGCGGCCTCCTCGCCGCCCCCGACGACTGGGGCTTCTCCTCCTCCGAGGTGGTCATCCCCCGGAGGCTGACCCCCCGCGGCGGGGAGGCCGAGGAGCCCGGCCGGCTGTCCTACCTGCTGCCCCTCGAGGGCCGGAGGCACGTGCTGCACCTGCGGCCCAAGAAGCTGCTGCTGCCCCGCCGCCTGCCCGTCTTCACCTTCACGGCCCGGGGGGAGCTGCTGGAGGAGCAGCCCTACGTGCCCCACGGCTGCTACTACCGCGGGGCCGTGGAGGGCGCCCCGGGCTCCCTGGCCACCTTCAGCACCTGCTTCCGGGGGCTGTGGGGGATGCTGCGGCTGCACGGTCGCCTCTACCAGGTGGAGCCCCTGCCGGCCTCCGCCACCTTCGAGCACCGGGTGTCCCGGCTGGACGAGAAGGCCCCGGGTAACCTGACCTGCGGCCTCACCTTCCGGGAGATAGTCCGCCAGGAGCCCCAAGTCTGGCTTCCGCCTTCTTACGGAAAGCACTGGAACACCTCCTACGTACACCCCAAGTATGCCGAGCTGGCGGTGGCGGTGGACAATGCCATGTACCAATTCAGGCAAAGCAATTTATCCAGAGTCATCGAGGACATACTTACCCTGTACAATTTTGCAGACTCACACTTTCAGGAGCTGAAAGCTCACCTCTTTCTGAAAGCCCTGGAGGTCTGGACAGACCGTGACAAAGTGAATACTCGTGTTTCAACGATACTTTCGGTACTTAGGGAGTTTTCATCTTACCTGGAGAGGGACATGTATCCCCGTATCCGCCCAGACCTTGCACATTTGTTTGTGTTTAAGCGATATAGCGATGGCAGGGCATGGTCCTATCATGACAGTGCCTGTAATCCAAGTAAGATGGGATCCATATCCAGTCTAATAGACTTTTCACTGCCCAATTGCGGGAAGTGGTTCACCCACGAATTGGGGCACGGGTTCGGCATGCAGCATGATGAGAATTATTGTAAGTGCAATGCATCCACGTGTCTCATGGGACCCCATGATTACAATCACGGGGGTTTTAGTAATTGCAGTTTTAATGAGTATTTCACCTTCACAAGCCGGTCTGCCTCTTGTCTCAATGATGTTCCAGAACACTTATTCATAGTAGAGAACTGTGGTAACAAAGTGGTGGAAAAGGGAGAGGAATGTGACTGTGGATCAGAGGAGGAGTGTGAGAAAGATGCCTGTTGCCTGTCAAACTGCACACTGAGCCCTAATGCAGAGTGTGCTTACGGATTGTGCTGCAAAGGATGTCAAATTGTTCCAGCTACAACAGTCTGTAGACCGAGGCAAAATGAATGTGATCTCGACGAGTTCTGTAATGGGACCACAGCTCTTTGCCCAGAAAATATGTACAAGCAGGATGGGACCCCGTGTAGTGACAGCGCTGTCTGTTACCGTGGCATGTGTCGTTCCCACCTTCAGCAGTGCAAAGCTCTTTTCGGTAAAGAAGCCTTGGATGGTCCGTTATTGTGTTACACGGAGGTGAATGAATATATTGACCGATTTGGGAACTGTGGTTTAGAGGGAAATGGCTACAGAGAGTGTTTGGTACGTGATGCATTGTGTGGAAGAGTGCAGTGTATCAATGTGAAGACCGTTCCTTCCATGCCAGAGCATACGTCGGTCATTCAGACCCATCTGAAAGCCAATGATACCACGTGCTGGGGGACGGACTACCATGCACCAATGCAAACATTGAAAATCGCAGATGTGGGGAACGTCGAAGACGGCACCACCTGCGGCCCTGGCTTGGTATGCATTAACAGGACCTGTGTCAGTCTGTCTTTGCTCAATTTCGATTGCTTAAGTGAAAAATGTAACAATCGAGGGGCGTGCAACAACAAGAGAAACTGCCATTGTACTTTTGGCTGGGCCCCTCCGTTCTGTGACACTCCAGGGGATGGGGGCAGCGTTGACAGCGGCCCTGCAGGCAATTGGGTGGATGAGGCGACGACGTTCCATATTTGGCCCGTTTTCCCTATCCGGATCGTACTTTTTGTTGCTTCCCTGATCCTGGCTGCAGTGAAATCTATGAAATTTCGAGAGAAAGCACCTTTAGAAGAAACGTAAAAAGCCAAGGAAAGCCTGAAATCAAAGATCTACAGGAAATTTAGAAAAGAGGCAACATTGTACAGATGAACATTTGTTTTCTCTAGTAAGTTTATGGAGTTGCTGCAGTCAGGCCCTAGTGCTTCTTTGACAATCATATCAAGTTCTTTTTGTAGTCAGAATTTTAAAAAGCTGTGCCTCATGGTTTTCCCTCAGAAAGTGAAAGTAAACTTTGTGTGGTGTTGGAATGAAATTTGTTGAGTTCCTTTGTGTGCTGTAGCTCCAAATTTTCATGTGTGAAGGAGATGAGGGGAATTCTGAGATTGTGATTTCACCGTAGAATCCTGTGTTGTTGCTGACAACCTTCCAGAGCTCCTTCAGGCAGAAGGCATCTCTCAGCACCTCCAGCTGATGAGAGTGCTGTCCACAGGTGAGGAACCCTGAAACCGGGAGGCCCTTTGCCAACCTGCCCACCACAGCTATTTGACCACACACATTTGCAAGTGTAGAGAAAGTCAAAGCCCCTATTCTGCCTCCTGTTCGTTTTGAATCCAGGTTCAGATAGGGGGCCCTTCTGGGAAGAACAAATGGGAGGAAATTTGTCAGGTGGACCCCAAAGGGATAATGAAAAAGGGATACCTGTAGACTCAGGCAGGAACCACCCAACTGAGCTGTGAAAAGGACAAGGTTCCGAGGTGACAGAAGAGGGGAGCCAGGAGAAGGCGATGAGAAAGAAGGAAGGCCGGGGAAAAGACCAAAGGGGGCAAATGGAGCCATGAAGAATGCAGGGGGGTTTCACTGACACTGTCCTCTCCTGGTCGTCTTGATTATTCTATCAGCCTCCTGTCTCTCCCTACTCCAGTCATTACTGCATTCTACTGTCCAGATCATATTTCTACAGAAACATTCAGGCCGTTTCCCCACTTCTCAAGAATCTCCAGTGGTTGCCCATCTACCTCTTATGAGAAGCAGCGTGGCTCAGTGGAAAGAGCACGGGCTTGGGAGTCAGAGGTCATGTGTTGGAATCCAGGCTCTGCCACTTGTCAGCTGTGTGACTGTGGGCAAGTCACTTCACTTCTCTGTGCCTCAGTGACCTCATCTGTAAAATGGGGATTAAGACTGTGAGCCTCACGTGGGACAACCTGATTATCCTGTATCTACCCCAACACTTAGAACAGTGCTTTCCGCATAATAAGCGCTTAACAAATCCAACATTATTATTATTATTATTACCTCTGCATCCAAAAGAAACTCCTTACCATTGGCTTTAAAGCACTCAATCATCTTGCCCCCTCCT
Source organism: Ornithorhynchus anatinus (assembly GCF_004115215.2). Taxonomy (NCBI): domain Eukaryota; kingdom Metazoa; phylum Chordata; class Mammalia; order Monotremata; family Ornithorhynchidae; genus Ornithorhynchus; species Ornithorhynchus anatinus. Next base: position 636,960 of record NC_041743.1, on the reverse strand, counting down.
ACCTCATCTTGTTACATTCCTGCTCCAACCCAGCCTGCACTCTTCGCTCTTCCTCTAATGCCAAACTTCTTACTATACCTCGATCCCGTCTCTCGCCGCCGAACTCTCACCCACCTCCTGCTGCTGGGCTGGAATGACCCCCTCCTCATGTTGGACAGATAATTTCTCTCCCCCCCATTCAAAGACTTATCGAAGGCACATCTCCTCCAAGAGGTCGTCCTCGACTAAGCCCTCCTTTCCTCTTCTCCCACTCCCTTCTGTGTTGCCCTTTCTTGCTCCTTTTATTCATCCCCCCTTCTAGCCCCATAGCACCTATGTCCCTATCTATGATTTATTTGTTTATGTTCATGTCTGTCCCCCTCTAGACTGTAACCTCTTTGTGGGCAGGTAATGTACTTGTTTATTGTTACATTGTCCTCTCCCGAGTGCTTAGAACAGTGCTCTGCACACAGTAAACACTTAGTAAATATGTTTGACTGACTGACTGACTGACTGACTGACTGTCTGGGGCCCACAATCCAATTAGGAGGAAGAACAGAAGAACCGAGGTACAGAGGAACTGCAGTGACTTACCCAAAGTCACAAGAAAGTAATAGTCAGAGCTTCGATTAGAACCATTTCCTCTGACTCCTAGTCTGTAGTTTCCAGTAGGTCATGCCATTTCCCTCAGAAGGGAAGCTGTGGAAGGCGGGACCTGAGTTGGAGACTTCTGTCAATCACCCTGGTTCTAAAAGATTTGCAGCTCGCCAGCACAACTCCCCTTCAGGATGATCCCAGGGGACTGGATGGTCAAACCCAAGTGCTAGCTACGGATACCATGTGCAGGAGGACGGACTACCAAGCATCAAGGCACGCACCAAGGTTCACTAATATCAGGGTAGGCACAGATGGCACCTTCTGTGGCACTGTCTTGATATGCATGGTGCATCTCTCCTCAGTAACGACTGTGAACCTGGAAAAGTTCTAATCCCAGCTCTGTTACTTGCATTCTGGTTGACCTTGGGCAAGTCACAACTTCTCTGTGTGCCTCAGTTTCCTCATATGTATAATGGAGATTCTATACCTGGTGGCCCTCCCACTTGGACTTTGAGCCCGGTGAGGGACAGGACTGGTGTCTGACCTGATTATCTTGCATCTATCCCTTCATTTCATACAGGACTTGGCACTTAACACATACCACCACTATTAGAAATCTCTGATAAAGATAGAAATGCACAGAGACTGGCCCTTAGGTTGCACAATGGCTTGCTCAGTGGCTGAAACGATGCTTAGCTGGCATCGTGGTTGGCACCCCACTGAGTTCTAAAATCAAATATCACCATCAATGATATTTATAGAATACTTACTCTGTGCAGAGCACTGTACTAAGGGCTTGGGAAAGTACAGTACAACAGAGTAGACAGATACTTTCCCTGCCCACAAATGAGCTCACAGTCTAGAGGGAAAAACAGACTTTAATGTTCTTTCATTCATTCATTTAAAAGTATTTATTGAGCCCCTACTGTGTGCAAAGCACTGTGCTAAGCCCTTGGAAGAGTACACTATAATAGCAGACAGATTCCTGCCCACCACAAGCTCATAGTCTAGAGGGGAAGACAGACATTAATATAAATAAATTAAATTGCATATATATAAATATATGTGTGTGTGTGTGTGTGTGTGTGTGTGCTGTGGGGTTGGAAGGGAGGATGAATAAAGGAGTAAGAGCTGCACAGAAGGGAGTGGGAGAAGAGGGCTTAATCAGGGAAGGCTTCTTGGAGGAGATGTGCCATTAATAAGGGTTTGAAGTGGGGGAAACCAATTATCTGTCTGATATGAGGAGGGAGGTCATTCCAGAACAGAGGCAGGATGTGGGCGAGAAGTTGTCAACGAGATAGACGGGATTGAAGTTCAGTGAGAAGGTTAGCATTAGACTAAGGAAGTGTGCCGGCTGGGTTGTAGTAAGAGAGTAGAGAGGTGAGGTAGGAGAGGACAAGGTGATTAAGTGCTTTAAAGCCATAGGTGAGGAGTTTTTGTTTGATGTGGAGGTGGATGGGCAACAACTGGAGTTTCTTGAGGAGTGGGGAATAATCCATAATGTATCATTTGAAGATCCTCCAAAGTCTGACCTCCTAACACACAGGACCCATGCTTCATCTTTTATATAACCCTATACATTACTACATAGTCTATTTTCCCATATGTGCATTTTGAAAGACGAAGCTGCCTGCCTTCTCACCTACTCTGCCCAACCCAAGCTGTTTACTCCTATTCTCTGACCTCTTCACTCCCAAGCCACCTATGACAATTCACTTATCTCCTTAGGATTGTCCTGAATACTGGACTCTTCACTCTCCACACCCCAGCGATAATTCAACTCTCACCCCAGGGCTCCTCTAGTCACTGGCCTTTTCACACTCAATAGCCCAAGAACAATTCAACCATTTCATCTGGGTAGCACCGAAGTTGTTACTGCTGACATTTATTAAGTTGTAATTGCTGTTTTCAATCGCCTCCCCCACCTGCCCATCCCAGTCCTCCCCTCATACCTCACCTCCCCAACCCCTTCTGCCACCCAACTCCTTCCCTCCCTTTGCACTGCCCCCACTTCTCCTCACCTCATCCCTGTATTCCTGTCCCAGCGCCACCCCTCATCCTCCTCCCCCTGCACTGGCCCCTGTCATCTCACTCCCATCCAAACCCTCCACACCCCTCAGACCGTCTCCTCCCCGTCATCTCCTCCCCAGCTGCTGCCAAGTGAGGCCTGTGGAACTCCCTACTCCATCATGGGGAAGCTTCCCTTCATCTTTGTCCTGTTCCTGTCTCAGTCATTCCTCCTCCTCGCCATCACTGAAACCTGGTTCTCCCCAAATGACAAGGTCTCCCCTGCTGCTCTCTCCACAGAGGGCCTCATCTTCTCCCAATCCCCCAGACTCACCTTCTCGCACCCCAATGCTGCTTCTTGCACCCCAATTCCACCTCCCCCATCCCTTTCCCTTCCTTTGAAGCCCCTATCACCTGCTTCTACCACCCACTCCAGATTCTAGTAGCTGTCACCTACTAGCCCCTGGTCCCACCTGCCACTTCTTTATCCATTTTGATCTCTTTCTCACATTCCTTCTCCTTTCCATGCCCACTTCGATCCCTGGGGACTTCAGTATCCACACAGATGTTCCTGATAACCCTTCTGCTGCCCACCTTCAATCACTCCTCAACTCCACTGACCTCCTGCTCCACCGCCCCCCTCACTCCCTCACCAACTTGGACACACACTCAATCTAATCTTCTCCAAGCACTGCACAATCTTCTACCCTCACCAACTCTGAAATCCTTCTGACCACAACCTCCTCACTTGCCTCCTCTCCCACATACCTCCTCCCTGTAAATCTGTACTATTTCCCCAAAGAGACCTCCGATCCCTGGAACCCATCCAATTTTCTCAACTCATCATGCCCCACTTAGCCTCCGTACCCAAACTACCCATGCTGGAGAAGCAGCGTGGCTCAGTGGAAAGAGCATGGGCTTTGGAGTCAGGGCTCATGAGTTCGAATCCCAGCTCTGACACTTGTCGGCTGTGTGATTGTGGACAAGTCACTTAACTTCTCTGTGCCTCAGTTCCCTCATCTGTAAAATGGGGATTAAGACTGTGAGCCCCATGTGGGACAACCTGATTCCCCTATGTCTACCCCAGTGTTTAGAACAGTGCTCGGCACATAGTAAGCGCTTAACAAATACCAACATTATTATTATTATTATTGTTAACTACCCACCCTTGATGACCACATACACGTTCTCAACACCACCCTCTCTCCTGAACTCAACTCACTTGCACCCCTATCCTTTCGTCGATCTCGTCCCTCTAATCTGCAGCCCTGTATCACCCGCACAGTCTACTTCCTTTGCCCTTATGCTCAAGCCACAGGACACTGCTGGTGGAAATCTAAATATCAGGCCAACTTTGCCCACTTCAAGTTTATCCTTGCAGGCTTCAACTCTGCCCTCTCTTCTGTCTGGCAAAATTATTTCTCTACCCTTATTGACACCCATGCCCATTGCCCTTGCCAGTTGTTCCAGACATTTAACACCCTCTTCAGGCCTCCTGTCCCCTGGCCTCCACCCTCCCTTGCCCCAGTGACCTGAACAGCTACTTTAAGAAAATTGTCACCATCAGGTGTGAGCACTCTCCTCAGTTCCTCTCCCTTTTGACCCCCTCTTCAACTCTCCCATCCTTCCCAACATTATCTCTAGAGGAGATCTCCTGCCTCCTCTCAAAAGCCACACCCTTCACATGCACATCGAACCCCATTCCTTCACACCTTATCAAAACTCTCGACCCCTCCTTTCTACCCTCCCTAACAGCCATCTTCAACCGCTCACTCTCCAATGGCTTCATCTCCCCTTCTTTCAAACATGCCCAAGTCTCCCCTTGCCTGAAAAAAGCCTCCTTTGACTTGATGGACCCCACCGGTTATCACCCCATCCCCCTCCTACCACTACCATTCCTTCCACACTCCTTGAACAAGTTGTCTACACCAGCTATCTCAAATTGCTCTTCTCCAAGTCTCTCCTTGACCCCCTACTGTCTGGCTTCCGTCCCCTTCACTCCACAAAAACTGCCCTCTCCAAGGTCACCAGTGACCTCCTTCTTGCCATCCAACAACCTAACTCAGCGCTGATCTCTCTTCCTCTCTCCAGTCTTGCATCTCCTCCTGCCTTCAAGACATCTCTACTCGGATATCCTCCCATCACCTCAAATTAAACATGTCCAAAACACAGCTCATCTTCCCAACCCCAAACTCTGTCCTCCCCCTGACTTTCCCATCACTGTAGAAGGCACCAACCTTCCTCCCCTTCCTGTCTCACCAGCCCATAACCTTGGCATTATCCTTGATTCCTGTCATTCAACCGACATAATCAATCCGTCACCAAATCCTGTCAGTCCCACCTTCACAACATCAGTGAAATCTGCCCTTTCTTCTCCATCCAAACTGCTGCCATGTTAATACAATCACTCAGCCTATTCTGCCTGGATTACTGCATTGGCCTCCTTGCTGACCTCCCTGTATCTGTTCTCTCCTCACTCCGGTCCATACTTCACGCTGCTGCCTGGATCATTTTTCTACAAAAACTTTCAGAACACTGTCACCCCCAACCCTCCTCAAAAAAACTTTAATGGTTGCCCGTCCACCTCCGTATCAAACAAAAACTCTTCCCTATTGGCTTCAAAGCATTCATCACCTCGCCCCCCTACCTCACCTCACCTTTCTCCTTCTACAACCCAGGCTGCACACTTTGCTCCTCTAGTGCTAATCTTCTGGTCCTTGATCTCGCCTTTCTCGCCACCAACCTCTAGCCTACATCCTGTCTCTGGCCTGGAAAGCCCTCCTTCCTGAAATCTGACAGGCGATCACTCTCCCGTTCTTCAAAGCCATATTGAAGGCACATTTATTTGCTATTGTTTTATTGAGATGTTCTTCCCCTTGATTCTATTTATTGCCATTGTTCTTGTCTGTCTGTCTCCCCCGCTTAGACTGTAAGCCCATCAAAAGGCAGGGACTGTCTCTATCTGTTACCGATTTGTACATTCCAAGCGTTTAGTACAGTGCTCTGCACATAGTAAGCGCTCAATAAATACTATTGAATGAATAAATCTCCTCCAAAAAGTCTTCCCAGACTAAGCCCCACTTTTCCTCATCTCCCGCTCCCTTTGTCATCTGATTTGTTCCCTTTGCTCTCCCCCCGCCCCCCCAGCCTCACTGCACTTATGTATATATCTGTAATTTTGCTTATTTGTATTGATGTCTGTTTGTATTGATGTCTGTCTCCCCCAGGCCCCAGACTGTGAGCTCGTTGTGGGCAGGTATTGTCACTCTTTTTGTATTGTCTTGTTATGCTCTCTTGTACTGTGCTTTTCCAATCACTTAGGACAATGCTCTGCACAGTAAGTGCTTAATAAAGACATCTGAATGAATGAATCTACTGCTGAATAGGGCACACAGAGGAATTCTGGCTCCCAGCTACAGGCTGCGTCCCTTGGCCCAATCAACCGTCTTCCATCACATGCTGAGAGTCACAGGGGAGTTGGGTAACTGGGTGTGGATGGCTCACAGATTGCCAGGATGGCTCCTGGAAAAACAACTCAAGGGTGAACCCTCCTGACTATGGGGTATGGCCAACCCTACACTATGAAAATGAGGGGAGTTCAGTAGAGGGGGCAGTGTTGAGGGCGTCGATTGGAGCTTTCAGAGCAGGTAGTTTGGGTATGGAGACCAAATGGTTGGGTGTCCTTCCCTCCCGCTTCCTTCGTCCTCTTCTCCCTCTCCAACCCTCTTCCATCCCCTCCCCACAGGCCTCTCGTCCTCGGCCCCTTTGCCCAACTTTCCCGCCTTTTCCTGCCCGCGCGCGCCTAACGGCCGGCAGAGGGCGCATGCGCGGAGCCGACCAGAGCCGGGACCGTTGGGGGGGGGCGGAGCCTGCAGGTCGCGCGCCGGCCCCGCCCCCGGCCCCGCTCCACTCCGCCCCCTGGCGGCGGCTCCGAGGCGTGGAGAAAGGGCGGGGCCGGGCGCCATGGGGGCGGCGGGGACCGCCCTCCTGCTGCTCGGCCTGGGCGGCCTCCTCGCCGCCCCCGACGACTGGGGCTTCTCCTCCTCCGAGGTGGTCATCCCCCGGAGGCTGACCCCCCGCGGCGGGGAGGCCGAGGAGCCCGGCCGGCTGTCCTACCTGCTGCCCCTCGAGGGCCGGAGGCACGTGCTGCACCTGCGGCCCAAGAAGCTGCTGCTGCCCCGCCGCCTGCCCGTCTTCACCTTCACGGCCCGGGGGGAGCTGCTGGAGGAGCAGCCCTACGTGCCCCACGGCTGCTACTACCGCGGGGCCGTGGAGGGCGCCCCGGGCTCCCTGGCCACCTTCAGCACCTGCTCCCGGGGGCTGTGGGGGATGCTGCGGCTGCACGGCCGTCTCTACCAGGTGGAGCCCCTGCCGGCCTCCGCCACCTTCGAGCACCGCGTGTCCTGGCTGGACGAGAAGGCCCCGGGCAATCTGACCTGCGGCTTCACCGACGAGGAGATCACCCGCCAGGCGGCCCAGTTCCGGCCGTCGGCCTCTTTCCGGCGGGTCGACTGGCACGACTCCTACATACACCCCAAGTATGTGGAGCTGGCTGTGGCGGTGGACAATGGCAGGTACAGATTCAGGAAAAACAATATTTCCGCAGTCATTCAGGATGCCATTTTCCTGGTGAATTTTGCAGATTCACACTTTCAGGGGCTGAAAGCTCGCGTGTTTCTGAAAGCCCTGGAAATCTGGACCGACCGTGACAAAGTGAATACTAAGCATTCAAAAATATTTCAAGTACTTGCTGAATTTTCGATTTACCAGCATGATAACATATATCCTCGAGTCCAACAAGATTTTACACATTTGTTTGTGTCGAAGACGTTTCCTGATGCCATGGGGAAGGCCTTTGTTGGTACCATGTGTAATCCGAGGCTAGGTGCATCTATATCCAGTCTGCCAGGGAAAAGTATGTTTGATCCTGCACTCTGGTTCACCCATGAACTGGGGCACGCCTGTGGTATGAAACATGATGAAGAGTACTGTACGTGCAAAGGATCAACATGTGTCATGGGAGCTGGCGGGATCTTTCTTGGTGGTTTTAGTAATTGCAGTTTCATTGAATATTTCTACTTCACTAATTTTTTTGCCACATGTCTCAATAATATACCAGGACAGTTATTTGCAATAGAGACATGCGGTAACAAAGTGGTGGAAAATGGAGAGGAATGTGACTGTGGGTCAGAGAGGGAGTGTAAGAAAGATGCCTGTTGCCTGTCAAACTGCACACTGAGCCCTGGGACAGTGTGTGCCTCTGGACTGTGCTGCAAAAGATGCCAATTTGTTCCAGCCAAAAAGGTCTGTAGGCCAAGGCAAAGTGAATGCGATCTTGACGAGTTCTGTAATGGGACCTCAAATTTGTGCCCAGAAGATGTGTACAAGCAGGATGGGACCCCGTGTAGTGACGGCACCGTCTGTTATCATGGCAATTGCCATTCCCACCTTCGGCAGTGCAGAGCCCTTTTTGGTAAAGGAGCCAAGAACGCTCCCTTACTGTGTTATAAGGAGGTAAATGAGTACGTGGACCGATTTGGGAACTGTGGCTTAAAGGAAAACATTTACAGAGAATGTTTGGCACGTGATATGTTGTGTGGAAGAGTGCAGTGTGTCAATGTGAAGACCATTCCTTCTATGCCAGACCATACATCAGTCATTCAAACTCATGTGGAAGCCAACAATACCATGTGCTGGGGGACGGACTACCATGCAGCAATGAAATCACTGAAAATCACTGATATCGGGGACGTCAAAGACGGGACCTTCTGTGGCACTGACTTGATATGCATTAACAGGACCTGCCTCAATGTGTCTCTCCTCAATTACGATTGCGAACCTCAAAAGTGTAACCAACGAGGGGTGTGCAACAGCAAGAGAAACTGCCACTGTGATTATGGCTGGGCCCCCCCGTTCTGTGAGACTCCTGGGGATGGGGGCAGCGTTGACAGCGGCCCTTCAGGCAAACCGGTTGTTGCAAAGACGTTTCGAGTTTGGTCCATTTTCATTCTTCGTTTCATTTTTTTAGTTGCCACGTTGATCCTCATACCCTTTATGCGTGTATCATTTTCTTGAGAATTGTCACTGTCAAAAATAAAGAATAGAGGAAAAAAAATGACCCAAATAATAAGAGATCCACAGAATTGTCTTGTCTTATGCTGTCAAGTCATCTCCGACCTATAGCGACACGATGGACACATCTCAGAATGCCCCACCTCCATCTTCAATCGTTCTGGTAGTGTATCCATGGAGTTTTCTTGGTAAAAATACGGAAGTGGTTTACCACTGCCTTCTGTGCAGTAAACGTAAGTCTCCGCCCTTGACTCTCTCCCATGCTGCTGCTGCCCAACAAAGGTGAGTTTTACCTTGTAGCAGATTGCCTTCCACTTGCTAGCCACTGCCCAAGCTAGGAATGGAATGGATATGTTTCTGCTTGCCTCTCCCTCCCATAGTCGTGACTGGTAGAGTATTGGAAGCTATCAAGGTGTGACCTTGAGAGGAGCCACAAAATAATAGATAAGGAAAAAGTGCCTAATTGTTTGTTCTCTATGCAAAGCTTTAAAGATGCCCTTTTTGTTGAAGCAAAACTGTTACTTCCAGGGTGAACATTGTGATTGTTTTTTGTTCTCAGGACTCAACAGAGCCATTATTTCAACTGGAAAATAAAATTCCATTTTAATTTATAACTGAGTGCCATTTGTAGAGTTCATTAGTGTGCTGTCACTCTCTGTGACATGAGGGAGGGAGATGAGGGGCTCCTGAGCCTGGGATTTAACTATGGAATCTCTTTTGCTTTTGCAGAGAAGCAGCATGGCTCAGTGGAAAGAGCACGGGCTTTGGAGTCAGAGGTCATGAGTTCAAATCCCGGCTCTGCCACTTGTCAGCTGTGTGACTGTGGGCAAGTCACTTAACTTCTCTGGGCCTCAGTTACCTCATCTGTAAAATGGGGGTTAAGACTGTGAGCCCCATGTGGGACAACCTGATTCCCCTATGTCTACCCCAGCGCTTAGAACAGTGCTCGGCACATAGTAAGCGCTTAACAAATACCAACATTATTATTATTATTATTTTGCTGACAGAACCTTCTAGGGATCCTTCGGGCAGAATGCAACCCTCTGAATTTCCAGCAGGTGGGAATACTCTCAATTGTTGAGGAACTATGAAACATGGGCATTATGCAAATCTGTCCAACAGAAAGAACTTGACTGCAAAGACTTGGAAAAACAGAGCAAGTTTGACGCCTAATCCTTTGGAATCCAGGGACAAATCAAGGGACTTTTCTGGGTGAAGCAAATGGGAGTAAATTTGTCAGGAGGACTTTGAGGTCTAATGGAAAAGTCAGCCATGTTTCAGGCAGGAAACAGCCAATAGGACTAGGAAAGGACAATGTTTCAAGGCAAAAGAAGAGATGAAGGAGGAGAGAAGTCGAGACTAAAAACAGGGAAATGAGGAGGGAAGAAGGGGAAAGAGACTAAAGAAGGCAAATGGGGTCAAGAAAAATGCTGGGTTAGAAGAGTGAGAGGGCAGCAGTGTGAAGGAAGAAAACCAGTGAATGGCAGGCTGCCAGCTCCTCCCATTCTAGCAGAAAATCCCTCTTGTGTGTCTAGCATCTTTTGGGGGTAAGCATTCACCTGCAATCAATCAGTCGTATTTATGAGAAGCAGCGTGGCTCAGTGGAAAGAGCACGGGCTTTGGAGTCAGAGGTGATGGGTTCGAATCCTGGCTCGGCCACTTGTCAGCTGTGTGACTCTGGGCAAGTCACTTAACTTCTCGGTGCCTCAGTTACCTCATCTGTAAAATGGGGATTAAGACTGTGAGCCCCACGTGGGACAACCTGATTCCCTTGTGTCTACCCCAGCGCTTAGAACAGTGCTCGGCACATAGTAAGCGCTTAACAAATACCAACATTATTATTATTATTATGAGCATTTGCTGTGTGTTATTCAGTTATTCTCATGGATCTGTTGTTGACATCGGGGGAGAAACTGTAGAGGACCAGGGAAGATCTATAATATTGTGGTCAGAAACAATAAATTTGATAATGTAATGGACAGAATATATTTGGATTTGCCCAGTGGAGTACAGCTTAACCTAGTGAAAGAGCATGGGCCTGGAAGTCAGAGGAACTGTACAGAGGACTTCTGTATTTTTATGGAGAAAATGTTATGGATACTTGAGCGTGTTTGAAAAGAGTGGGGAAGAAGCCACTGGAAAGTGAATGGTTGAAGATGGCAGTAAGGGAAGGAAGAAGGAAGGGTGCAAGTGTTTTAGTAGGGTTTGAAGAGGTGGGTGTGAGGCTCAGGTGGAGGGATAGATTTTGAGAGGAGGCGACAGATCTCTTGCGATTCTGCTGGGACTTTTGGAAGAATCAAATAGGTAGCAGGAGGAGGGAGAGCCTGGAGAGGAGCGGGAGAGGTTTTAGGGAGATCACCCCTGATGGTTCCAATTTGGTCAACTAAGGTATGTGGCCAGGCCATTAAAGGAAAGAGAAAGGAGCACAGGGGGACAGGAAGTTTGAGAGGGAGTTAAATATTTGGAACAGCTGGCACAGGGAAATGGGTATGGGAGTCGATTAGGATGGAAAAGTACTGCTGGCAGAAGAGAGGCCAGAATTAAAGCAGGTGAAGATCATCAGGGTCATCACTGCTATTTATTGAGTGCTTACTGTGTGCAGATCATTGTACTAAGTGCTTGCCAGAGTATAGTATCAAAGAGTTGGTAGACATATATCCTGCCCAATAGGAGCTTTCGGTTTTGACGGACAGACATTAAAATGAATTATAATTTGTAATATATACTTGTTTACATAAGTGTTGGGGGGCGGAAGAGGCATGTGAGTTAGAGGAAGTCAGCCAGGTGTGTGGCTTTCCACCAGCTGCGCTCAGCTCGCACCCAGGAGCGGAAGAGATGGACTGTGGAGGGGGTTCAGGGGTGCTGAGTGGTGGGAGGAGATGGGCCGAGGGACAGGGGAGCGATGAGGGGAGTTCAGTGGAGGCATTGAGGCTGTCGATTAGAGCTTTAAGAGCAGGTAGTTTGAGTATGGAGACCAAATGGTTGGGTCTCCTTCCCTCTCGCTTCCTTCGTCCTCTTCTCCCTTTCCAACCCTCTTCCATCCCCTCCCCTCAGGCCTCTCGTCCTCGGCCCCTTTGCCCAACTTTCCCGCCTTTTCCCGCCCGCGCGCGCCTAACGGCCGGCAGAGGGCGCATGCGCGGAGCCGCCCAGAGCAGGGACCGTTGAGGGGGCGGAGCCTGCAGGTCGCGCGCCGGCCCCGGCCCCGGCCCCGGCCCCGGCCCCGCTCCACTCCGCCCCCTGGCGGCGGCTCCGAGGCGTGGAGAAAGGGCGGGGCCGGGCGCCATGGGGGCGGCGGGGACCGCCCTCCTGCTGCTCGGCCTGGGCGGCCTCCTCCTCGCCGCCCCCGACGACTGGGGCTTCTCCTCCTCCGAGGTGGTCATCCCCCGGAGGCTGACCCCCCGCGGCGGGGAGGCCGAGGAGCCCGGCCGGCTGTCCTACCTGCTGCCCCTCGAGGGCCGGAGGCACGTGCTGCACCTGCGGCCCAAGAAGCTGCTGCTGCCCCGCCGCCTGCCCGTCTTCACCTTCACGGCCCGGGGGGAGCTGCTGGAGGAGCAGCCCTACGTGCCCCACGGCTGCTACTACCGCGGGGCCGTGGAGGGCGCCCCGGGCTCCCTGGCCACCTTCAGCACCTGCTACCGAGGGCTGTGGGGGATGCTGCGGCTGCACGGTCGCCTCTACCAGGTGGAGCCCCTGCCGGCCTCCGCCACCTTCGAGCACCGGGTGTCCTGGCAGGACGAGAAGGCCCCGGGCAACCTGACCTGCGGCCTCACCGGCGAGGAGATCGCCCGCCAGGCGGCCCAGTTCCGGCCGCCGGCCTCTTTCCGGCAGTTCGACTGGCACGACTCCTACATACACCCCAAGTATGTGGAGCTGGCCGTGGCGGTGGACAACGCCAGGTACAGATTTAGGAAAAACAATATTTCCGCAGTCATTCAGGATGCCATTTTCCTGGTGAATTTCGCAGACTCACACTTTCAGGAGCTGAAAGCTCACATCTCTTTGAAAGCCGTGGAGGTCTGGACCGACCGTGACAAAGTGAGTACTAAGCATTCAAGGATATATCGTTTAGTTAATGATTTTTCACGTTACCAGCTAAATAACTTATATCCTCGTATCCAACATGACTTTTCACATTTGTTTGTGTCCAAGTCTTTTGGCAATTTAACAGGGTGGGCCAATTTCGGTGGCGCTTGTAATGCAAGTCGGATGGCATCCGTTTCTAGTCTGACAGGCCAATCGCTGCTTGATCCTGCACTGTGGTTCACTCACGAATTGGGCCACGGCTGTGGCATGAACCACGATGATCGCTATTGCAAGTGCAAAGGAACATCATGTATCATGGAGACTGCCGGCATCCGGAATGGTGGTTTTAGTAACTGCAGTTTCAGTTATTTTTTCTCCTTCACAAACCAGCTTGCCCCCTGTCTCAGTAATGTTCCAGAACAGTTATTGGTAGTAGACACATGTGGTAACAAAGTGGTGGAATGGGGAGAGGAATGTGACTGTGGATCAGAGGAGGAGTGTGAAAAAGATGCCTGTTGCCTGTCAAACTGCACATTGAGCCCTGGGGCAGCATGTGCTTCTGAACTATGCTGCAAAGGGTGCCAATTTGTTCCAGCAACAACGGTCTGTAGGCCGAGGCAAACTGAATGTGACCTCGACGAGTTCTGTAACGGGACCTCAAGTATGTGCCCAGAAGATGTGTACAAGCAGGATGGGACCCCGTGTAGTGAAGGCGCCATCTGTTACCGTGGCGGTTGTCGTTCCCACCTTCGGCAGTGCAGAGCCCTTTTTGGTAAAGAAGCCGTGGATGCTCCGTTATTGTGTTATGAGGAGGTAAATGGATATGTTGACCGATTTGGGAACTGTGGGTTAGAGCAACACCTTTACAGAGAATGTGCAGTACATGATATGTTGTGTGGAAGAGTGCAGTGTGTCAATGTGAAGACCATCCCTTCTATGCCGGACCATACGTCAATCATTCAAACTCATGTGAAAGACAGCAATACCATGTGCTGGGGGACAGACTACCACGCAGCAATGCAAACACTAAGAATCGCTGATGTCGGGGACGTTGAAGATGGCACCTTCTGCGGCACTGGCTTGATATGCATGAACAGGACCTGCCTCGATGCGTCTCTCCTCAATTATGACTGCGAACCTCAAAAATGTAACCATCGAGGGGTGTGTAACAACAAGAAAAACTGCCACTGCAAATATGGCTGGGCCCCTCCATTGTGTGAGACTCCTGGGGACGGAGGGAGCATTGACAGTGGCCCTCCAGGCAAACCGGTTGTTGCAACATTTCAAGTTTGGCCCATTTTCATTCTCCGGATCATCCTTTTTGTTGCCTCCTTTATCCTAGCCTCCGTAAAGTGTATAACACTTTGTAAAAAGTTACCATTCTCAAAAATAAAGACAGTAAGAACAAAATTTCCAAAATTTCCCAAATTTCCCAAATTTCCCAAATTTCCAAAATTTCCAAAATTTCCCCAAGTTCCCAAACTTACAAGAGATGCACAAAATTAGGGACAAGGAAAAAATGTCTGGATGTTTGTTCTCTATGCAAGCTTCAAAGATACTGCCAGAGGCCTTTTTGCTGAAAGCAAAACTGCTACTTCCAAGGTGAACATCTTCATTGATTTTTGTTTTCAGGGCACTAAGGAACCATGATCTCACCTGGAAAATAAAGTTACATTTCTATTTATATCTGAGTGAAATTTGTAGAGTTTCTTAGAGTGCCGTCGCCCTCAAATGTCCTGTGGGAGGGAGACGAGGGGCTCTTGAGCCTGTGATTTAACTATAGAATCCCTGTTGCTTTCAGAACCTTCCAGGGATCTTTCAGGAAGAATGCAGTTCTGCATCTCCAACTGGTGGGAATATTATCAATTGTTGAGAAATTTTGAAACATATGGGCATTATGCAAATCTGTTCATCAAAAGACTTGATTGCAAACACTTGCAATAGCAGAGCAAGTCAAGTTTCCTACTTTGACTCCTATTCCTTTTAAATCCTGGGTTGAATTGGATGAAGCAAATGGAAACAAATTTGGCAGGAGGACTTTGAATGGAAAAGTGGCCCATGGTATTGATTGAGCTCTTACTCTGTACCTGATAGTCTGCTGGGTACCAGAGTGAATTTGAAATGAACAGTTCATTCACTGTCCCTGATTAGACACCTAGAAGAGCTTAAAATATTTACAGGTGTGATCAAAAGTAGGCAGCCTGCTAGGAAGTCAGCAAAATACTGGATAAAAGTAGGGTGCATAGGTGCTTGAAATGGAGACACCTGAGAGCTTGGCAAATCCCTTAGTTCTGTCCTTTCTGAGGAAAATGTTGGAGTCCCCTGGACAATTTCTTTTTAAGCAGACAGGTCAGAAGACCTGGGTTCAAAGGCTGATTACCTCGAAGAATGTTTCTAACAGAAAGGACACATCCCAATGTGAACACATCATTGAACCTGGAGGATCCAGCCAAGAGTTCTCAAGAAACTTTTTTTCTAAGGTATTTGTTAATCACTCTCTGTGGGTCAAACACACTCCTGATAATTCAGGCCTGGGAGTCTGAAGTGCCTGGGTTCTAATCCCTTGTCTTCCACTTGGCTGCTGTGTGACTTTGGCAAATCACTTAACTTCTCTATGCCTCAGTTACGTCATCTATAAAATGAGGATTAAGACTAGGATCCCCATGTGGGAAGTGGACTGTGTCCAACTTGCTCAGCTTGTATCTACTGCAGCACTTAGTACAGTACCTAGCAAATAGCAAGCACTTAACATATACCATAAAAATGTCAATTAGGTTGGATTGGATACAGTCCCTCTCCCGCATGGGATGCACAGTTTAAGAAGGAGGTCGAACAGGAGAACTGAGGCAGAGAGAAATGAAGTGACTTACCCAAAGTCAACAGAAAGCAATTGACAGCGTTAGGATTAGAACCCAATTCCTCTTTCCACTAGGCCATGCCATTTCCTTGAAGGGGAAGCTGTGGAATACTGGGCCTGAGTTGGAGACCTCTGTCATAATAATAATAATAATGGTATTTGTTAGGTGCTTACTTGGCCAGGCATTGTACTAATCTGGAGTGGATTCAAGCAAATCAGGTTGGGCACAGTCCCTGTCCCACATGGGGCTGACAGTCTCAGTCCCCACTTTACAGACAAGGTAACTGAGGCACAGAGCAGTGAACTGAATAGCCCGAGGTCATACAACAAACAAGCCAGAAGGACCAAGCAGGGGAGTAAAGAAAGCCCCAGAGCGGGTCGGGGGGCGGAGAACAGATTGCCAGCCCCCTGAGGGCAGGGGTTGTGTTCACTAACCAGGGGACTGCCTGAGTGCTCAGTATACTGTTCGACACACCGTGGGCACTCAACTGTGAGCCTGTTGTGGGCAGGGAATGTCTCTCTTTGTTGCTGAATTGGAAGAGTTCAGTAGAGTTAATTGCTGATTTGTACCCTCCCAAGTGCTTAGTACAGTGCTCTGCACACAGTAAGCACTCAATCAATACGATTGAATGAATGAAAGTGGCAGATCAGGATTAGAACTCATGACCGGACTCCCAGGCCTGTGCTCTTTCCACTTCTCTATGCCATTTTTTACTACACCATGCTGCTTCTTGTAAGAATCACCCTTGTTCCAAAAGACTGGCAGCTTGCCAGCATAACTCCCCTCCAAGATCATCCTAGGAGACTAGTTGGTCATTCAAACTCATGTGATAGCTAGTGATACCATGTGCTGGGGGACAGACTATCATGCATCAATGCACATACTGAGAATTGCTGATATCGGGGTTGGCAAAAAAGGCACTTTGTGTGGTACTGATTTGATATGTAGAAACAGGACCTGTCATGACACGTCTCTCAATTACAACTGTGAACCTGAAAGGTTCTAGTCCCAGCTCAGACATCTAGTTTCTGGTTGACCTTGGGGAGGTCACTTAATTTCTCTAAGCCTCAGTTTCCTCATGTGTAAAATGAGGAGTCAATAACTGGTTGCCCTCTTACCTGTGAGCCTGTGAGGGACAGGACTGGTGTCTGACCTGCTTATCTTGCATCTACCCCAGCGATTAGTACAGTGCTTGGCACAGAGTAAGGACTTAACACATGCCACCATTATTAGAGACATCGGTAGAGATAGAAGTGCAAAGTGACTGTCACTTTGCTTAGCTCGGACAGTGGCTGGCACAATGGTAGAACAATACTAGCATTGTGGCTGGTACCTTGCTTAGCTGTATTACAACTTGGCATCAGTAGATATATCCTCCATCATCATCATCATCATCATCGATTGTATTTACTGAGCACTTAGTATGTGCAGAGCACTGAACTATATGCTGGGCGGAGTACAACAGAGTTGATAGACTCTTTTCCTGCCCGCCACGAGCTTACCATCTAGAGGGGGAGACAGACATTAATATTAGTGAAAAATTTATAATGTATAATTTAAAGATACTCTAAAGTCCTACCCCCTAAGCCACAGCACCCAGCCCTCACTTTTTACATAACCTTATACATTACTACATAGTCTATATTCCTATGAAGGTCACTATAAAGCGTTAAACCACTCTCTCTACCCATGTGCAGTAAGCTGCAATTCAGTTCAACTTCGACTCCAATCACTAGGTCACTGAGGCTACCTCTCCAGGCACTGTTCTTCTCATGTTCTGGATGGGAGCCATCCAATAAAGCCACCCTAGCCCATTTTTCCTCTCCCAGGGTCACACCTGGAGAGTTTCCAGTACTCTACCAGTCTACTACAGGAGGGAGAGGCAAGTGGAGGCAGACCCATTCCCTTTCTAGCTTGGGCAGTGGCTAGCCAGTGGAAGGCAATCTGCTGCAAGTCAGAACTCACCTTTGCTGGGCAGCAGGGGCATGGGAGAGAGTTGAGGGCAGAGACTCATTTACTGCGTGGAAGGAGGCAATGGTAAACCACTTCTGTATTTTTATCAAGAAAACTCTGAATACACCACACTGAGGATGATTGCAGATAAAAGTGGGGAGTTCTGGGAGAGATATGTCCATGGTGTCACAATAATAATAATAATAATGATGATGATGGTATTTGTTAAGCGCTTACTCTGTGCCAAGCACTATGGGTTGGACACGACCCGACGGCATAAGAAAACAACAACAACCCATGTTTATGGAACAGGTTTCACTGAGCATAGGTTGGTTTATTGTCCAAGGCTACTCCGATCTGAATTGTGACTGTGTGACTCTGATCCATGAAGAGCTTGAAACTCTGCTTCCCTAGCTACAAATCAATCAGTCAATGATATATATTGAGCGCTTACTGTTTGCACTGACATATTAAGCACTTAGGAGAATACAATAGATTTGGTAGACACAATCCCTCTCCACAGGGACTTTATAGTCTACAGCCTACAAAACTCTATTGCTTTTGTATTTGTGAATGGACCAGCCTGGCCTAGTAGAACGAGCCTGGGTCTGGGAATCAAAGGATCTGGAATCTAATCCCAGCTCTGCCACTTGGCTTCTGCTTGACCTTGAGCAAGTCACCTCAATTTTCATGTCTCAAGTCCCTCATCTGCAAAATGGGGATTCAATAGCTATAGTCCCCTCTTCTTAGACTCTAAACCCCACTGTGGAACCTGATGATCTTGTATCTACTCTGGCATTTAGTCCAGGGCTTGGCTTGTAGTAAGCACTTAAGAAATAACACAATTTAGATGATCATTTTCCTTGTTTTTTTTAATGTTTTTGTGCTTTTATGGTTCCATCTTTCCTTACATGTCTGATGTCAGCTTCCTTCCCATTCGTCACGACACAAGCCTCCTATTATTCTTGGATTGAGAGGCCCCTGAGATGCAGGTACTGTATCTAATTCCCATCTGGCTACTTTTTTTCCCAGAAGTTAGTAAAATGCTTGGTACCAATAAGTGCTTAATTAACATTGTTACTATTTCTACTGAATTGCCAATCTAGGTTGCAGTGTGGACTCTTTATGACTTTCTTCACTTCTACATAGCTGAACATTGTTCATGTTGCATTGAGGATGTTTTTGGGGACATCTTAATTTCTTCCATACTTTGGCATTTGACAAAACTTCTGATCATGCTCCATCAATTTTTCAATAAATTCCCAGAGGCATGGCATCTCACTCAACAAAAGGATGTGTACTGCTGAAGAGGGCACACAGGGGAATTCTGGCTCCCAGCTACAGGTGGCAGCCCTTGATCCAAGCAACCATCCTCCAGCAAATGCTGAGAGTCACAGGAAAGACGGGTGGCAGAGTATGAAAGGCTCAGAGTAACCCAGTGCTGCTCCTGGAAAAACAACTCAAAGGTGAGCTATCCTGACCGTGGGGCATCACCAACCCTACTCTGTAAAAGCCTTACACAAAAAGGCAATCGAGGATATTGGTTGTGTCAACAGTGAAGTAGAGCAGGGCCTCTTCACAGCCCCCCACAAATCTGAACAGCCCGGTGCCCACCCCAAATGGACAAAGGGTTGACTAAATTGGGTTTCCCTGAGGTCTACGACTAAACAGGTTGCTGGTGGCATCCATGAACCATCCCCAGCAGTGTGGGGTGGCCTCACAATGCACCCGATGAGCACTTGGATTGGGATTGGACAATCCCAGGCTTCCTGTGAAAGCCGTTCTGCCGGCAGTGACTGCCAATAGAATGGGTTGAAAGTGGGTCACCTCAAACCCTGCAGGTGCTGGAGAGAGTAGAAATCCCGCATGGGGACCGGGTCACAGAAAATTTTCCACAGGAGTCAGTATTGTCTGGGACCCACGAGCATTTCTGATGCCCCTAGGCAAAGAGCTGAATTTTGAGAGGACTTCTAGACCTGACCCAGATTTCCAGGGCTCCCAGGGATAAAGTTGAAGGTGGTCAGCTCATTCCATGGACTAAACATAGGAATGAGCTCTCCTCATCATCATTATCATCATTGCTGTCACCACCACCGTCATCATCGCCAGCATCGTCATTGTGGCCATCATCATTATCATCAATATTGATGGAAGCCTCTTATGAACGGGCCACTAGATTCAGTGACAACCATGCACATATCTCTGTAGCCGATGCCCTCTGTATCCAGAGCACTGTATCAGAGGCCTATTGGGTACAGAGGGCTGAAGTAGGCGCCTGTGATTTGGTGAACATTGTACTGGGGGTTTTGGAGATTTCAATGAAAATAAAAGTCCCCAGCTCTTGGGACTTGCAATCTAATTGAGCTTACAACTCCCAAGAAGCCTTAGCCTTTAAGCTCCTGAAGGACAGGAGCTATGTCCTTTACCTTAATTATAATCTCTCAAGAAATCAATCGATCAATCAATAAAATTTATAGAGGGCTTACTGCGTGCAGAGCACTGTACTAAGTCCTTGACAGAGTACAGTATCAAAGAGTTGGTAGACATGAATCCTGCCCAAAAGGAGCTTATGGTTTTGAAGAACAGACATTAAAATGAATTATAAATGTTATATACTTGTGTACATAAGTGTTGGGGGGGCAAAAGAGGCATGTGAGTTAGAGGAAGTCAGCCAGATATAGAGAAGCAGTGGAAAGAGCCCGGGCTTGGGAGCCAGAGGTCGTGGGTTCAAATCCCAGCTCTGCCACTTGTCAGCTGTGTGACTGTGGGCAAGTCACTTAACTTCTCTGTGCCTCAGTGACCTCATCTGTAAAATGGGGATTAACTGTGAGCCTCACGTGGGATTACCCTGTATCTACCCCAGCGCTTAGAACAGTGCTCTGCACATAGTAAGCGCTTAACAAATACCAACATTATTATTATTATGTGGCTTTCCACCAGCTGCGCTCATCAGCTCGCACACAGGGGCGGAAGAGATGGACTGTGGAGGTGGTTCAGGGGTGCTGAGTGGTGGGAGGAGATGGGCCGAGGGACAGGGGAGCGACGAGGGGAGTTGAGTGGAAGGGGCGGCGTTGAGGGCGTCGATTAGAGCTTTAAGAACGGGTAATTTGAGTATGGAGACCAAATGGTTGGGTGTCCTTCCCTCCCCCTTCCTTCGTCCTCTTCTCCCTTTCCAACCCTCTTCCATCCCCTCCCCTCAGGCCTCTCGACCTCGGCCCCTTTGCCCAACTTTCCCGCCTTTTCCCGCCCGCGCGCGCCTAACGGCCGGCAGAGGGCGCATGCGCGGAGCCGCCCAGAGCCGGGACCGTTGGGGGAGGCGGAGCCTGCAGGTCGCGCGCCGGCCCCGCCTCCGGCCCCGCTCCACTCCGCCCCCTGGCGGCGGCTCCGAGGCGGGGAGAAGGGGCGGGGCCGGGCGCCATGGGGGCGGCGGGGACCGCCCTCCTGCTGCTCGGCCTGGGCGGCCTCCTCGCCGCCCCCGACGACTGGGGCTTCTCCTCCTCCGAGGTGGTCATCCCCCGGAGGCTGACCCCCCGCGGCGGGGAGGCCGAGGAGCCCGGCCGGCTGTCCTACCTGCTGCCCCTCGAGGGCCGGAGGCACGTGCTGCACCTGCGGCCCAAGAAGCTGCTGCTGCCCCGCCGCCTGCCCGTCTTCACCTTCACGGCCCGGGGGGAGCTGCTGGAGGAGCACCCCTACGTGCCCCACGGCTGCTACTACCGCGGGGCCGTGGAGGGCGCCCCGGACTCCCTGGCCACCTTCAGCACCTGCTTCGGGGGGCTGTGGGGGATGCTGCAGCTGCAAGGCCGCCTCTACCAGGTGGAGCCCCTGCCGGCCTCCGCCACCTTCGAGCACCGGGTGTCCCGGCTGGTCGAACGGCCGCCGGGCAACCTGACCTGCGGCCTCACCGACGAGGAGATCACCCGCCAGGCGGCCCAGTTCCGGCCGCCGGCCTCTTTCCGGCGGGTCGACTGGCACGACGCCTACATACACCCCAAGTATCTGGAGCTGGCCGTGGTGGTGGACAATGGCAGGTACAGATTCAGAGAAAAGAATTTATCCCAAATCCTCCAGGACACAATTACTCTGGTCAATTTTGCTGACTCGCAGTTTCAAGAGATGAAAGGTCACATCTTTTTAAAAGCCATGGAGGTCTGGACAGACCGTGACAGAGTGAATGTTTCACATCCAAAGTTACTTCCGATCTTCTCGGAATTTGTACCTTACCAGCAAAATCACATGTATCCCCGTACCCAACACGATCACGCACATTTGTTTGTGTCGAAAACTTTTCCCGATGCCTTAGGCTGGGCCTTTCGTGGCAGTGCCTGTGCTGAAAGACAGATGGGGTCTGTATCCGTTCTAATAGGGAAGTCACTACTTGATCCCGCGGAGTGGTTCACCCACGAATTAGGGCATGCGTGTGGCATGATCCACGATACAGAACATTGTAAGTGCGATAAATCAACATGCATCATGGGGATCAGTGGTTCCCATAATGGGGGTTTTAGTAATTGCAGTTTTAACGATTATTTCTCCTACGTAAGCCGGTATTCCTCCTGTCTCGATAATATTCCAGAACAGTTCCTGATAGAAGAGAAATGTGGTAATAAAATGGTGGAATTGGGAGAGGACTGTGACTGTGGATCAGAGAGGGAGTGTGAGAAAGATGCCTGTTGCCTGTCAAACTGCACATTGAGCCCTGGGGCAGAGTGTGCTTCTGGGCTGTGCTGTGAAAGATGCCATTTTATTCCAGCCAAAAAGGTCTGTAGGCCAAGGCAAAGTGAATGCGATCTCGACGAGTTCTGTAACGGGACCTCAAATATGTGCCCAGAAGATGTGTACAAGCAGGATGGGACCCCGTGTAGTGACAGCGACATCTGTTACCATGGTGGTTGTCATTCCCACCTTCGGCAGTGCAGAGCCCTTTTCGGTAAAAACGCCGTGGATGCTCCGTTACTGTGTTATGAAGAGGTGAATGGATATGTTGACCGTTTTGGGAACTGTGGGTTAGAGGGAAACCTTTACAAAAAATGTTTGGTAGGTAGTATGTTGTGTGGGAGAGTGCAGTGTGTCAATGTGAAGGCCATTCCTTCTATGCCAGACCATACGTCAGTCATTCAGACTCATGTGAAAGCCAACAATACCATGTGCTGGGGGACGGACTACCATTCGTCAATGCACACAATGAGAATCGCTGATATTGGGGATGTCAAAGACGGCAGCTTCTGCGGCACTGGCTTGATATGCATTAACAGGACTTGCCTCAACATGTCTCTCCTCAATTACGACTGTGAACCTCAAAAGTGTAACAATCAAGGGGTATGCAACAACAAGAGAAATTGCCACTGTGATTTTGGTTGGGCCCCTCCGTTCTGTGATACTCCTGGGGACGGAGGGAGCATTGACAGCGGCCCTCCAGGCAAATCGGTTGTTGCAACGATGTTTCAAGTTTGGTTGATTTTTCTCCTCCGGATCATTCTTTTTCTTGCCTCCTGGATCCCAGCCTCCATGTATATAAAAGTTTGTAAAAAATTGTCATCATCAAAAACAAACAGAAAGGGAAAAGATGACCAAAACGTCCCTGGGATCCCCAAATCAGAGCTAAAGCAAAATTTTATAGTGCATTATCTATGCAAGCTTCAAAGATACTGCCAGAGGCCTTTTTGCTGAAAGCAAAGCTGTAGGGTGTAGGGTGAACATTTTGATTGATTTTCATTCTCAGAACTCTATGGAGCCAAGTTCCATGGCTTGGTCTATTTTCAACTGGAGAATAAAATTCCATTTTGATTTATAACTGAGTGAAATTTTTAGAGCTTCTTAGTAGTTTGCCATCACTCCCAAATGTCATATGGGAGTGAGATGAGGGGCTCCTGAGCCTGGGATTAAATTGTAAAATCCCTGTTGGAGACAGAAACTTCTAGGGATCCTTCAGACAGATTGCAACTCTCTGCATCTCTAAAGGTTGGGAATATTGTCAAGCATTGAGGAACTATGAAACATATGGGCTTTATGAAAATCTGTCCATCAAAAAAACTTGACCACAAACTCTTGCAAAAGCAGAACAAATTTGACTCTTAATCCTTTTGAATCCAGGGATGAATCAGGGGACTTTTCGGGGTGAAGCAAATGAGAGCAAATTTGGCAGGAGGACTTTGAGATTTAATGGAAAAACGTCTACTCAAGTAGGAAACATCCAAAAGGGCTATGAAAAGTACAGTGTTTCAAGGCAAAAGAAGAGATGAAGGAGGAGAGAAGATAAAAGTAAAGAGAAGGAAATAAGGAAGGGAGAAGAGGAAAGAGAACAAGAAGGCAAATGGAGTCAAGAAAAATGCTGGGTTGGAAGATTGAGAGGGGCAACAGGGAGAAGGAAGAAAACTGGTAGACTAGTGTTGCCAGCTCCTCCATTCTAGAGGAAAATCTGTGTGGGTCTGCGACATCGTGTCGGGGTCAGCATCCACAATCACAACATTAAAGCCTCAGGGATTGGGAGCGCCCCGTGGAAACCCTTTTAGAGAAAATCCAAGTGTGTCAAATAAAATGTTGTAGTAGAATGATATCTGAGCAGCTTGAGTAAATGTGGCAGGAATATCGGATGAGATATTGGCTATGTCATAAAACTAGGGCTAGTGGTCATAATAGGGGTATTCAGTTATTCAATCAATTGAATTTACTGAGCACTTACTGTGTGCAGAGCACTGTACAAAGTGCTTGGGAAAGTACAATATAACAGTTGGCAGATGCATTCCCTGCCTACAACAGGCTTACAGCATAGAGGGGGAGATGGACAGTAATATCAATAGAGAAATTACAGATACATTCATAAGTGCTGTGGGGCTCAGTGGTGGGGAGGGGTGTGAATAATGGGTGCATATCCAAGTATAAAGGCGATGCAGAAGGGAGTGGGAGAAGAGGAAATGTATTTCTAGTCAAGGAAGTCCTCTTGGAGATGTGCCTTAAATAAATATTTGAAGGTGAGGATAGTGATAGTCTGTTAAATATGAAGAAGGAGGACTTTCCAGGTACAAGGCAGGATGTGGGTGAGAGGTCAGCAGCCAGGTGGACAAGATCAAGGTGCAGAGTAGGTTGGCATAAGAGGTGCGAAATGTGCAGGCTGGGTTGTATTAGGATACCAGGGCAATAAGTTAGGAGGGGGCAAGGTGATTGAGTGCTTTAAAGCTGATGGAAAGGATTTTCTGTTTGATGTGGAGGTGGATGGGCAACCATTGGAGGTTCTTTAGGAGTGGGGAAACATGGACTGAAGGTTTTTGAAGAGAAATAATCCGGGAAGCAGAGTGAAGTATGGACTCGAGTGGGGAGAGACAGGAGGCAGGGAGGTCAGCTAGAGGCTGATGCAGTAATCAAGGCAGAATAGAATATTTGCTTGTATTAATATGGGAGCAATTTGGATGAGAAAGAAAGGGCAGAGAGATGATTTAAGGATAACACCCAGATTACAGACTTGTGAGACAGGGATGATGGTGGTGCTGTCTACAGTGATGGGAAAGTCATGGGGCGACAGGGTTGTGTGTGAAAATAAGTAGTTCTGTTTTGGACATGTTAAGTGTGAGGAGTCAGTGGGACACCCAAGCAGAGATTTCCTGAACTCAGGAGGAAATGTGAGACTGCAGAGATGGAGAGAGATCAAGGCTGGAGATATAGATTTGGTAATCATCTGCGTAGAGGTGGTTGTTGAAGCCATGGGAGTTAATTTTTTCTCAAAGGAAGTGGGTGTAATGGAGAACAGAAGGGGACCTTGAACCTTGAGTTCACAGTTAGAGAGTTGGAGGCAGAGGAGGAGCCTGCAAAAGATACTGAGAATGGGTGTCCAAAGAAGAGGAGAATCAGGAGAGGATGGTGTCAGTGAAGCCAAGGTTGGATAATGTTGCCAGGAGAAGGGAGTGGTTGACAGTGTTGAAGGCAGCTGAGTGGGCGAGGAAGATTAGGATGGAGTAAAAGTCACTTCATTTGACAAGAAGGAGATCATTGGTGACCTTTAAGAGGGTGGTTTCTGTGGAGTGATGGTGGCTGAAGCAAGATTGGAGGGGGTCAGGAAGAGAATTGGAGGAGAGGAAGTGGAGAAGCAGTGTAGATAACTTGCTCTAAGAGTTTAGAAAGGAATGGTCAAAGCAAGATGGGGCCATAACTGGAGGGAGCCAACACAGAAAGGAGAAAGAGAGATGGTGACTTAGTTGAAGAAGACCTTTTGAAAGAGATGTGATTTTAATCACATTGTATCCAGAACAGTACTCTGTTCACTGTACTGTTCGCTGATTGGCTGGCCTGATTAGGGTGCTGTGGAGCAGTCCTGGAAGGCTTCCTGGAGGAGATATTCTAAAAACCCCTCCTCCCCCACCCCCCTTTGCCCTTTTCCTGTCAATTTGATAGGGTGGTGCTGGTTGCCCAGAGCACACTGAAGATTGGTGGAATTTGCAGATTGGCCTCAGGGGTTTACTCTCTGTCCAACATCCAGGGTATGGGTGGTCGTGTCAAAGCAGGAGCACATTCTGGGGACGAGGCCACCGCTGGGAAGAGGGGTCCTTCCTTGGGGAAGAGTGCTGAAAGATAACAAGGCTCTGCTCTGACTCTCAAGTGCAATCCATTCTCTTGTTTTCCCTTCCAGCAGTTCTTTGGAACTCGGGACAAGGGGGCTCTTGCAGCTTATGAGAGCACAGCAACAGAAAAGCTGAACCCAGACAGAAAAGCGGAGATGGGGAGGTGGTGGAGAGGGGTGCTGGGTGATCCTCAGCTAGGTATCAGACTGGGGCTTCTTTTTCAGGACTACAACTCAGGAGAGGTGAAGAAAGGGTTTCCAATAGTGATGGTGGTTTGTCTGGAACCATCCCCATTCCCTCCCCCAGTCTTCCCCCCCGTCACCTCTTCCCCCACACCTGTGTCTGGCAGCACACTCTGTAAGGCAATGGGTGTAACTTGTGTGGTGGGAGACAGGGGACCTTTGGGAGCTGACCAGTCCTCTCCCCCGCCCACCTTCAAAGCCAGTGTTGAGTGGGTGGGGGTCTGTAGAGAATGGGGAAAGATTGGAGAGGTTGAGGTAGGGGCCATCTAACTCTTATTTTGTTTATGCAAACTAGGTTTCACGTCCTGTCTCTGACCTGGAACTCCCTCCCCCTTCACACCTAATAGACCACCATTCTCCCCTACCAAAGCCCTACTAAAATCACTTCTTCTCCAAAACGCCACCCCTAACTAATCTCTCATTTCACCACCCTGTTCTCCTTCCCCTCTGCATCGCCTGTGCACTTGGGTGTCTACCTCTTGAATACTTTGATTCTCTTGCCTTACCCCCATCGCCATCTACATGTTTACACTGTCGTTGATTTACTTTAATGTCTGCCTCCCCCTCTAGGCTGTAAACTCCTCTTGTGCTGGGATTGCCCCTACCAACTCTACTGTAGTCTCCCAAGCTCTTAATACAGTGCTCTTGGCACTGTAAGTGCTCAATGATTACCACTGGCTGATTGATTGATTGATTCACCACTTAATAATAATGTTGGTATTTGTTAAGCGCTTACTATGTGCCGAGCACTGTTCTAAGCGCTGGGGTAGACACAGGGGAATCAGGTTGTCCCACGTGGGGCTCACAGTCTTAATCCCCATTTTACAGATGAGGTAACTGAGGCACCGAGAAGTTAAGTGACTTGCCCAAAGTCACACAGCTGACAAGTGGTAGAGCCGGTGTTCGAACCCATGACCTCTGACTCCAAAGCCCGTGCTCTTTCCAGTGAGCCACGCTGCTTCTTTCCAAAGCCTGTAAAACTGGTTCATTCACTCATTCAGTCGTATTTATTGAGTGCTTACCGTGTGCAGAGCACTGTAATAAGAGCTTGGAATGTACAATTTGGCAACAGATGTATTCAATAGTCTAGCCTACCTAACCTCCTGGTACTTATCAGTCGATCAGTGATATGTATTGTTCCCTCCTCCATTAGGCTGTGAGCCCCTTCAGGGACAAAGATTGTGTCCATCCTGATAGCCTGGCATCCCTGTCCCTATCCTCAAGCAGCTTATTAATTAATTCATTCAATCTACTGAGGGAAGAAAGAAATTAAGAAATAAGCGAGAGCAGCAGAGGAAACAAGAATACAGCTAATAAGGACAAGAGTATGCTAAA
This sequence comes from Ornithorhynchus anatinus, assembly GCF_004115215.2. Classification (NCBI taxonomy): domain Eukaryota; kingdom Metazoa; phylum Chordata; class Mammalia; order Monotremata; family Ornithorhynchidae; genus Ornithorhynchus; species Ornithorhynchus anatinus. Next base: position 609,345 of record NC_041743.1, on the reverse strand, counting down.
ATGAAATCCCTCAATAAATACGTGACAAGCAAAGATTGTAGCATACCACCGAGCTCTTTTATTGGCATATAAATACATGCATACATGGGAAGGGGTGGATGTAAATCAATTAATCAATAGTATTTATTGAGCCCTTACTGTGTGCAGAGTACTAAGGGGGTGATGGAAACTAGGGAGTTGGGAATTAATGAGAGAAGCAGCACAGGCTACATAGCAGCATAATTATGCTATTTGTTAAGTGCTTACTATGTGCCAAGCACTGTAATAATAATAATGATGATAATGGTATTTGTTAAGTGCTTACTATGTGCCAAGCACTGTTCTAAGCACTGGGGTAGATACAAGGTAATCAGGTTGTCCCACGTGGGGATTAAGACTGTGAGCCCCATTTAATCCCCATTTTACAAGTGAGGTAAGTGAAGCACAGAGAAGTTAAGTGACTTGCCCAAAGTCACACAGCTGACAAGTGGTGGAGCCGGGATTAGAACCCACGACCTCTGACTCCCAAGCCCGTGCTCCTTCCACTAAGCTACGCTGCTTATCCACTAACCGCTGCGGTGGATACAAGCAAATTGGGTCGGACACAGTCCCTGTCCCTCTTGAGGCTCACAGTCTTAATCCCCATTTTACAGATGGGGTAACTGAGGCCCAGAGAAGTGAAGTGACTTGCCCAAGGCCATACAGCAGACAAGTGGTGGAGCTGGGATTAGAACTCATGACCTTCTGACTCCCAAAACCATGCTCTATCCATTATGCCACGCCTCTTCCCGCCTGTTATCCTGTTCGCTTTTCCAGGCCTCCGGCTTCCTCTGGCAAGTGTCTTCCAGGAGCTCGGTCATCTGAGGCACAGGCAGGTTAAATACAGATGGAATATGATTTAAAGCTGAATCACGGGGCACTCTGACAAGAGGCAGGACCGGAGGCGGAGGGGGCGTGCTTGCTGGCACAGCTTGGCCCACCCGTTGACCAGAGTTCTGAACCACTTGTGACTTGTTCCATTAAGCCAATGAGGGAGGCCAAACCGGGCAGGGCTACTAGCCGTCCAGGCTGCTGGTTTGTAGGCCCTCGCCCTGACCTGGTGGGGGAGGGGAAAGGCAAGAAGCATGGCAGACAGGGCTACCAATCTGCTCTGTGCCCAGGCACCCCCGCCTCTCTCCCTGGTCAGATCCCCTGCCCACCTTCTACCTCTTCTCTCTCTCTCCTGGATGCCCTGATTGCTCTGGACTCTCAGACCGCCACCCTCCTTCATTCTAGCTCCCCATTCCATGTTCCACTGCTGCTGCTGCTCCTCCTCTTCCTCCTGGTCTGGTCTCCTCCCCTCCCTCAGCCCTGCTGAAGTGTCAAGCCTAGCAGCCCACCATACCCCATTTCTCCTGAAGCTCAGGACGCTAGTCTGGTCAAATTCTCCCTCCCCTCCCCCAGTTCTCCCTCAACATAGTAAGTGCCTAGCAAATGACATTTAAAAATAGGGAGTACCTCCCCTCTAGACTGTAAACTCATTCTAGGGTACGCCCCCCAGTACTTAGTAGAGTCCTCTGCATGCATCAGGTGTTTATTCATTCAGTCAGTCAGTCAATCGTATTTATTGAGTGCTGACTATGTGCAGAGCACTGTATTAAGCAGTTGGAATGTACAATTCGGGCAACAGATAGAGACAAATTCCTGCCCAACAATGGCCTCACAGTCTAAACGGGGAAGACAGACAACAAAACAAAACAAGTAGTCTGGCATCAATATCATTAAGATAAATAGAATCATAGATATATACACATCATTAACAAAATAAATAGAGTAATAATACATACAAATATACACGAGTGCTGTGGGGAGGGTAAGGGGGAAGAGCAGAGAGAGGGAGTAGGGACAATGGGTAGGGGAGGAGGAGCAGAGGGAAAGGGAAGATTCAGTCTGGGAAGGCCTCCTGGAGGAGGTGAACTCTCAGTAAGGCTTTAAAGAAGGGAAGAGAGTTAGTTTGGCAGATGTGAGGAGGGAGGGCATTCCAGGTTAGTGGTAGGACATGGGCCAGGGGTCAACAGCAGGACAGGCGAGAATGAGGCACAGTGAGGGGGTTAGTGGCAGAGGAGTGGAGTGTACGGGGTGGGCTGTAGAAGGAGAGAAGACAGGTGAGGTAGAAGGGGGGGCTAGGTGATGGAGAGCTTTGAAGCCGAAAATGCTATTGCCAGTGTTAAGTAAATGTTATTGATTAAAAGTCTGCCCCAAGCAGGTCCACCCGAAGACAATGTCGACAACAGATCATCTCATGAGAAAACCAGCAATGGCCGAAACCCATTCTGTCCGGTCACCCAGTCCCCATCTGCCTCACTCCCTCCTCTACCCTCCCTGCCTGTTCTCCTGCCCTCCAGGGCCCTGGATCCTTACCTACCTGTGAGAATGTTGTTTACTTGGGAGCCCTCTCCTGGCGAGCTGTCTTGGTAGTCTGCAGTGCATGTTGATACCACTTCCCTCCCTCCCACCCCCAAGTACAGGTCTCCAGCCTTCTTCTAGCTGCTCTCCCCTGCAAGACCGAATTTCCACCTGAATTGCACCCTCTCCTTGCCCCCAACCCCCTCCCCGTCCTTTATGCAGGGGAACGTGCACCAAAGGGGGCTGAATCCAGAGCAGATAGGGAGGAGGAAACTGAGACTCAGAAAAATTAAATGATTTGCCCAAGGTCACACAGCCAGTCAGTGGAAGAGCTGGGGTTAGAAGCTGGGCCTCCTGTCCACTGGCCAGAGCAAGGATAAGAAATCTCAGTTTTGGGGGGGGGGGCTGAAATCCCCCCACCCACCCAGAGTTAACTCTTCACCTCCCAGAGTGATAGGAGCATTCAGGTTCCCTCTGTGCCACTGTGCTTTGCCTGCAGACTTGCAAGTGCTTGGCCAAGCCCACCTAAAACCCAAGGCTTCCTAAGGGTGTTGGCCAATGAAGGAGAGTAGTAGTAATAATAATAATAATGGTATTTGTTAAGCACTTACTATTCGCCAGGCACTGTATTAAGCACTGGGATGGATACAAGCAAATCAAGGTGACACAGTCTCTGTCCCATGTAGGACTCACATTCTCAATTCCCATTTTACAGATGAGTAGGAAGGAAAGGAAAATGGCTATAAGAAGGCGAGGATTCTTCCTGCTGTTGAGCTGTATGACTGTTTCAGAAGTCCTGGGTGGTGAGTTAGGCCTGACAGGGTGGAATTTGAGCTTGAAATTCCCATGGGAATGAGGGGACCCTGGTGGGGCAAGAAATGGGGTTATCCTGGCAAAAGACCCAGATTCCCTAGGGCTGTAAGCTGTCTGAGACCAGAGGCTACAACTTTTACTTCAGTAGTATGGTCTCAGGTAATAATTATAATGGTGATCATTGTAATTAGGGTACCCAGTACAGTGCTGCCACATAGTAGGAGTTCAGTACAGAGTTCTGCACACAGTAATACTATTATTTAGTAAGCAGTAGTAGTAAAAAGTGCTTACTGTATGTAGAGCACTGGACTAAGCATTGGGGAAGAATACCCACGTGGGAATTAGACATAGTCCCTGGCCCTCAGGGGCTTGTAATCTAAAATACCATGGTTGTTAAGCACTAACTATGCATCAAGCACCGTAGTAGGTACAAGATAATCACAATGGACACAGCCACTGTCCCACCTGGGCTCGCAGCCTATGATGGGTCTCATTGTCTACTATTATTTCTAGTATTTATTAGGCACTTTCTATGGGCCAAGCACCATGAATAGATACAAGATCAAATATAGCCCCTGGTCTACAGTGGGTTCATTGACTAAGGGGGAGGCAGAGCAGAAAAATTTATCCCCATTTTGCTGGTGAGGAAGCTGAGGCTCTGAGAAGTTGAGTGACTTGCTCGAGGTCACCCAGCAGGCCAGGGGCAGACCTGAGACTAGGGCCAAGGTCTCCAGATTCCCAGCCTCAGGCCTTTTCCTCGAGGCCACTCTCCTTCCAGTACAGCCTGCTGCAAAGAGTGGGGGCTTGACTCTGACCTTTGGGTCAGCAAACAAGAAGGTAGATGTGAAATGTCACCCTTTTGCCCCCACTCTCCATTTTGCCCCCCCTCTTCCTCTCTCGCTTTCTCTCTCTTCCTCTCTCTTTCTTTCTCCTTTACTCCCCTGGACCCAACCCAAGGCAGGACCCTACCCTGCCATGGATTATGTATGACCCCTTGGGCCTTTAGGGTCTATCCATGTGTCTGAATCATGATCTCCCTGACTAAGGGGACATGTGAGCCCCAGTGGTATGGGGGTTAAGGGGAGGGTAAAAAGGAGGGGGCTTCACCCAGGGACAAAACAGAAAAGAGAGTCAGGAGGGAAACAGCGGACAGCCAAAGGCAAAGAGCAAAGTCCCTAGGCTGGGGCTGGACTCTGCCATAGATTTATCGACTCAGAAGAGTAACAACCTGCCTGGTCAGTGTGGTCGACAGGGAGCTGTGACCCCCAGCCCCAGCCTTTCTGTCAACCTCAGGAAAACACTGGTCCGGGCCTGAGCAGTGACCAGATGAGACATTCCCCTCCATGCTGAGTACAAGCGCTTAGTAGAGTGCTCTGCACACAGTAAACACTCAATAAATACGATTGAATGAATGCTGAAGCTGGACTCTCTGTAAGGGCTGGGGGGTAGGTTTATGATCGGATGGGGGCTTATTCCTTTATCCTTGGGGAGCTGCCATCACTCCACCACTCTGGTGGGAGAAGAGAGGGGGCAGGAGGAGGCCATGAATACGGGGGAGTGTTGGGTCTTAAAGAGCCTGAAAGAATCTAGAAAGGACTGTGGCCTTGGGAGAACGGGAGTGGAAATGATTGCTCCAAAGTGGCCTGCATCTCTGCAGAATGAAGAGTGGATGACAGCATGGAGGCTTGGAGACAAATCTTGGGGGGGCCCTCTGCTACTCCCCAATGCTGCCAAGCCCTTTCGGGGGGGGGGAGTGCAGGGGGTGTCGGGCCAAACTGCTGATCTTCCCAGGTGCCTGCTGCCCTCACTGTCCCTTCTCCTAGCTCCCATCAGTTTCCTTTACAGCTCTCAAAGTTGCATTAGCCAGCAGATGGCAGCTTTCGGTGAGGGCTTCTGGGCTCCTGCAGGAGGGAAATATAAGGAACCATACTAGTGACAATCTGGGTTTGTGCGGTGCTCATATAATCCCAGCACAACATCTGGTCAGTGTTCTCAGTTGAGTCTCACAACATCTAGGGAGGCAAGGTAAACAAGTGGCTTTCCCTCCTAGGACAAGCCTCTTGGGGGGGAAGGGGAGGGGTGCATTTGTGTGCATGTGCATGTTTGTATGTTTATTTGAATATGGGAGGGTGTTGGGGCATTGCATGAGGGCATGTAGGTGTATTTGGTGTGTGCCTTCTTCCCCTCATCCTTCAAACATGCCCATGTCTCCCCCATCCTGAAAAAACCCTCTCTTGACCCCCCTGCCCCTTCCAGTTATTTCCCTATCTCCCTCCTACCCTTTCCAAATTCCTAGAACGAGTCATCTACACTCACTGCCTTGAATTCCTCAACTCCAACTCTCTCCTGGACCCCCTCCAATCTGGCTTCCGGCCCCTCCGCTCCACCGAGACTGCCCTCTCAAAGGTCATCAATGACCTCCTTCTCACCAAATCCAATGGCTCCTACTCTATCCTAATCCACCTTGACTCCTAATCCCCCTTGACCTCTCAGCTACCTTTGGCACTGTCAACCATCCCCTTCTCCTCAACACATTATCCAATCTTGGCTTCACGGACTCTGTCCTCTCCAGGTTCTCCTCTTATTTCTCTGGCCATTAATTCTCGGTCTCCTTCCTGGGTTCCTCCTCCACCTCTCATCCCCTAACTGTAGAGGTTCCTCAAGGGTCAGTTCTTGGTCCCCTTCTGTTCTCCATCTACACTCACTCCCTTGGTAGATTCATTCGCTCCCACGGCTTCTACTATTATCTCTACGCAGATGACACCCAAATCTATATCCCCTCCCCTGTTCTCTCTCCCTCTCTCCAGCCTCATAGCTCCTCCTGCTTTCAAGACGTAGCCACCTGGATGTCCGCCCACCACCTAAAACTCAACATGTCCAAGACTGAGTTCCTTATCTTCCCTCCCAAACCCTGTCCTCTCCCTCACTTTCCCGTCACTGTAGACAGCACTACCATCCTTCCCATTTCACAGGCCAGCAACCTTGATGTCATCCTTGACTCTGCTCTCTCTTTCACCCCACACATCCAACCCATCACCAAAGCCTGCAGGTCTCATCTTCACAACATCGCCAAGATCTGCCCTTTCCTCTCCATCCAAACTGCTATCTTGCCGGTACAATCTCTCATAATATCCCTACTGGATTGTTGCATCAGCCTCCTCTCTGATCTCCCATCCTCCTATCTCTCCCCACGGCAGTCTATACTGCCCAGATTATCTTTCTACAGAAATGCTCTGTGCATGTCACTCCTATCCTCAAAAACCTCCAATGGTTGCTTATCAACCTTTGCAAGAAGCAAAAACTCCTCACTCTTGGCTTCAAAACTCTCCATCACCTTGCCCCCTCCTACCTCACCTACCTTCTTTCCTTCTACAGCCCACCCCGTAGACTCCACTCCTCTGCCACTAGCATCTTCACTGTGACTCGTTCTCGCCTGTCCTGCCGTCGACCCCTGGTCCATGTCCTACCACTAACCTGGAATGCCCTCCCTCCTCACATCTGCCAAACTAACTCTCTTCCCCTCTTCAAAGCCCTACTGAGAGCTCACCTCCTTCAGTAGGCCTTCCCAGACTGAGTCCTCCCTTTCCCTCTGCCCCTCATCCCCACCATTGCCCCTACTCCCTCCCTCTGCTTTACCTCCTTCCCCTCCTCACAGCACTTGGGTATATTTGTATATATTATTTATTATTCTATTTTATTAATGATGTGTATGTATCTGTGATTCTATTTATCTATTTTGATGGTATTGATGCCTGACTACTTGTTTTGTCTTGCTGTCTATCTCCTCCTTTTAGATTGTGAGTCCGTTGCTGGGCAGGGATTGTCTTTATCTTTTGACCAAATTGTACACTCCAAGCACTTAGTACCGTGCTTTGCAAACAGTAAGCGCTCAATAAATATGATTGAATGAATGAATGAATGTGGGTGTGGGTGTCTGGGAGAGTGTGTGTGTGTGTGTGTGTGTGTGTGTGTGTGTGTGTTTGACTGGGGCTAAGTGATTATGGAGGCCCTGGTTTAGACCAGAGGAAGAGCGGGTATCACACACCTCAGACTGAGGAGGTATCCCAGGAACCAGAGGTGGAAAGACGAATGGACAGACAGGCAGGTTAGGGTCACCTCTCCTCTCAAGTTAACTCCACTTTACAGATGAAGAACAAAAATCCAGAGTTTAAGTGACTCTTAGATTGTGAGCACCCCAAAAGACAAGGACTGTATCTAATTCCAGTATAGTCAGTACTCTGCACCCAGGTAGCTTTAAGTTCCCGGCTACATCTGGGTTCGCGGAGGCCCTCATCCTGAACGGAAGAGCAGCTTGGCCTAGTGGTAAGAGCACGGGTCTGGGAGTCAGAGCACCTGGGTTCTAATCCCCGCTCTGCCAGTTGCCTGCTGTGTAACCCTGGGCAAGTCATTTCACTTCTCTGCACTTCAGTTTTCTCTTCTATAAAATGGGGTTTCAATATCTGGTCTCCTTCTGACTTAGACTGTGAGCCTCATGTTTGACAAGGACTGTGTCCAACGTGAATATCTTGTATCTACCCCAGCTCTTAGAACAGTGTATTGCATATAGCAAACACTTAGCAAATACAATAATAATAATAATAACAACAGTAATGTTGCCCAGGGGATGCCCCTGCAGCCAGCTGGGTTTTGTCAAGAGCAGACTGAGTGTCTGTGGGCATGGAACAAGAGTGATACTGTCTTCGTCATCTTGGGTGGGGTTGGTCCCAGAGCCTAGATATGTCTTCTGGGATTATCCATTCCACTGGTTTGAGATGTCCAAGGGGACGGGGTTGGAGACAAATGTCCATCTTACAGTGGTGTTGCCCAGAGCCCTCATCCTCATGGCCCCCAAGAGCCAGCTAGAATATGGGAGGGCTGGGGGAGTCTCATGGTGGCTCTCCACTTCCTTTACTGACAGAACTGCCAGTGGGACTGGATCGATGGGACAGCATTCCTCTACCAGAACTGGGCCCCGGTCAGAGTCAAGGGGATGTCCAGCCAGCATTGTGCCAAGATGATATTCGGCAGCCATAAGAGGTGGGGCAAAAGAGGTCTGAGGGCATGGGGGGTTTGGGGAGGCCCACAGGGCCCTGCAAAGCTGGATCCTCTGGCCCAGTGGGCCGGAACCCCAACCTTTCTGACGGCATTGGCTGTCCAAATCTTCTCCCCTCTAATGTAGGCTCCAGCCCACTTCTCCTCTGGCCTATGCCCACACCCCCAGGAGTCCCTCTCAGAACACCCAGAAGCCTGTGCGAGGTTGCTTGGCTGATCCCAGTGATTGGACTGGGCTGCCCAGCTCCACTCCTGTCTGGGCCTGGCCCGATGCCCACCAGTCCCTCCTCTCCCTCCAGGGCCGAAGGTCACAGGATTAACCCTGACATACGGCGTAGGGGGTAGCCACTGTTCTTACCCACAGTCACAAGGTGGGGGCTGCTGGCTTCCCATCCCTTCCCCCTGTGCCCTACAAAGGAGGGGGAGGGACAGAGAGGGGCAAAGTGGAGATTTAAAGGGACTTTGAGCTCCTGCAGTGTAACCTAGCCTTGCCCCACAAGCTCAGTCCTGCCGCGTCCCAGCCTGGGGGCAGCTCCAGTCAGTGGTTAGCCTCCATTCCTGCCCCCTCCCTCTCAGAGAGGGATTTCCAGTCACACTCACACCCTACAGGTGGTCCCAGCAATCGGGGGCTCATCCCCAGATGGACCCCCAGTCGGGCGGGGAGACTCTGCTCCACTCCTGAGCTTCTGGCCTTCAAGCTCTCCCCCTCTCTCCCCTCCACCCTGCTGACCCCCACCTGACCCCAACCCTGAGCCTCTGCAGGGTCCTGTCCCCCAGTTGCTGGGATGGACATCCAAGCAGTCATCTGGCTGCAGGCTAGGCTTTCTCCTTGCTGAGAAAAAGGTAGTGTGTGAGCATGGGTGCCCTTCTCTTGCAGGCTTTCTACAATGGAACAGCAACTTGAGCACTAAGACGCAGCACTTGCTGTGCAAATACTGGCCTTAGGGGTGCTGATCTTGGCACCTCGCCCTGCCAGTTGCCCTGTTCCAGCTAGAGGCAGGGCCCTGAATCCTGCTTGGCTACTCGGCAAAAGAGCAAGATGCAAGCCTGCTTCCCCTTCCCCCATCCTATGGCCCCGGAGGCCCCCCCAACCCTTCTGGACATGGCGGAGAGGGACGGCCTGTTCTCTGTGGGCTGCCTTGACCCACAGGCTTGTGTCCATAAACTCACAATACAGCATGTGGGGCTTTCTGCATCTAGCATTTCTATGAACCCAGAACTGTTCTCATAGATGCCGGCAGTACCAGCTCCTGCCCTTATCAGTCCTTGCCAATTCCTGCCAGATCCTGCCCTAGCTCCCACCCCTTCCAGATCCAGCCCCCGCCCTACCAACCCCAACTCCTGCCCCTAACCCTTGCAGGTCACAGACCCTGCCAGGCCTGCCTCTTTCCAGGCTCAATCCGTCAGTCCCCGCCCAGAGGGCTGGCAGGTACCAGCTCCTTCTTCCGAGAAGCAGCATGGCTTAGTGGTAAGAGCACGGGCTTGGGAGTCAGAGACCGTGGCTTCTAATTCCGGTTCTGCCACTTGTTTGCTGGGTGACTTTGGGCAAATCACTTAACTTCCCTGTGCCTCAGTTACTTCATCTGTAAAATGGGGATTAAGACTGTGAGCCCCATGGGGGACAACCTGATTACCTTGTATTTCCCCCAGTGCTTAGAACAGTGCATAGCACATAGTAAACGCTTAACAAATATCATCATCATCATCATTATTATTAGCTGGGCCCTGCACTGGGCACAGATATCAGGAGCCTGGAATATGTGTGGAGGCTTCAGTCCCCAGAGACCATTAATATCAGGGATGCCTGGGAAAGTGGGAGGCACGAGTATTCTCATCCCCCCTTCACAGATGAGGAAACTGAGGCCGAGAGGCTCAGCGGCTTAGCCGAGGCCACACAGCAGGCTGGGAGGAAACAGCCTGGAGACCGAGTCTCCTGGCTCTCAGACCCCGCTCGATTCACCAGACCAGACTGGCCCCAGGCAGTCCCCACCGGCCCAGGTGCCCCTGGTCTCCACAGCACTGACCTCTCAGAATTAGCCTGGGCTCTCAGGGGGAACTTTAGGGCCCTGTGGGTCCAAGGGAGCTTGAGGGGCTCTGGCCGAAGGTAATTTTAGCTTGAGATCCCCAGGAGTCCGTCCCAGAGACTGACCCCTCTGGCTCACTGACCCCACTTTGGGCTGCCTCCAGACACGGGTGGCCTGGCGGCCGATGGGGTGGGTCACTGATGGGCGCCTCGGTCTTGACCTGAGGAGCTTGCGGGGGAGATACAGGGGCATCTCTTAGGAGGTCCGGAAAGGGAATACTGGAGGCCATTTAGCAGCGTGAATGCCGGCCAGAGATCCGCACTCTTAGCAGCGACACAGAAAAAAAAATAGAGGGCCCCTCGCCCACTCTTCCCGCAGCCCCTCATCCCTCACATCCAGGTCGCGAAGCATCAACGCCCTAGAAACGCCAATCGTGGCCAGAGAAGCGGCAGGGTGGGATGGGTTTTGGACGGAGAAGGTGGGGAGAGGCTCTCCCCATCCCCCGCCTAGAGACTCTCCACTTCTCCCTCCCATGGAGTCGATGAGAGGAAGAGGGGTAGTGGGGATGAAGCTCTGGAGGGTCCGGATGGAACCGGCCCCTGGACCACCCTTCCACTCGGGGTCCCTGGACCTGGAATTTCCCCGCTCCCTCTGCGGATCCGGCGGGAGGGGCCGGTCCTTTCCCCATCCGCCCCGACTCGTCGAGGTTTCCCGCGTTCGGGGACGACCCCGGGCCCGGCGTTTCTGCCGAGTGGGGACCCGCCCGCCGCGAAGGCCACCTTCGCCCTTCCCCTCCTACCGGCCCCGACGAAAGCCTCGGGACGGAGCTTGCGAAACGCCGAGGTGGAGGTTGTTTTCCTGCCGCCGAGGGCAGGTGAACGCTGCGCCCTTTCCCCTACTTAGCGTCGGGACGAGGCCGCTCCCCTCTTACACTGCGCTGCCCAACTCGCTACCCGCCCCCGGCCTTCAAGATCGGGGCCCGAGAAGCGGCTCGACTCCGCCGGGGCGCAGCTTCGAGGGGCCCGGAGAGCCGAGCAGCCCTAGGCCCCCTCACCGGCCCCCAGCCCCAGATCCCTGCCTCTATCTCTCTTTGTCTCACTGTTCACACCTCTCACCCTGTCTTTCCATCTCTAGGACTCTCTGTCTTTGCCTCGGTCCGGTTCCATCTGTGCCTGTGCCCTTTCTGTCTATCTCAGTCTCTCTGTCTGTCGTCTCTGTCTCTGTCCGTGGGCCGAGGGAGGAGTGGAAGCCCGAATCCCTGCTGTCAGATCCCAGGGAGAGCAGTTGAGGACAGCCGTGGTGGCAGCCCGGCTCTGCTTGCCAGGATGAAGCTAGACCGAACCGAGCGGGGTCACACCCGGTTCTGGAGCGTTGATGGAGGTAATAACAATAATAATAATACTAATAAAGTTGGTATTTGTTAAGCACTTACTATGTGCCTAGCACTATTCTAAACCCTGGGGTAGATACAAGGTAATCAATTTGTCCCACTTGGGACTCACAGTCTTAATCCCCATTTTACAGATAAGGTAACTGAGGCACAGAGAAGTTAAGTGACTTGTCCCAAGTCACACAGCTGACAAGTGGTGGAGGCGGAATTAGATAGAACCCACGACCTCTTACTCCCAAGCCTCTGCTCTTTCCACTAAGCCAAGCTGCTCAAACAGTGAGGAAGGGGCCGTGGGCCTAATCTTTCCTGCCCAGGCCAGCTGGGGACTCATAGGCCTGCGTCTCCCTCCCTTCCGCCTCCCTCTCTGCAAAGCCTGGAGGGCAGTGATGGGCAGGGGGCAGGACAGGGACGGTGGCCGATGAATGGGTAGAGAGGGCCTGACGCAGATGGGGGTGCTGGCCAGGTCATCTCTGGTTGGGAGGAGGCCCGGGGAGGGGGGAGGTGGGGCTGGGGGAAGGTTGAGTCAGTGGGAAAACAGCAGGGGTGGAAATGGAAGGTTCCGGATCGGGAGGAAACATGGCGGGGGGGGGGGGGGTTCCGAGGGCCAAGAATCAGGGATCGTAGAGGGAAGGGGGGAGTATAGATTGGTGATCCACTGGCCCCCTCTCTCCATCCTGCGTGTTGGCATCCACACACTCATGCGCGCACACACACACACACACAGACATGCATAGATTAATCCCTCAAGAGACGGAGGTCTGGAAGAAGCAGCCTGGAAGGGCAGTGGACAACAGTGGGTCGGCCGGCGGTTGAACCGCACCGAGAGAGGGGAGGGGAGGAGAGGAGGCATCTAGACCGTGCCAAGCCGGCCAGGACGGCCAAAGGGGGTCCGGGAGGTAGACTCCCTTCCCCACCCCCTTGCAGCCGGAGATGACCGCCATGGTCAAGGGGAGTCTGCGGGTGGGAGGGCTGCAGGTGCTGCTGGGAGGGGGGATGTTTTGTTCTGTCTTGTGTTGACCAGAGAACGGAGACCTTTGCTCCAGTGCCCGAGGCAGAGAGAAGCCTAACCCTCGATAATTGGGGGGTGGGGCTTGCTGGGCCCGGGAGGCCTGGGGGGCGGACGGGCGGGCGCTACATAACCGCTGGAGGAGCGGCCCCAGCCCTCTGCCCGCACCGAATCCCCGCACGGCCTACGTCGCTGGAAGATGCTGCGCCTGTTCGGCCCGGTGAAGCAAGCTTTGCGGCTGCGGAACAGAGCGCCAAAGCGGGCGCTGCAGCGTCTCCCCCTGGCCTTCTCCAGGTGGGTCAGGGGGCCCGTGGTGGGGAGGGTCTCTGCCCGCCGCCCGCCTCCACCGCGGCTGCTGGGCGGGACTGGGAGCGCGGGGATCGCAGGGTCGGTCCGGGGCTGCCTGACCGGCTCGGATCCCCGGGGTGTCCACACGTCTCCTCGGGTCCTGGCGGCTCTCCTTTGTGTCCGGCAGCGGGGCGGGGGGCAGAGAGCAAAGCCCCGTCCACTCTGTCCCTCGATTCTCCTCGGAAGTCGGATCCAGTCACTTAGCACCGAACGGTTCCCTTTGGCTTCCAGCCCCTTTCACGGGGACTCTGGGCCCCTCTTCAGTCCGGCCTGGGGGTCGCCTGGGCTGGAGAGGGGGAGTAGCTTGTCCCCTCCCCGGGCCCCCAGGGACGGGACGTGGACGGGCTCTCTCCTCCCGGGTCCGGCGAGAAGACTCCCTCCCTCTCCTCCAGGGCTGCAGCGGACCTAGGGTAGAAGCATCAACACTAGATGATGAAGAAGCAGATAGAGAAGCAACGTGGACTAGTGGATAGAGCACGGGCCTGGGAGTCAGAAGGACCTGAGTTCTAATCCCGATTCCACCTCTAGTCTGTGGTGTGACCTTGGGCAAGATATCTATTTTCCCTGTGCCTCAGTTACCTCGTCTATAAAAGGGAGGTTAAGACTGTGAGCCCTACGTGGGACATGGACCGTGTCCGACCTGATTAGCTTGTGTCTACCCCAGCACTTAGTCCAGTGTCTGGCATAGAGTAAGCGCTTAACAAATACCATAAAGATAAAAACAGTATCTGGCAGAAGGACTCGGGTATCCTTGGCCCGTCCGGGTGAGCCCTCGATCTCTGACTGGGCGCTAATATTCAAGGGTTTCGCCTCCTGGCTTGGAAAGAGCTTGATTCTGGGAATCAAGAGATCCAGATGTGAATTCCGGTTTTGCCCAGTCTTGCTGTATGACGTCAGGCAACTCACTTAACCTCTCTGGGCCTCTTGTCTCCTCATGGATAAAATGGAGATGGGCAAGGCCCGCCTCGAGAATGTCGAGATGACTGGACGGGCAGAGACGAGACCTGAAGGGCCACACGGATTCACTGTTATTCCGAGGACCGGCCTACCTGCCCTGTGCTCAGGCGGCCCCGAGTGCGGCTCCTCCTCCCTTGCTCCACAGCTCGCGCATCGATGCCGTGTACTTCGCCACCGCTGCCCCAGTCCTTTCAGCGGTGGAGGCTGAGCGGGTCCCGGGTTCGAGGGCCTGGGTGGGCCAGGGAGAAAAGCGGGGCCCAGCCCCACCCCGAGTCGCCGCTCCTGCTTTCTGTCAACCTCTGTCCCACAAAGCCTGTTCTCCACCTTGCTGCCGGCAACGCCCCCACCCGCTCCCTGCAAGGCCCGCTGTCCAAACCCTCTTCCCAGATCGCCTGCTCTTCACCTCCCCGGCCCCCGCATGGCCTGCTTTCCACACACTCGCCCCCCGGCTACAAGTCCAGTTCCCTCCGCCAACGTCCCCGTCTAACGCCTACTCGCCCGTCGGGTTAATAATAATTATGGTATTTGTTAAGCACTTACTATGTGCCAGGCACTGTACTAAGCTCTGGGATGGATACAAGCAAATCGGGTTGGACACAGTCCCTGTCCCACGTGGGGCTCACAGTCTCAATCCCCATTTTACAGCTGAGGGAACTGAGATTTCAGAGAAGTGAAATGACTTGCCCAAGGTCACACAGCAGACAAGGGGCGGAGCAGCGATTAAAACCCAAGAACTTCTGACTCCCAGAGTCCATGCTCTTTCCACTGAGCCAGGCTGCTTCTCTCCATCCGCATCATGCTTTCCGCTGGTGGAAGTGCAGTTCCCGAGGCTTGCCCCGGGTCTGCCTGACGTCGCGCGGCTGACGAATGTCTGGTTGTGCCCCCGCAGGCCGTCCTCGAAGGGCGCTGCCCCTTCGGGTGGCCCCGATGCCTGGCCCAGAGATGTGGGCATCCTGGCGCTGGAGGTCTACTTCCCCTCCCAGTACGTGGACCAGGTGGACCTGGAGAAGTTCGACAAAGTGGAGGCCGGCAAGTACACGGTGGGCCTGGGCCAGACCCAGATGGGGTTCTGCTCTGCCCACGAGGACATCAACTCCCTGTGCCTGACGGTGGTGCAGCGGCTGATGGAGCGCTCCGGCCTCCCGTGGGATGCGGTGGGCCGACTGGAGGTGGGCACCGAGACCATCATCGACAAGTCCAAGGCCGTCAAGACCGTGCTCATGGACCTGTTCCAGAGTTCGGGCAACACGGACATCGAGGGCATCGACACCACCAACGCCTGCTATGGGGGCACCGCATCGCTCTTCAACGCGGCCAACTGGGTGGAGTCCAGCTCCTGGGATGGTGGGTGACCGTCGGCCCGCGCCCCCCGGGGGGGGGGGAGTTAGTCAGTCAATGGTATTTATTGAGCGCTTACTATGTGCAGAGCACTGTACTACGCGCCCCTGATGCTTAACCCCCAGAACTGGGGGAGAGAAGCGGGCCAGGGAGAGCGAGGACCGAATGACCGGGTCCTAGTTGGATCAGCAACGTGGCTCAGCGGAAAGAGCCTGGGCTTGGGAGTCATGGGTTCGATTCCCGGCTCTGCCACTTGTCAGCTGTGTGACTGTGAGCAAGTCAGTTCACTTCACTGGGCCTCAGTTACCTCATCTGTAAAATGGGGTTGAAGACTGTGAGCCTCCCGTGGGACAACCTGATTTCCCTCTATCTACCCCAGCGCTTAGAACAGTGCTCTGCACATAGTAAGCGCTTAACAAATACCAACATTATTATTTTTATTATTATCAGAGCAGGGTAATGGTGACCTCTTTCTCATCCCTGACACTCTCCCCACTGACAGCCCGCAGCACAGAGCCAGCCCGGCCCGTCCCCGCCCCGCGTTCTTCCCGAGGTCTCCGCTCTGCCTTGTGGAGCGCACTGCCCCCTGCTGGCTTGCGGAGCACACTGTCTTCTGCTGGCCAGCCCTGTGCGGCGCACTGCCCTCTGTTGGCCAGCCCTGGTCCTGCACTTCGCCAGGCAGGTTCCCCTCGGCGCCACCTAAAACCGAGAGGATAAATACCCTCTTGCGACCCTGCCTCAGTCCCAGCAGCCGCCTCCAGCCGCAACCACCGAGTCTGGACCAACAGAGCACAGGGGGAGGAGGAAAGGGAAGCAGCGTGGCTTAGTGGAAAAAGCACCGGCTTGGGAGTCAGAGGTCATGGGTTCGAATCCCAGCTCTACCACTTAGCTGTGTGACTGTGGGGAAGTCACTTCACTTCTCTGGGCCTCGGTTCCCTACTCTGTAAAATGGGGATTAAGACTGTGAGCCCTACGTGGGACAACCTGAATACCTTGTATCAACCCCAGCGCTCAGAACAGTGCTAGGCACATAGTAAGCGCTTAACGAATACCATAATTATCATTATTATTATTAAAGGGGCTGAAATGAAGCGGCCCATCACGCCGAATCCCAGATGAGCTGGGGTCTAGGTGGAGCCCTACAATCCAGGTGCCTGTTACGGTCCCCGACTCTTCGCGACCCTGCGTTGCTGTCCGAGTTAACTGCGTTCCTGTTTGCTCAGAGAAAGCGTGTTCTGGCCCAAACTCTCTTCCCTGGGTGGGTTGCGGGTACGAGGAAACGCAGCAGGCTAGGCCTGCCGGCTGGCTGGGTGTAGACGGAGGAGAAAGGGCGAGGCCATCAGGAGCGAGACATCTATTCCACAGGGGAGGAGGTGGGGGTCTCACACGTGTCCCCCCTTTCTCCGCGCGCAGGGCGCTACGCCTTGGTGGTCTGTGGAGACATTGCGGTCTATGCGTCGGGAAATGCCCGCTCCACCGGCGGAGCGGGAGCTGTGGCCATGCTGGTCGGACCAAATGCCCCCCTGGCACTAGAGCGAGGTGAGTCACTGGCGTGGGGGCGGGACAGAGTGGTCCTAGGGCCTCCCGGAGAGGCGAGTGGGAGGGTTTTGTACCTGGAAGAGTGGCGTGGGGAGCAACAAATTCATTAGTTCATTCATTCATTCAACTGTATTTATTGAGCACTTACTGTAGAGCTGAGTTTCTGCTTGATGCCAAGAGGGATGGAAACCATTGAAGGTTTTTCGGGAATGGGGAGATGCTTATGGAACTTTTTTTTAGGAAAGTGATCTGGAAGCAGAGTGAAAGGGAGCGTAACGGGGTGAGCTAGGGGGTTGGCGGTGGGTGAGATGATTATTTCCTGAGCACCTCCTTTATGCAAAGCACTTGAACTAAAAACTTGGGAGCGTCAAGTAGATAGAAAACACGATCCTCACCCTCAAGGCGCTTGCAATCTAGCCGCGGAGACATAAACGGGGAGCAGGGACGCCTAGTGGAAAACCTCGGGCCTAGGAGCCAGGTGAACTGGGTTCTATTACCGACTCACTACTTGCCAGCCAGGTGACCTTAGACAAGTCACTTAAAGAAGCAGCGTGATTCAGTGGAAAGAGCCCGGGCTCGGGAGTCGGAGGTCATGGGTTCAAATCCAGACTCTGCTACTTGACAGCTGTGTGACTGTGGGCAAGTCACTTCACTTCTCTGGGCCTCAGTTACCTCATCTGTAAAATGGGGATGAAGACTGTGAGCCTCACATGGGGCAACCTGATTTCCCTGTATCTACCCCAGCGCGTAGAACAGTGCTCTGCACATAGTAAGCGCTTAACAAATACCAACATTAGTATTATTATTATTATTACTTAACTGATCTGTGCTTCGGTTTCCTCAACTGTAAAATGGGGATTCAGTACCTGTTCTCCCTCTTACTTAGACTGTGTGCCCCATGAGGGACAGGGACCCCGGCCTGATTAACTTGTATCTACCCCTGCGATTAGAATAGTGCTTGACACATAATAAGCGCTTAACAAATACCATTTTTTTAAAAAGAAGGGATTTGTAGATGAGCGTGGGAATTAGGGCTGTAGGGGGTTCCGCCCTGCCCGGGGGGGCCGGGGTGGGCGAGGAGGGGACGACAGGGGTCCCGGTTTCTCTTGGGTTAGGATCTGAAGGCCTGCGGTCCAGCAGACCCCCCCCCCCCCCAAGTGCGGAAGAAGCCCAAACTCGAGGAGGGGAGGGTTGATTTCCCTAATTTCCCTCGGTGTCAGCCCGACTTCCGCCGAGCCCGTGCAGGTGCGGGGGAGCAGGAGGAAGACAGCTGCTAAATCGCGACGATAACCGTTAGCCCAGCCGAGCTGAACCGGGGTCGGGGGGCGGGGATGGAGGGGAGTGGTTCAACTCCAATAACATCAGTCCTGGGCGACGACCCCCTTCCCGCGCTCCCAAGGCCCGTCCGGCTAAAGTTTGGGTCTCCCAAGGAGCACCTGGACCCTGGGAAGACATGTTCTCGGTCGCCCTCCTGGGCACATGCCCTCATGGTTAGGGATGGATTATCCACCTCCCGACTCTCCCCCAGTAACCCAGCCCGACCCTCCAACACCACTGATTCTCCCCGCTCATCCCCTGTAGCTCCATGGGGCTAGGGTGAGTCCCAAGCCGAACCGATCCTCACCAGCTTTCTCTCTGTCCCTGGCACCACCCCCCTCCCCCAGGACTGCGGGGCACCCACATGGAAAACGCGTATGACTTCTACAAGCCGGACCTGTCCTCCGAGTACCCTGTGGTGGACGGAAAGCTCTCCATCCTGTGCTACCTGCGAGCCCTGGATCGCTGCTACGCCTTCTATCGCAGGAAGATCGAGCAGCAGTGGCAGAACAGTTGCGGGCCGGGGCGGGACGGAGCGGGAGGCCGAAGGCAGGGGACAGGGGGCAGAGGGCAGGGCAATTTGCCTAGCGGCCGGGCGGCTCTCCTATCTCCGAGAGGGCGGGGGTTCGCGGGGCTTCAGTCTCCTGCGCGGAGTAGGGGGACGGGCCCGGCCGTGGACCCTCGGACAAATCCAAACGGAGGGGCCTGGGGGATAGGGGCGTGGTGGGCTGGGGAGGCGGCAGGTGGCTAGTCCCCTGCCCTGACCCACCCCTTCCGCCCCTGTAGCCGGCATCACCCGACCTTTCACCCTGGACGATTTTGAGTTCATCATCTTCCACACGCCGTTCTGCAAACTGGTGCAGAAGTCGGTGGCGCGCCTGGCTTTCAACGACTTCCTGGCGGGCAGCAGCGGCCCCCGGAACGGCTCGTACCAGGGGCTGGAGGCTTTCAGGTGACCCACCCCGACACAAGGCGGTTCAGGGCTGTTCCCGTCTCGGCCGGTAACGCGACGGGTCGTTTAGGGGACCCAGTTTTCCCCTCTGTCATAGGAAGCGGCGACGGAGCCAGCCGTGCTGAATGCAGAGCTACGCAAGCACGCCTACAGGCTCACACAGGCATGCACACGCACGCGTATAAAAAGACATGCATGCAAATGCACGCAGACTCATTCAGGCATGCTATGTATGCAGACATGCAGGCTCACATGCATGCATACGTGCACAGGCTCACACAAGTATACACGCACAAGCGACACTTGCCGACTCTCATATACAGGCACCTCTTCGGCACCCTCACCGCCACGTACACGCACTCAGACGGACTCACGCTCGCACGTCCTTACAGGCCCGCATACAGGCTCACGCTTGCACATCCTTACTCCCCCTCTCTGCCCTCGGGGCCGGGCTTAGCCCGTCCGTGGCTTTTCGAGAACGGCCACCCAGGCCGTAGGGGTCCGCCCTCGCCCCCTCCCCACAGAGGCCCTGGCTGTCCTCGGCCAGCTGCGCCCTCCCGTCCGCAGGCAGCTGAAGCTGGAGGACACGTACTTCAACAAGGACGTGGAGAAGGCGTTTCAGAAGGCCTCCCAGGACGTGTTCAACCAGAAAACCAAGCCGTCCCTCTTCTTGTCCACGCACAACGGCAACATGTACACGCCGTCCATGTACGGCTGCCTGGCTTCCCTCCTGTCCCAGTGAGTTGGTCGCCGCTCGTCTCTCCCCCCTATCAGTCAATCGGTGGTATGTATTGAGCGCTTACTCCGTGCAGAGCACTGTAGTAAGCGCTCGGGAGAGTCCAATACCCTCTGCAGCGCCCACCCGAGTGAGATTCTCCCTGGGGGCCGTGGCCTCGGCCCTCGGGCGAGCTGGCCCCCGGGGAGCACGGGATCCAGGAGGGCGAGGGGTGGGCCGCAGCCCCTCTGAGCGCGCCGGGCTCCCTGCCGCAGGCGGAGCGCCGAGCAGCTGGCGGGGAGCCGGATCGGCGCCTTCTCCTACGGCTCGGGCTTGGCCGCCAGCTTCTTCTCCCTCCGCGTCTCCCAGGACGCCGCAAAGGGTGAGACCCCCTACCCGGCCTCGCCTCTCGGGGCTCCCCGAAACTGGGCTGGGGACCGGGGTCCCCCGGGAGCTGCGGCCTCTGGGTTGGGCGGGAGGAGAGGGAAGGTCGCCTGAATCCCGGCCCGCCCCTTGCAGCTTCCTCCCGGTCTCCCCGCCGCCTCCTCTCCCCAGCTTGCCATCCTCCCCTCCCTCCACCTTCCCCGCCCCGCCCCGATCTCCCCTACCGCCTCCGAAACGGGGGGGGGGGGGGGAGGGTTGGCGCGGAGCAGAGCACTTAATGTCTCTCTGTCACTGTCTCTCTGTGCCTCGGCACCCCTCTCCTCACTTCAGGCTCCTCCCTGGACAAGCTGGTGTCCAGCTTGACTGACCT
Organism: Ornithorhynchus anatinus; assembly: GCF_004115215.2. Classification (NCBI taxonomy): domain Eukaryota; kingdom Metazoa; phylum Chordata; class Mammalia; order Monotremata; family Ornithorhynchidae; genus Ornithorhynchus; species Ornithorhynchus anatinus. The sequence continues at coordinate 588,776 of NC_041743.1, read as the reverse complement.
GCCCGGCCGCCTGGCCTCCAGAAAGCGCCTGTCTCCCGAGCAGTTTTCGGAAATCATGAAGCAGAGGGAGGAGTGTTCCCACATGGGTGAGGGGGTGCCTTGGGGCAGGAGGGTGAGGGTCGAGCCGGGGGTGGAGCCTGGAGGGCGAGGGCCACAACCAGGGGCCGGAGGGTGGGGGCCTGGCTGTTATGGCATTGCCTCCCTGGTCTGGCTTGGCCGGGTCGGGGTGTCCTGGGTCTCCAGCAGTGCCGGGATGGCGCCAGCCTGACGGTCTCTTCTTCCTCCCTCAGTGGACTTCTCCCCACCGGGGGACAAAGACATTCTGTTCCCGGGAACGTGGTACCTGGAGCAGGTGGACACCCTGTATCGGCGGAAATACGCTCGGCGACCCCTCTAAAGGTGACCACTGCCGGCCGAACCACCCCATAAACCACAGTCTCCAGGGTAGGGGGACGGGGACAGAGGGTGGGATCAGGTGTTGGGAGATTTCTTATTTATTCATTGAATTCCCTGCCCCCCAGATTATTGTTTTGTGGCTTTGTTATTATTGTATTTGTTAAGTGCTTACTATGTGTCAAGCACTGTTTTCAGCACTGGGGTAGATAGATGCAAGTTGATCAGGTTGGACTCAGTCTTGGTTTCGCATGAGGCTCACAGTGTGAGAGTGTGTGGCAATCTGTAGCTGTTTGTCTCCCCCATTAGAGAGAAAGCCCCATGGGGCCAGGGTCAGTGTTTTTTTAGTTACCACGAATGTGCCCAGGAACACTGTTTAGCGCTCTTCATGCAAGAGGCATCCACTATGGTGCCCTTCATGCAGTGGAGGCCGAGCACAAAATAGATGCCCAGTATGGTGCCCTGCTTGCAGTAGACACCAATAATGATGGTGGATCAAGCCGGAGGAGAGAGGGGACCTGGTGCCATCCCTTATTCTCTTCCTCACAGACCTGTCGAGTCCTGCAGGGCACGTGTTGCCAGAAAGAGATGTCCCAGATTCGATTTTTCAGTTCTTCCTGCTCCACCTGACAGCCTGAGCAAGTGCCGGGTATGGACGCCCCACTCTCAGCCTGTGCAGCAGTCCCATCCCCAGCCCCTCCAGTAGCTCACGGCCTGATGCCTCTGCGGCCAACCCGAGGCCCAGCCGTGGAGTTCGTGCCACCCTGGAGCTGGAGATGTAGGGACAAGGTGGGGTGGAGATGGGAAGGGGAAATGACCAGAAGAGCAAAGTGGGGGGGGAAAAGGGAGAGAATGCAGTCCTCCTCTGCAGCTCTGTCCCTCCCCCATCCACAACGTGGCTGCTCCAAGATGTCGCAGATGGACCCCGATGCTCATTGCCCCAAAACTGCCAGGTCTGTAGTGCTAAGGGGATTCAGGCTGGGTGGCCACCCTGGATTTCTTTCCTTTTGCTCATTCCCTTGAATTTCCAATTTCCCTGCCCCATCTCCCCGGTGTGTTAGGAATAAAGGAGAAAACAAGGGGTTCCTTCCCCCCTGCACCTCTGGTTTCTGGAGAGATTCCCATGAGCTAGCACTGGCACAAAAATCACAACCCATAGGCTTGACCACAGAGGGACCCTGTGGCCTCACCTCATTCACTGCTGAGTTGAATTGGGAATATCCTCCCCTGCACCCCCAACCCCATCCACCCAGGGACTCTGTCCACAACAGCAAGCCTCAAGTTGCTGAGGATAACCGGTACTGGTTGCCCACCTGACACCTACCCTCATAGTTAGGGATGAGCCACCTAACACCCCTGACTCTCCCCTTTCCATTCCAGATTCTCTTCCCAGTGACCCAACATAGACCACCTGATATCCTTGTGTGCCTACTGTGTGCCAGATACCATATTGGGTGATTGGGAAAGTACAGTAAGAGTAGAGGACAAGTCCCTGCCCTAGAGAAGCAAACAGTCCCAGAAGGCATTACTACCCCCAAAGGATCCCTCTCTGGGCTACAGCGGAGACAGCCGTGGATTGGGAGAATGGAGGCTTTGTCCACGAGCCTCCTGGTCCTCCAGCAAGCCAAATAGCCTGAATCTCAGTGTGCCCCTCTGCAGAATGGGGACAACTCCACCCCTCAACTGTCATTTGGGATTAAGTGTGTGCCCGGGCTTTCACACCCAAGGAAGGACAGTGTGGCAGCAGCGTGCAGGAATGTTTTTATTGTTGGTCATGATTTCCAAGCTCCAGGGAGGGAAAGGGTGGACCCTTGACTGGTTCCAGCACAACCAATCCCAAACCTCATCACCCCCACCAGTTAGAAATGGAACTGGAAGGCCTCGGTCACATGCTGCTTCCAGGTGTCGAGGTTTGGCAGGGTGGAGGAGATGCCCATGATATGCCATGCGGCCCCGTCTGACCCATCCGATGTCTGGTAGGACAGCAGCTGGGCGCCACCCTGGGCCAGAAGTCCTGGGGAAAAGATGGGGAAAAGTGTCTTCATGGGCATAATTGGGCTCAGTCTGGCACTAACCCCGTCCCTGACGTGGCGACACTCCCAGCACCCCTTTAGTCAGGCACTTCCCTGGTCCTCTACCCTGGTCCTCTTGCTGATCCAGCACAGCCCTTGCCCTCCTCCTCCCCACCCCCCGCGGCACCACCTTTCTTGGCCCTGCCCCGTTACCAATGAGCACAGGCAGCAGCAGGGAGTCCAAGCCGGGGGCCCTGTAGAGCAGCAGGTTCAGTCCCCGCCGCAGGGGCACCTCTGGTTTGAAGACGGCACCATTCAGCTCCTGCAGGACTGGGGTGGTTCCCTGCACCGAGCCCACCACGTGGTACGGGGCTCCTGCCAGGGTCACTGCCACCTGACCATCTCCACTACTCAAGTCAGAGGGGCAGGCTGGGCTGTGGGTGGCCGTGACCTGTGAGGAGGGGGCAGGGAGGGCAGACGGTCACTCCCCCAGGGTGGAGGACAGGAAAGAGTGAACCTAATGGATTGTGCTGGAGGGGGAAGTCTGCCCAGCAGAAACCAGAGTAGTCCCAGACGCCCTGTAGCTCCTGTCAAATGAGCAGGTGAGGGAAGGCTGGGAGAGCCCTGGAATTGGGGGAATGGAGTTGGGAAGGGCTCTCTTGTGAGCCACAGCAATGGATGGGATCGAGCAGGGGCAGCAGGCAACGAGACATGGGTAGGGGCACCTACGTTGAGCCCCGCCTCCTGGACCAGCAGCCGGGCGTTGACTAGGTTCACCTCGGCCTGTGGAGCCGTGGACTTCAGGAGCCCGACGATGACCGCAGGGCTCAGGTAGTTTCCTGCATTCTTCAAGGACGCGCCTGAGGGCAGGGGCCGGGGGAGGAGGCAGGCAGTAGTGAGTGGGGGTGAGGCACGGACAATGCCAAAGGAGATGGTCAGGGTGGGAAGACAGTGCCATGTGTGGGGCAAGCTGCCCTGGCACAGATGCTGGTCCTGGGTATGGTTGGGAGTCCCCCAACCAATCCAGGGTCCCCACTTCCTTTCTCTTTGCTCCTGGAGCCTGGATGCCTGGGGAGGGGCAAGGAGAGGAGGGGAGAGGGAAAGGAAGGGAGGGCAATGGAGGGGCAGGGCCTAATGCTTGGCTTCCATTTGGACCACAGCCTGGTTTCCATTAGTTCCACTGCCTAGCTTCCACTTAGCCTTGAGCCTGTTGAGGCCCACAAGACCAGTGGCCAGAGCTGGGTGGAGCCTTCCATCCTGCCCATCCGTCCCCCGCCCCCGGCCACCCCCCCCTCCAGCCGCCATCTCACCCTGGGTTGTGACTTGAACGGTCCCTCTGGGTGAGCCAGCCCAAGCCTGCAGCAGTGAGCCCAGGGCTTCCGCCAGGCTGAGCCACGGCTTGGTGTGGGGAGAGAAGGCGCTCGTGAGGGCCTGGGCGTTCACCTGTAGGAGGAGGGGCTGCAGATCTGAGAGAGGGGTGGAGGACTAGCCCCATTCCAGCCCCAGTCCCAAGCCAGTCCTGCCCCCAATTGGCCTGGTCCCAGCCCAGCTGAGAGATGGGAGCCGTGAGGAGTTAAGACCCGAGGCAGCAGTCGTCCCAACCTGCAGTGAGTCAGAGTAAGATTTTTCCAGGATGGAGAATGGGCAGGGCTGAGACCTAAAGGCTGCATGATGGGCCCTGCCCACCAAGGCTTGGTCTACTCAGCTTCCCTGACCAGACTTTGGGATTGGACCGTCCCCCGACCCACCTCCCCCAACACCCCCACACCCAGCTGGGCCTCACCACACCGGCCAGAGATTTCCCCTTGACCATGTCCACAAACTGGAGGGCTATCTCTTCGCCACAGCGGCTCTGTGCCTCCCATGTGCTGGCGCCCAGATGTGGGCAGCTGATCACGTTCGGGTGGTTGACCAGGGCCCGGTCACGTGGTGGCTCCTAGGAAAGAGCATTGAGGGGCAGAACTGGAGGTGACAGGTATCCGAGATCTCCTCCTTTGAGGCAGTGGGTTCCAAGGTCTGGGAGGCAGGAGACCCAGCTTCCAGTCTGGACTCTGCCATCAACTGGCTTTGTGACCTTGGGCAAGTCACTAAACCTCTTTGGGCCTTGGTTTTCCTTGCTCTGGCTGTGGCCCCAGGCCAGAAAGCACCCCCAGCCCTTGGCCTGGTCTGAGCTCCGAGACTTCCCCACCCCCATCCCTGGTACTCACTTGGGTGAACACATCCAGGGCGGCCCCCCCACACTGGCCCAACTGCAGAGCTTGCAGGAGTGCCCCCTCGTCCACGATCCCACCACGGGCACAGTTCACCACCCGCACCCCTTTCTTACACTTGGCGAAGGTGGCATCATTCAGCAGCCCTGAAGAAGGGGAGAGGGGTACCCTCAGATTAAATGCTCCCTACCCACCCTGTAGTTTCCCTCCTCACTACTGACCCCTCCCCCTACTCCCTGATTCACAGGCATGGGATGGCACACTGATAGGGTGGGCACTGGAGTGAGCGAGAGAGACCTCCCTCCAGGGTTAGGAAGAGGTCGTTCTGAACTGTGGAAAGGACAGAGGAGGGGAACCCAGGACCAGGCCTGGGTGCCCACTGGTACCTCTGTCAGAGCTACCCTCTCTGCCCAGAGATGGTCCCCAGCTGGCTTGGGGGACATTGTGCTGGTGGAAGCTGGAAGAGCACTGGGTCTTGAGGTGGGTGCCCACCCCAACAGCCTCCAGCATGGCTCCCTAGCGTCTCAGGGGTACCTTCCTTCCAGCCGTACATGATGACCTCACCCCTCCTTTGCTCACCCTGCTCATGCCCGCAGACCTTAAAATTGCCCCCAGCTGCTCTACCCAAGCACAATGGGTTGGGGAGGGCAGGTACAGAGTCTAGGTACCACCCTGGCCTGTAGATTCTGCCCACCCCTGGCACTATGGGTGATGCCAACCTGTGGTGGAGGGCAGCAGGGGCGTGTGTACGGTGAGGAAGTCGCAGATGGGCCAGATCTCCTCCAATGAGAGTTGCTGCACCCCAAAGGAGGCTGAGACCTCTGGCGAGGTAATTGGGTCATAGCCGACAGTCTTCGGTTGGTGGGGGTGGGGGGAAGAGAGAGAGAGAGAAAGTTACGGGGTCCAGGGAATGGGAGGAAAGAAGGGTGTAAAAGGGCCAGATTTTGGATCTCCTAGTTTGATCTTAAGGGAAGATACAAAAAAGTGGGAGTGGGGAAGACTGATGGGGGAGGGGGAGACTGGGATTAGGCCTGGCACAGGAGGCTGCTATACTGTGGGACCCCTGCAAACCCCCCATGCCACTTGCTGACCAGACTGGGGCACAACAAAGGGCACCTGCAGGCCCTGGCCATGGCCGGCACACAGACTCAGTGTTAGGGCAGCTGTCCCAGGAGCCGGGCCCAAGCGGCCATATACTCTCTCACCCCTGGCTCCGTCTCAACCAACTGTAACTCTCCCCTTTAGGATTTCTGGAACTTGAATGGAAGGGGGGAAATTCCCCATTGGATGTGGACATCCAGGCCTATCCCTCCGGCTGGTTGGCAGTACCCCCTGCCCTGGGGAAAAAGGAAGCGGGCCTTGTCGCCTCTAGTGGGGACCACCCCATTTCTTACCTTCATCCCAAAGGCCTGCATCCTTATGGCCACCTCTTTCCCAATTCGGCCCAGGCCCAGGATTCCCAGGGTTTTCCCAAACAGCTCGGTCCCCATGAACTAGAAGAAGAGGTGAGAAGGTGAAGGTCTGGGAGGCCATGGCGACCACTGATCTGAGCAGAAGGATGAGCTAGCCTGGCTCCTTACCTTTTTCCGGTCCCATTTCCCATCCTTCATTGAGGCTGATGCTTGAGGGATCTGTCTGAGGGGGCAAAGATTGAGGAAAGGGGTATGGCTGAGGGGGAAACACAGCCACTGCTACTCTAGCGATTTGCAACATCTTTCACATCTTTGACTCTGCTTGGCCCCAGCCTGTGGTAGCCAGCACTGACAGGTGCCGAAGGGAAACCAAGGTATTGGTCCAGGCCTGAAGCTGCCCAGCCTCGATCCCTGCCTTCCCTTGTACCATATTGGACATCAACAGCTGTGCAGGCTAGCCCACCTCGTGCCTACCCTTTGCAGAGGGTGGGAATAGGAAGGCAGCACCTTGAGTGAGAGGGTTAGACTCAGGGACACTGGGGGATGGAAGGAGCCGATGTCCCAACTAGAGGGAGTAGCCCTCAGCGCCACTGAAGGCTTGTCAGAAGGACACTTGGGTACAGGTCCGCCCCAGTGGGTCTGGTTGGCTGATCTGGCTTTGGCCATACTTGTTCACTCAGGCCTGGCCAGCCACTCCTTTTCAGCCTTGATATCCAGGTGTGTGTGTGTGTGTGTGTGTCTGGGGGGAGAGAACATACCCTCCCAAGCTGCACCCCACCCTCCTTGGGGGTTCTGCAGAAGGTGCCAGAGCAGACCAGGGGCCCCATGCCCATATGCCCAGGTGAGGGTGGCAGGGCTGATATCACCCATATCAGTAATATGGGGAAGGACCCAGCTGAAGCCTACCTGGCGAGGCTCAGGATCATGCCACAGGTGAGCTCCGCGGCGCTCAGACTGTTCCCGTTGGGGGTGCTGGAGCCGAGCAAAGACAGGAGCACAGGGTCAGGGAGGGGCGGCATGGGCAGGGTCTGGGGCAGGGATGGGTGCAGGAACAGGGCTTGTGCGGGGGGAAAGGGGGTGCCACCCCATCTTAATCTGATCCCTTTCTCCTCATCCAGGTCACTAACACCCCCGCCGGCCGCTGTGTACCACCACCTGGCCACTGCCTGCAGAAGCGATGGTCTGAACCAGCCTCCAGAAACCTCCAGTAGGCAGGGTGGGTCAGCAGAGAAGCCGTCAGGTAAGGTGCCCCTGCCAACCCTTCTGGTCCTTTCCCCACTGGAGATCTTGTTCTATTGGGATGACCTGGGCAACCCTACCTGGCATAGGGCAGTCACCTGGGGGTTCCTCCCCTCAGGACAATCTTGTCACAAGTGTCAGCCCCGGGCATTCCTAGCACAAACCTCTTTCCACCTGCCAACCTCTTCTGAAAGCTCATCTAGTCCATCCCCCTGACTCTGGGGAGGTGCAACCCCATTTTAATGAGGCACCAGCTGGGTACACACTGAGTCTCCTGCCTGGACTGAGGACAATGCACCATTCCCAGCCCGCGTCACGTCCACTGTAGTTGTGGAAAAGCACCCCAACCACTGAGCATCTGCCATTCTGTGGCACATTTAGACCACCCCCAGCAGCCATCCTAACTCCTAGATCATGGGTAGATTAGGTGGGAGGTACAAGTAGTGGTCCCAAGCCCAGGCCCTAGCCTGCCATGCCAGCCACGCACACGGGACACCATCCCTGGCCATGCCCAGACCTAGACCCTCTTACTTCATGACCAGCACCCCTTTCCTCGTGGCTGCCTCCAGGTCCACATTGTCCACGCCCGTGCCAGCCCGTCCTACCACCTGTAGTTTCTCAGCTGCATCGATGACATCGGCCGTCACTTTGGTGGCTGAGCGGACAATCAGCCCTTCACAGTCCTGGTGCACAAAGGGAGGGAAGGGGAATGGTGATGCTGGGAGTGGCCAGCTGGTTGCCAGTCAGCCTGTGGCCTTGGGGGCAACCATGCCATTCATTCAATAGTATTTATTGAGCGCTTACTATGTGCAGAGCACTGTACTAAGCGCTTGGAATGTACAAATCGGTAACAGAGACAGTCCCTGCCCTTTGACGGGCTTACAGTCTAATCGGGGGAGACGAACAGACAAGAACAATAGCAATAAATAGAATCAAGGGGATGAACATTTCATTAAAACAATAGCAAATAAATAGAATTAAGGTGATGTACATTTCACTAACAAAATAAATAGGGTAATGAAAATATATACAGTTGAGCGGACGAGTACAGTGCCGAGGGGATGGGAAGGGAGAGGGGGAGGAGCAGAGAGAAATGGGGGGATAAGAGGGTTTAGCTGCGGAGGTTTACTGCGGGAGGCGGTAGAGGGAGTAGAGGGATAAGGGGAGCTCAGTCTGGTAAGGCCTCTTGGAGGAGGTGACTTGTAAGTACGGTTTTGAAGAGGGGAAGAGAATGAGTTTGGCGGAGGTGAGGAGGGAGGGCATTCCAGGACCGCGGGATGGCATGGCCCAGGGGTCGACGGCGGGATAGGCGAGAACGGGGGATGGTGAGGAGGTGGGTGGCAGAGGACACAGAGTGCTAGTAAGTTGCCACTCATAAAGGGAAGAAAGAGGGTCTTCCCAAGACAGAGGCTTTAGCGGGAACTTGAGAGAGGCAGGTCCCTAGAGTGCATTAGCAGGAGGAGCTGAGGGAGGACACCGCATGAAAACTGAGGCCTGAAATGGCATGGCAGCCTGGGACTAGGATTGGGTCTCCCTGCTCCCAACCCTCAGGGTTCTTGCTCAACTGTAAGGCCTTTGGGGACAGGGGCCATCAGTACTGACAACTATACTTTCTCAAGTGCTTAGTTCAGTGCTCTACACCCTGGTAATGCTCAGAAATTACTGATTGATTGAGGGTCCAGCGAAGAGTGTGCCCCCATCCAGCCTTAGGCTTTTGAGGGGGCAGAGCGTTTCCCAAGCCCCCAGCCCTCCCCAGATCGAATTTTTGGGCTAGGAGGACCCGTATCTCAGAGCCCCCTCATTCTGATGCCAGGCCAGGGTCGCCAGCAAAGTCCGGAATCTGGAGGCGCCTTGGGAGCGAGGTTTGGTTGGACCTCCTCCTCTAAGTGAAGGACAGGGTAGCTGCTGGATCCACTGGGGCCTCGGGCCCTGGGCAAGCCTGATGGGGCAGGAGAGCAGCTTGGGATGCTATTCTGGGGTGTGAGAGGAATCTTCCTGGTCAGTCAGTCCATAGTCAGTCATTGGGGGAATAGAAAGGGGAGAGTAGAAGAGAAAATTGAAGAAAAGCCAGCTGACCATTACAAACATGGAATCTGCTACTCTGGCAGAGTGGAGCTAAAGCCCTATAGGAAGCCTGGAGAGCCTGGCCAGGAGCTGAAGGGATTGTCTGCAGGAAGTAGCACTTAGAACTGTGCTCTACACACAGTAAGCGCTCAATAAATATGATTGAATGAAGTACATACAGGAACAAAACCCAGCTCCAAGTGGGGATTTCTGGAAAATTTTATCAGAGAGGAAAGGTCTCTGGACTTGGTGAAGTGCCAAGTCCAGACTTCAGAGAGGAGCTGGAAAAGGTATGAAAAATGCAAATTTCCCAACATATCTGGCTCTGCACCCCCACCCCTTGCTCCACAGGGGCCCTGGCCCTCCCTCCTGCTTGAACAAACAGAGTATGGAGAGTTAACAGCATGACGGGAAACTGGGGGCCTGGTGGTCAGAAACTGGACCAGGAGTCACACGGTCTTGGATGTTCCACCCCTGCCCCCACCCCTCAGCATCCCCTCCCCTTCACCAATAGGCTGGGAACTCCAGGGGGGTTAATAAGTTAGTGGATGCAGAGCCTATGGCTCCCAGAGAACCCTCTAGATTACAGGAGCGTCCTTGGAATGGTTAGCCCAGGGCTGGGACAAGGGTTAGCCTGTCTGCATGATGCAGAGGGTCCAACTGCCTCTCCAAGAGCCCCTTATGGGCTCGCCAACCTGCAGTTGGGGCAGAGGGTAGAATGGTTCACCCCTGCAGAGGTCAGGATTTAATGGCTCCCGGATCATGCCCCCGGGGTTCGCCATCCCCCCGGTGGGGGTCCGGTGTTTGTGGATGCCAGTGGTCCAGAGTCCGGCAGGTGGGAATGGGGGTGGAGGGGAGGCCGGAGGTGCCCACGGCCATCCCTGGGGGCACACGGGGTTGCTTAGAAGTATTTCAACTGAAGAGTAGGTGGGGCAGGGGGCCGCCGCGTGGGGCGGTTCCGTGGATGGGTAGACCGAGTTGGTTCTCAGCCAGAAACTGGCCTTCTCACGAGGCTTGTCAGGGATCTTGCCCTGGCCCTCTTTTCCATATCATTCTCCCCCGGACCGACCCGGCCCCGGCCGCCCCCAGACCTCGAGGTCCACCACCCGACCCACTCCCCCACCTGCTCCTTTGGACTTCATGGCCCAGAGCGGGTATTCAATGCCTTCCGCCCCGGTCCCACATTGGGCACGACCCTGATCTCCCGAACCCGGGGAACCCCCAGGAGGGGATGGGCAGGGCTGGGGGGCGGCCGGGACAGCGGCTCTCTCAGGGGCCTCCGAGCAAAGACGGGGAAAGGCCCGGGCCTCGGCCCGAGAAACTCGGTCCGGGTCGAACCACCACCCCGGCTGGAGAAGGGGCGGATGGATGTCGGAGAACACCGAGCAGGGACGGCCTGGCACCTGCGCAGTAAGACCAGGCCGGGGGGTGTCGCGGAGAGGGGATGGAGGACGAGGGGGGCGGGAGGCTGGGGAGGAAGGGAGGCGGTGCCTCCAGTCTGGTCTCGGGCGCCCGCCGAGCCGCGAAAGCAGATCTCGGTCTTGCATCAGACAGGAGGGGGTGGCCCCCGCAGCCCCGGACCCATCCGTCCCCCCGCAGCGGGTGGCACCCGGCCGCCGCCCCGCGCCCCTACCTGCAGCTCGGCCACCAGCTCCTCCGGGCTCAGGTTGGGCTTCTCCACCACCTGGAGCCCTCCCGCCTGCAGGATCTTCCCGCAGCACGGGTCCAGGCTGTCGCTAATGAGCACTTTCTTCAGGTTTGCGAAAGCCATCTCTGCTCTGGCCTCTGTGCGGTGCCCGCCTCTGCCACGCTGCCCGCCGTGCCCGCCGCGCCCTCCCTGCAGAAACCCCGTAGCTCGGCAGAGCGAGCGGCTGTGCCCTCCTCCTGCAAGCCACCACCCCGAGCTCTTCTGGCTTCTCCGAATCATTGGCCAGAAACTGGAGAAATTTCCATAGCCGCGCCCCCTCCGTGCCATAGGGCAGAAACGCAGTAAATCTCCATAGCTCCCCCCCTCTCCCTACCCGGCCCACCCCTTCTCACCCCAGAGGGATAATTTGGCGGGAATTTCTCAATTTCGGCAGGAACACACCCACCCACACAACCTGAGACGAACACCCGCATTCAAACACAGTTATATCATTCAACCACATATACATAAATTCACAGACAGATACCGACACGTTTCCACAGAGACGCGAGTAAATACGCAATCAGCTAATACTTTGTTCTGGAGTAGCATATGGAAGTGGAAATGAACTAAAGGGCTACCAAAGTAGGATTGGGTCCTGAGCCACAGACATTTGCCGGGTAATATACGCAGACTCACTTGCACCCCCCCACTCACATACAAGCACACACCCACACAGAGGCACACCTACACCCTCACACCAATACACATACGCAGGCCCTTCCCGCACACTTAGCTCAGCTCAGTTTACTGAGATCAAAGAGGAAAAGTTGTTGGTTTGTCCAGGGAGGTGAAGCTGTTTGGTTTTTTTTCTGTTTCCAGTCCTCTCAGGTGTCAGTGCCTTTGTCGGCGTGGTGTCCTTGCTAGGGTCGGTGTAGATGTCAGTGTCAGACTTGCAGGCAACAGCTCTCCTGGCTGGGCTGAACCCCAGAGGTCTTTGACTCCTCCTCTCCCACGCAAATGTCTCGCCGTCTCTAACTACTTCTGGGCAGCACGGTCTAATGGTATGAGCACGGCCCGGGAGTCAGGGTCTAATCCCGACTGACTTCCAAGTCCGTGTTCTTTCTACAGGGCCACGCTGCCTCTCACACTGCTGTTTCCACTGCTCTTTCGGAACCAGTAGCCTAGAAGGGCTGCTCCCTTCCCTATCCACAGCGGGAAGGCTGAGGTTCAGAAAGACAGATGGATCCTCCCAAATCCTCCGGGGGGGGGGGCGGGCGGGGGTGAGCGCTGAAGATTCTCCCCCACCCCCCAAATGAGGTTATTGAATCCCAGTCTCTCCTGGTCAGGACCAGAGGGACCACCTAGCTCAGCACCTATTAGCCCTCCTCATGCCCTCACCCCACACAGTGCTGCAGCCAGCCCCCTTCAAAGCAGTTGGCTTCACCTTTACCCCAGTTTGTAAACTGGTTTTGCCACATGGCTTGCCGTTCTCCAATATGCATATCTGTGATCTGAGAACCCCAACTCCGTTCTGCTTCCAAGACAAGTCCAACGGGCGGGCAGGCGGCATCTGATTTCTTCTTAGGCAGGCAGCCGTCTCCCTGACATTCAGGACATTTCCCGGGATGGGAGGGAGGGGAGCGGCCCAGGGACAGACTAGTGCTTACCAGAACTGCCTTCCAATCAGGACCCAGGGGCGAGGTGGGGAGGAGGTTCTGTTAATCAAGGGGCCTCTGACTGGGCCTTTTTACAATGCTGCCCCGAAGCATTGAGGACCAGTATGTGTTGAGGGAGAGGGGAGAGATCAACAACAGTGATGCCTTTGGTCTTTCTGAGAATGCACTACCAAACCCAGCAGTTCCCCACAATTTTGTCCCTTCTCTTTCTCCTCCAGATATGTATGAGCCTCTTAAACAGTCCAGACATCCTGGATATTCCTGGTCATTCCCAGGACCCTGGCTGGGACCAACCCCTACACCTGTTAGGAAAAAGTTTACAGGCAGGGAAAAGGCTTCTTGCAAGCAAGGTCATTCTCTGTAGTGCCTATTGGACATCTCGCGGCCTATGTAGTGAATGTACAATAAAGTGTGTCCTGTGATGATCTCTGGTGATTCCTGACGTTCCCTGAGGTCAGCGTGGCGAACCTGCATGGGACTTCCAAGAACGGAGGGAAGGTAAACCCACAGATAGGTTCTCCCCAGGGGCTGGACACAAGTGTGGACTGGCCATCTCTGGGACCCGTCACTGGAAATGGGAGTTTTGAGCAAACTGGTGGGCAGGGAATGTGTCCACTAACTTTGTGATTTTGTGCTCTCTCAAACTCTTAGTACAGTGTGTTGCGCATAGTAAGTGCTCAACAAATACGATTGATTGATTTGATGGGGTTTGGTTATAAACTGGCCTGTTTTAAAGGGGATTAGGTGATTGGGCCAGTCCTATTGGGTGGAGTTGAGAGAGCCACCTTTTCAATCCTCAGTCAACTTTTAGGACAGCCCTACTGAAGATGAATCCAGCACTCTCTCACTGGCTCTGCTATGAATCCTAGTTGACTTTCAGATACCCCTAGTCCAGGGACTTGGGCAGGGGAGGAAAACAGAGGATGGAGAACTTCAAAAACCCTTCTGCCCCATTTCCGCTAGTGACATCTAGCCTAACTCATTGCCAAAGTGCTGGAAAAGCCCAAAACAAGCTTCTAGAAATGGAGCTTGGGCCCTGAGTGACTTCAAGGTGGTAATTCAGTCATTCAGTCAATCAGTCAATCGAGAGTAGTTCCTGAGACCAAGTTACTTCCTTTATTAAGAGCTTGGGATATTTCAGTAGAGTTAATTGCTATATTGCATCCTCCCAAGTGCATAGTAGTTAATTGCTGTATTGCACCCTCCCAAGTGCGTAGTACAGGGCTCCACACAGAGTAAGCACTTAATAAATACCATAATTGATTGCTTGATTAATAGATATGATCCCTGCTCTCATGGAATTTACAGTCTACTGTGTACGTAGCACACTGCTTTAAGGGCTCTGGGGTCGGAGAAGCACCGTGGCTCAGTGGAAAGAGCATGGGCTTTGGAGTCAGGGCTCATGAGTTCGAATCCCAGCTCTGCCACTTGTCAGCTGTGTGACTGTGGGCAAGTCACTTAACTTCTCTGGGCCTCAGTTCCCTCATCTGTAAAATGGGGATCAAGACTGTGAGCCCCACGTGGGACAACCTGATTCCCCTATGTCTACCCCAGCGCTTAGAACAGTGCTCGGCACATAGTAAGCGCTTAACAAATACCAACATTATTATTTATGCTAGAGCTAATAGACATGATCCCTGCCCTCAGGGGGCTTGCAGCCCAGCAGGGGAGATAAGCACTAAAATCAGTTACAAGTAGGGGGAAACAACAGAACTGGGTCAGGCCAAGGAATGGGTTCAGAGATGGAGCTCAGGGATGGGCCTCAGGCTCTTGGTCAGGTTGGGAAGCCTAGGGGGTGGAGCCTTATTGAAGGCATATCTCCAAGAAGCCTTTCCTGCCTAAGCCCTCTTCTTCTCCCTTTCCCTTCTGTGCCACCCTTACTTGCACCTTCATTCATCCTCCCTCCCGTCCCTACAGCACTTATGTATATATCTGTAATGTATTTATTTGTTTATTCATTTATATTAAAGTCCATCTCCCCCCTCTAGACTGTGAGCTCACTGGGGGCGGAAATCTGTCAGTTTGTTGTTATATTGTATTCTCCCAAGCACATAGTACAGTGCTTTGCACACAGTAAACGCTCAATAATTAGATTGAATGAATGAAATGGAGCCCGTGGTGCCGGCCATGCCTCCGCCTCTGCCTTCACTGGGCAATGGGCCACAGTGGGCACTGAGCCAGCTGGAATGGGCAGATTTAGGTGCTGAAGGTTTGGGTGTCTTGGGTGCCATTTCTGTCTCCGCCTGCACCAGTGCCCCATGGCGCAGAGATGATGCAGCCATTCCAGAGCTCAAGGGCATTGCCAAGCTCGGGCTGTTCATCGTTCAGTGCCAAATGTGCTCACTACTGTTGAATAAGATAAAATACTCCCCAGAATAGAGCCAGCCCAGTCCAGCCCCGCCCAGTCCCAGTCTAACCCTGCCCAATCCATCCCAGTTAGCTTTGTCTTTGGTAGCAGCAATGTGACAGGGTTTTCAACCAATCAATCAGTGACATTTATTGGACACCTCCTGAGAAACAGTGTGGCCTAGTGAATAGACCGTGGGCCAGGGAGTCTGAAGGACCTGGGTTCTAATCACAGCTCTACCATGTGTCTGCTGTGTGACCTTGGACAAGTCACTTAACTTCTCTAGCCGGAGTTGGTTGTGGGAAGGGAATGTGTCTGTTTATTGCTATAGTGTACTCTCTCAAGTGCTTAGAACAGTGTTTTGCACACGGTAAATGCTCAATATATATGATTGAATGGATCTGTGCCTCAATTACCTAATCTGTAAAATATGGGGATTCAGAGTGTGAGCCTAATGTGGGACAGAGACTGTGTTGAACCTGATTAACTTGTATCTAGTGTTTAGAACAGTGCTTAGCACAAAGTAAATGCTTAACAAGTACCGTAGTTATTATTATTATTACTGAGTGCCAGGCACTGTACTAGGCGCTTGGGAGAGTATGGCAGTAGCAAGACACCCATTCTCTATCCTCAAGGAATTTATCATCTAATGGGGGGCAGGGGGACAGGAAGAATAGGAATAATACAGGTAGTAATGCAAATGTCAGGATGAAATATCCACAGAAGTAACCCAAGATACAATTGAAAATGCCCAAGTGCTGAGGTGGCTGTTGAGCTGAGGCAGCTTGTGATACTGGAATTGGTCAGGGGGTCTTGCTGTGAAGGATCCTGGGCCGCAACTGGGTCCATCAGTGGGCTGAGTGCAAGTTATCATGGAAATAAATATATGCAGACATCTTGGATCATTTTAACGTTTTGATTTTTTTTTTTTACTCTTTCCAAAAAGTGGCAGCCCCCCTCTCCCCGCCAAGTCACTGCTGGAGGCCCCAGCCTTTAGGGTCTATAGGAAATTGAGAGATTGATTAGAGAAGCAGCGTGGCTCAGTGGAACGAGCACGGGCTTTGGAGTCGGGGGTCATGAGTTTGAATCCCAGCTCTGCCACTTGTCAGCTGTGTGACTGTGGGCAAGTCACTTAACTTCTCTGTGCCTCAGTTACCTCATCTGTAAAAATGGGGATTAAGACTGTGAGCCCCACGTGGGACAACCTGATTCCCCTGTGTCCACCCCAGCGCTTAGAACAGTGCTCTGCATATAGTAAGCGCTTAACAAATACCAACATTATTATTGATCGCTGGCTAGACCCCAGGTTCCCCTTCTTTCCCTTACCAGCTCTACCCTTCAAACATCTCCTTGACCTCCTCCATCCACCCCCTCCCCGACCACTGCCCTGACCGTTGCTGCCCGGCAGATTCCCGGGGAAGAGTGAAACAGGCAAGGGGCAGAGGTCAGCTCCAGGCCCCCGCTAGTCACGCCACCCCCTGCCGCCAGTCCTCCTGGCCACCCACAGCCTCCCTCAGAGCTTTTACAAAGGGTCCCTTTCCTCTCTTTGCCTGCTTTCCCTCCTCCCTCCCTACGTTGAAAGCTGGAGGATACAGGCAGCAACTCCAACAGTGGTAAAAGCCAAGGTCAAAAATCAAGATTCTTCCCCAGCCAGTTGTTCTCTCGCTAAATCCTAGTTCGGAACGTCATCAATCCGGCGGATGGTTGGGTCGATTGCTGTCACCCTGCCTGTTTACTTGCTTTGTTTTGTTGTCTGTCTCCCCACTTCTAGGCCGTGAGCCCGTTGTTAGGTAAGGATTGTCTCTGTTGCTGAATTGTATTTTCCAAGCGCTTAGTACAGTGCTGTGCACATAGTACTAATGATTGAATGAATAGCTCCGGGGTGGGGTTCTGAGTGGTCCCTCTTGCTAGTGCAGTGTGCTGCCGCGTCATCCTGCGGTGCGGCCTCTGGCCAAAGGCGGGGGAGGCGACGGTGCAGGCCGTGGGGGCGGGGGCCTCGCCCCCCAGCCCTCGGCCCCTGCCCGGTCCCGTTCGCTCAGGCCGGAGAGAGCAGGCGCCACTAGGGAAGCAGCGTGGCACAGTGGAAAGAGCACGGGCTTAGGAGTCAGAGGTCATGGGTTCTAATTCAGGCTCTGCCACTTGTCAGCTGGGTGACTGTGGGCGAGTCACTTCACTTCTCGGTGCCTCAGTGACCTCATCTGTAAAATGGGGATTAACGGTGAGCCTCACGAGGGACAACCTGATGACCCTGTATCTCCCCCAGCGCTTAGAACAGTGCTCGGCACATAGTAAGCGCTTAACAAATACCACCATTGTTATTATCACTAGAGGGCGCGCCGAGCAGGTCGGCTCCCTGTGCCCGGCTGGGCGGCGGCCCGGGCCTCCTCCCCCCCAGTCGGTGTCCCCTCCCCGGTGGCTGCTCCCGGTGGCTGCCCGCTCGGTCTGTCCCCCGCCCGCTCCACTTTTCACTTGCCCACCTGCGGCTCCTCGCTGGCTTGGGCCCGGGAGCGGCCGGGGAGACGTCGGGACCACGCCGGGTCGGCGAGGATGGAGAGGGGTGGGGAACTGTTGCCGAATTGTCTATTCCAAGCGCTTTGTACAGTGCTCTGCACATAGTAAGCGCTCAATAAATACTATTGAATGGATGAATGTCCCGGGGGGGGCCCAGGGCCGAGGTGGGGGCCCTGATCCCGTAGGACCCAGCCCCAAGGGCCTGCCCCGTCCACAGCCTCTCCCTGCCCTTCAGGTGCCCCTCCAGGTGCCCCTCCTGTCTGCCCCCTTCTCTCTCTGCCCGCCGGGAGGTCCTGAGGGTGAGTTTCCCAGAGGACGCCACCGGGAACCCGGCCGGGCACCAGCATCCAGGGCAGACCAGGACTTGGGTGCCAGAGCCCATCCATGGGGTGGAGGGCCCGGGATCAAGGACCCCCTCTCCCTGCGGGGTCTAGGGCTGTGGCCTCGGCTTCCGTCTCAGAGCGGGAGCCTGGCAAACGAAGGAGGAACGGCTGGGTCACGGGAGGTCTTGCCCTCCGGGAACGGGAGAGCCTCGAAGGAAATCGCCTGTCAGTGTGCCACGATGCCACCTTCGGGAGATGT
Source organism: Ornithorhynchus anatinus (assembly GCF_004115215.2). NCBI lineage: Eukaryota > Metazoa > Chordata > Mammalia > Monotremata > Ornithorhynchidae > Ornithorhynchus > Ornithorhynchus anatinus. The sequence continues at coordinate 570,700 of NC_041743.1, read as the reverse complement.
CTGGGCCCGGTGTCTCTCGGGTCCAGCTGTGGGGGCGATGGGGTCGATGCCCCCTGGCCCCGGCTCCCCTCTGTGAGGGCAAAGCCATTGTTTCCCCTCAGCGGTCTGGGCTGGACTCCAGCCTCGCTCCCCTGGGGCTCCGGTCCGTGCTGACCAGGGCTGAAGAGAACTAAGTGTCCCCGGGCAGCTGGAAAGGTCCCAAATCAGCACTTTCTGGCCCATTAACTCTGGGCATCCTGCTCAGCCCACCCCTGTCCTAACCAGCCAGCCCTTCTGCTCATCCCTTGGCCTGCCTCCACCCCCACAACCTCCTTACCCTCAGCCCTCCCCACCCTGGCAGATCCTGCCCACCCCTGACCTGCCCACCCCTCTCAAGCCCTGAACCGCCTCCCTGACCCCCCGGCCTGCTGACCCTCTAGCCCTCCTCAACCCTGCGGATCCTGCCCACAGGGGAAGCAGTGTGGCCTGGTGGATAGGGCATGGCCCTGGGAGGCAGAAGGACCTGGGTTCTAATTCTGGTTCACTTAAATTCTCTGTGACTCAGTTGCCTCATCTGTAAAATGGGGATTAAGACTGTGAGCCCCATATGGGACAGGGACTGTGTCCCACCCAAGTACCTTGTATCCATCCCAGCGCTTAGTACAGTGCCTGGCATATATTATTGTTATTAATAATTATGATAATTATGGTACTCATTAAGTGTTTACTCTGTGCTAATCGCTGTTCAAAAAGCTGGGGTAGATCCAAGTTAATCAGGTTGGACACAGTCCCTGTCCTACATGGGGCTCACACTTTTATCCCCATTTTATCCCCTGTTCTGATCAGCCTGTCCTCTGCCTCAGGCCTGTCCTCCCCTCCCAAGCCCTGCACAACCTGCCCACCCCCAGCCTTGCTGAACCTGCCTGTCCCTCCCCAGCCTGATCACCTTGAGCTCCCACTACCCCTGCCCCTCCCGCAGCCTGCACATGCACACACCCACCTTGCTCCACCCACCCCAAAGTACCTCAGCTCCCTCCAGCTCTGTGGTACCTGCCCACCCCAGTTTATCCACCCCCACCCACCTTGCCCAACTCACCACCACATAGGTACCCCGCCTTTTGTCTTGAACTCACAGTGACACTTTGACCCCAAATATCGGGGGATCCTTCCTCCCACCCAAACCCCCTTCCCTCCCCCCTGGTTCCCTGGGGCGACGAGGGAGGGTCCAGAACGGTCCCATCCACCACTCCCCATTGCAGCGAGCGGCCTTTGTTTGGCCTGCGGATGCAGAGATGGGTGAGCGAGGAAGGGTCAGGATTGGGGCTTGAAATAATAATATTATTAATAATAATAATGGTATTTGGTAAGTGCTTACTATGTGCCAAGCAATGTTCTAAGTGCTGGGGCGGGTACAATGTAATCAGGTTGTCCCACGTGGGGCTCACAGTCTTAATCCCCATTTTACAGATGAGGTAACAGGCACAGAGAAGTAAAGGTCATTCATTCATTCATTCGTATTTATTCATTCAATAGTATTTATTGAGCGCTTACTATGTGCAGAGCACTGTACTAAGCGCTTGGGATGAACAAGTCGGCAACAGATAGAGACAGTCCCTGCCGTTTGACGGGCTTACAGTCTAATTTATTGAGTGCTTACTGTGTGCAAATCACTGTAGTAAAGTCTTGGGAAGTACAATTCCACCACAAATACACTTCCTGCCCACAACGGGCTCACAGTCTAGAAAGGGGGAGACAGACTTCAAAACAAGTGACTCGCCCGAAGTCACAAGTCGGGGACGAGAATCTACGACCTCTGACTCCCAAGCCCATGCTCTTTCCATGTCTTGGGAGGTATCTTGGCGTGGGTTGGCGGGGGCAGAGCGGAGGGTCTGGAGGGGGCGACAAGAGAGCAGACTGTGGAGGGGGGTGGGCTAGAGTCATCAGACTGGAAGGGTTCAGTTCTGCCCCTCCGGGCACCTGGAGATCTCTCTGGGGGGAACCAGCCTCCCCCGGGGGCCACTGGCGTGACCTTCCTCCTCTGGCCAGGAACGGGTCCCGTGCCCCCCTTTCCCTTCCCCTCCTGTGCCAGGAGTCGTTCCCGTGACTCCCCTCCTCCCCCCACACACCCCGTCCTTCCCTCCCTGCTAGGAACCATCCCATGACCCTCCCCCGAAACCGTTCCCATGACCCCCGCCCCCTCCGGCCAGAAGCCGTTCCCATGACCCCCGCCCCTCCCGCAGGAATGTGTCCTCTCCTCCGGCCTTAATCCCTCCTGCTGCAGTTTGAGTCCTTTAGTCTGAGCGCCGCCGGGGCGATGGAGTCTGGAGGGAGCCCACCCCCGCCCCCTCGCCTTGCTCCCGTTCTCCTGCCCTTTGGGCCACCGAGGTGTCTATCGCCCCCTTCCCGGGCAGGGGACGGGGTTCGCGGGCCTGCCCGGGGGAGAGGCCCGGGGGAGAGGCCCGGGGGGCTCCGCGGGGTCCGCAGGGTCGGTAGGTTCAGGGGCTCGGGTCGTTGGGGCCGTGCACCTCCCGGTCACATCACGGACGGAGCGAGGCGAACCGTCCCGGCTCGTTGGGGGCCCCTCCCCCAGCCGGCGGGGGCGGGGGCGGGGCCGGGGCCGGGACCGGGGGAAGGAGCAGCGGCGGCGGCGGCGGCTAACGGACTTTCCCCAGCTCCCCTGGGCGGCCGAGCTGGGCCCGGGCCGACCGAGCCCCCGGCCCTGGGGGTCTAAGGAGGCGCCGCAGTTGGGCCTCGCCCGGGCCGGGCCCGAGGTCGCTGTCCAGCTCGCCGCAACGTGTCCGAGAGGGGGGCAGCCGGCACCAACGGCCCCCGGTCCCCACCGCGACAGCCTCTCTCCGGGGCCATGGCAGGAAAGGGGCTCGGAAGTGGGCTTTCGCCCCTCCGGCGGGGAGGGGGCCGGCTGTCGTCGGCGCCCACCCCCTCCAGCACACCCATCCAGGGAAGGTGTGGAAGGAACAGATCCTTCTGCGTGGGGAAGGGAAACTGAGTCACAATAGTGCGGGGGGGAGGGGGGGGAGATCCCGCAGGGGGCCGCTGCCCTGCACGGTTTCCAGAAAAAAACTGCGAGGTAAAAGGCAGATGGCGGCGGGAGGTAGGGCCGGGGGGGCGGGCAGGGGCCTGGGATCCTCGGATACACCGGGTGGAGGGCGGCTGTCGGGGGGATCCCCCGGGGGTCGGCACCCCCAGCCCCCGGGAGGTGGGGGAGGGGAGGGGGGCGTCTTTGGCTCGGTCCGGGGGGCGGGGGCGGGGCGGGAGCCCAGGTCGAGGCATGCCGGGAGCAGTGCATTCCCCGCTCCTCCCAGGAAATAGGCTTTGTCCACCCTGGCAGGAAGCCGCGGCGGCGGCGGCGGCCCCCAGCCCCCAGCCCCCAGCCCCACCCGGCTCCCACCCAGCCCCCGCAGCCAGCAGCGGCAGGAGCGGCGGCCACGGCCTCCCTAGAGCAAAGAGAAGGGGCAGCTGAGACCCCCCCGCCCCGCCCCCGCAGGTAGGAGCGAGCCCCAGCCGCCCCCTCCCCATTCCTTCCCCGAGCCCTGCTCCCCGCCTCGTGTGGCCCCCTCCCCTCCCTTTGCGGCCGAGCCCGTCTGGGCGGGGGTCGCAGCAGGGGAGCCGGGGAGGGGGGCTTTGGGAGCAGCCCGCGGTGCGGGGAGGGGAGGGGCGCTGCCTACGGAAAGGGGGAGAGGGGAGCAGCGGAACCAGAGTCATCCCCCCCCCCTCCCCAAACGGCCCCGAGACCCCCGCAGGGCGTGGCGGGGGGGGGGGGGGAAGGGCTTTGTGTGTGTCGGGGGTCGGCACCCGGGGCCTCCCTGCTGCGGGACCCCTTCCCACCCTCCCACCTTACCACCGAAGCGGAGCGGGGGGCGGGCGGCATGGCTAGGGGGTGTATCTGTCGCTTCCTGGCCTTCCCGGGGGTGAGGGGTGCGGGAGAGCCAGCCAGCTGAGCCGTTGGGACCCTCTCCTATCCTCTCCTCCTTAAATATTTCCCCCCTTCCTCCTCCTCAAATATCCTCTTCCCCTCCCTCCGAATATTAGGCCCCTATGGGGGAGGGGGCGCCGGCTCCCAGCCAGGTCTACTATGTCGACTTCCCTCTCCCCTCATCTGTCCCCCCCCCATCTCTTCCCTTCCCCCCCACCTCCATATCAGAGTTTGGGGCTGATCTGAAAGAGGAAGACAGACAGAGAGGCTGACAGCATCGAGGCTGCCTCCTGGGCCGGTGGTGGGGTGGGGAAGGGCAGGGAATAGACTGGACCCGGATGCAGGTTTTTCAGGGATTTACAACCCGCCAACCTCCCCACTCTCATTCACTGCACCGTCCCCACTCCCAACCCCAGGAGAGCTGCTACCCAGGTAGCAAATGGGGTTCCCAGGCAGGGGGGACCGAGGGTCTCCACCCAAATTGACCGTCTGCCCCCTAAAGTGAGGGTCCTTGGGCTCCTGCAGGACCCCAGAAGAGAGTCCCAAGAGGAGATGCTCCCCTCCTACCTGGCCAGGGTGGTGATCCCATTCGTGGTAAGGTGGGGAAATAGGATACAGGCCCCATCCTCCACAAAGGGGGAAGGGACTCCATTTGGACTCTTTCTTTTTCCTTCCCACTTTGCTAACATGAGGGTTGGGATGAGCAAGAGCTAGAGAGACTCCCTGGGTGCAGAGGCCACAGAGCTTAAGACACCCTAAGCTGTACTGGGCAGAACATTGCAGTGGGTACCTTCTGGGGGAAGAGTGCTGTAATGGGCACTTACCAAGTAACTCTGGGGCAGAACTCTGGTGCTGGGTGCCTTCCGAGTTTGGAATGCTGTACTGGGAGCCTGCCACATGTGGAGCGCTGTGCTGGATGGCTGCTATTAGCTGAGGGTCCCATTAGACGCCCAAGAGTTTACATAAATAGGAGCAGATGCCATCTCTACCCTTGAGGAGTTTCCAGTCTATAGTGGAGACTGGCAGGCCCAGAGGCAAACACCCAGCAGGTAAAGGAGTAAGAGAGTAGAGTCCAAGGATGCCCACAAAAGAAGGGCATTACCTAGGTGATCCAGCAGGTGAGCTGGAGTGCTAGAGACCGGGGCAAGGGGTGGCGGGGGGACGGGAGGGGTCACAAGATCCCTCTCTGCTCCCTATGATCTGCCGCAGCTTCCCCACCCTCACTTGGGCGGGCACGGTTGGGGGCTGAGCCGTCGGATGCAGCATGCAGCGTTCCTGTTTTTGTGCTTTCGAGTTCCAGCTCTGTCCGCTGTGCAAGTGACTGAACTTCTCTGGGCCTCAGTTTCCCCATTTATAAAATGGGCCTAAGAGCCCTGCTCTCCCCACCTCTGAGACAGTGAGGCAAGGATTGGGTCTGAGCTGATTGTCTTGTGTTTACCCCTGTGCTTGGCACACCTTTTCCTCTCCTCCTCCTCTCTCTCCCTCCAGTCTGCCCAGTCTCCACCCAGTCTCCTAGGTAAATCTCAGCTAGGAGGGGCCTAGCACCCAGTGAAAATACAACGGAAGTGGCCTGGACCAGAGTTAATGGCGAGGTTCGGTGTGGTCGCTCGAGGCGGACACAGTGCTGCATCCTGTGGGTGGGGTGGGGGGCCAGGGGTCAGTGGCACACAGAGCCAAAGACTGAGGAGGCCTCAGTGTCAGTTGCCCCAGGAGATGTGCCTTTCATTCATACCTGGTGTCCATCCACTGGTGCCCAGACTGAACTAGCTGCTTGGGGTTAGCAGGTGAGCTTTTTTCTTTGGTGGGCACCGATCCTGCTTGGGCACAGGCAGAAACTGCGTTAATAACTGTGGTAGTTTCTTAAGTGCTTACTATTTGCCAAATACTGTTCTAAGTACTAGAGGTATAAGATAATCAGGTTGGACACAGTCTCTGTCCCACATGGGGCTCACATTCTAAGGGTGAGGGAGAACAGGTATTGAATCCCCATTTTACAAATGAGAAAACTGAGGCCCAGAGAAGGGAAGTGACTTGCCCAAGGTCATACAGTAGGGAAATGGTAGAACCAGGGTCAGAAGCCAGGTCCTCTAACTCCCAAGCCTGTGCGCTTTCTACTGGGCTACACTGCTTCTCCTCCTCCTCCTCCCTGCAAATCCCAAACCGCTGGATGAGGAAGCACAGAGAAGCCACGTGGCCTGTTGGAAGGAGTGCGGGCTTGGGGTGATGAGCCAGGGGAACGGCTCGATTCCCGGTCTGCTTTGCAACCTTGGACAAATCCGTTACCCTCTGGATCTCTGTTTCCTCATTGGTGAAATGAAAATAAGATTTCTATTCTCATTCCCTCTTCAGCTGTGAGCCCTAAGATAGAGCATTGCCCACAGTGAGTGCTCAATAAATAGCTTTACTACTATTACTACTACTAACAATAATAATAATCATAGTATTTATTAAGCACTTACTATGTACCGAGCACTGTACTAAGCGCTGTAGTCATTGTAAGATCATCAGGTAAACAGATCATCGTTTAGACTAAGCCCGTCATTGGCAGGGATTGTCTCTATCTGTTGCCGAATTGTACATTCCAAGTGCTTAGTATAGGGCTCTGCACATAGTAAGCGCTCAATAAATACAATTGAATGAATCAGGTAGCACATGGGGCTTCTAGTCTAAGTAGGAGGGGACGAACTGTATCAGATCAGATTATCTTGTATCTATAAAATGTACAGTGCTTATCACACAGTAAGTACCTAATCACCACCATCACTGGTCAACAGGGGAGGGGCAGAAGAGGGGGGTGAAAGATTCAGAGATGAGTCTGGAAGCGAGGCGAGGCAGTAGGGTCGAACCACCCCCACCCTCAGACCCAGCAGGTCTGTGTCCCCTTCCCAACCCCCAACTCAAGTGGGGCCTGGATTTTTGCACTTCAAGTTCCAGTTCCTGTTTCACTCAACTCCAGATGACATTTTCCAACCCCTCCACTCCCCCCACCCCCGCCACGGCCCCCTTGGGCTCCCACAGTGCCGACTAGCCCCAGGAGCCAGCGAGGTCGAGGTCGGCTGCATGGCCTGCTGGGAGGATTCGCAGCAGGCTCCACCCCCCAGGGGAGGGTGGCTTTCTCCCCCAGGGCAGTGCCGGTGAGTTTGAATTTGTGCCGGGTGGACAAAAGTGCTGAGTGTTCTGTGCCCCCGCCCCCCCGGGTCAGCTGGTGGGCCCCGGAGTCAGCCCGTGGCCGAGGTCCAGCTCACCCAGCGCTGCCACCGGGACCCTCTGGGCACTGTTGCCGGGGAGAAACCGCTTACCCACTGCGGCCGTCGCCACCCAGGCCCGCAGCTGGAACATTGCAGCCATTCCTCGCCGGCCGTCGTGCGGTTATTTTCGGCCGGGAGGCGGGCGAGTAAGAGAACGATTTCTCCAGTTCAAAGGGCAGTGGGCAGCCAGGTCAGCTGAGCACATACCCTCCTTGACATACCCTCCTTGTCCCCCTCCCACAGGCGCCCCCAGGGCCCTGAGGAATCAGATCACCAGGGAGGCACCCCGAGATCGTACATCTCGGAGTTGAGCAGCCAGTCGGGTGTGACAGGGGGCCACCAGGCCCTTCCCAGGGTCTCAGTGCAAACAGGGATTCCATCACCATCCTTGGTAATCTCAGCTGTGGCGAGCTGCCCTACTGCCCAGGGGGCCTAGCGCACGGCTGGCCACCTTGACTGGTCATCCCGGCCCATCCCTCAGGGTGACGCCATACTCCCTGACCCCTTTGCCCTTCCTTCCTTCCTTCCTCACCTGCTCCTTTCCTTTTCCTCCCCTTCCTCCCTTCCTTTCCCCTTCTGTCTTCCCCTTCCTTCCTCCTCTCTTTCCCAACACCTCTCTCCTCCCTGTTTCTCAACTTTCTCTTCTCCGGGATAAGTAATCCCAAGGCCTCAGAACTTTATCTACTGCATGGTGATCTGCCCCCCAACCCCTAAAGCTGGCTGGAGGCATGGAGGAGGGTGGGGAGTGAGAATGGGGTAGCATTGGAGGAGAAATTTTTATTAATGTCTGTCTCCCCTTTTACACTGTAAACTCATGGGCAGGGATTGTGTCTGTTTCTTCTTATATTGTACTCTCCCAAGCGTTTAGTACAGTGCTCTGCACTCAGTAAGTACTTAATACATACGATTGAATAAACAAATGAGAGATTGTGGAGGGAATGAGGAAAGGCGGCATTGGGAGGTAAATCGGACGGTGGGAGGCTCAAGGGGTGGCACTATAGGGGTGACTGCAGTGAAGCAGGGCAGGTTGTAGCTGAGGGGGTTTGTCTTTGGGCCGGGAGACCCCAGGGAGTTGGATGGAGGTCAGTTTGCAGCTGCCCAGCCTGTGGATAAAGCAGGCCCTCCCCCAGCCCATATGACCAGATGGGGTTGGTCCCTGGGCCCTGATAGTCTTCTTAGGCCCAAAGAGGCAGGCTGAGGAGCTGGGATCCCATGATGAAAGCACCAAAAAATAGAGCAGAACTCCCTGCTGGCAAGTGCTGGGTGCTCTCACTAGCTCTGAGTCTTCCATGGGGATAGAGAAGCAGCATGGCATAGTGAAAAACAATGTGGCATAGTGGAAAAGAGCACAGGCCTGGGAGGTAGAAAAAGCGTGGACTCTAATCCCACCTCCGCCACTTGTCTGCTGTATGACCTTGGGCAAGTCACTTCACTTCTCTATGCCACAGTTACCTCATCTGCAAAATGGGGATTGAGACTGTGAGCTCCACATGGGACAGGGACTATGTCCAACTTGATTCAGTGCTTAGAACAGTGTTTGGCACATAGTTAAGTGCTTAACAAATACAGTCATCATCATTATTATTATTTGCTTGTATCCACCCCAGGGCTTAGTACAGTGCCTGCCACATAATAAGTGCTTAACAAATACCACAATTATTATTATTATACAGTGAGGCTTCATGGAGTCAAAACTTGGTTCTAGTCCCAGCTCTGCCACTGGCCTGCTGGGTGACCTTGGACTGGTTTCTAAACATCTCTGGGCCTGTTTCTTCCATGGTGTGATGGGGAGAATGATTCCAGCCTTTCAGGAATGGGAAGGGATCATCAGGCAAGAGCTGTGAACCTAGAACGGAGAGGCCAGTCCTTCCTGGGCTTTCTGTGGGAGGCAAAGATGGGGCAGTGTTGAGGGGAATCCTGGGCGCTTGGCACACGACCAAGGTTCTCTGTGGTCCTGCTCCACAACTGCCAGGGGCTTTTGGGAGCCCAGGCACGCCCATGGAGATTTATCTGCCACTGCCAGGGCACAGTGGAACTTGTGCCCCCCTTTACAAAAAAAAAAAGATATTTGTTAAGCATTTACTATGTGCCGAGCACTGTACTAAGCCCTGGGGCAGATACAAGATAATCAAGTTGGACACAGTCCCGGTCCCACATGGGGCTCATAGTCTTAATCCCCATTTTATTGATGAGGGAAATGAGCCACAGAGAAATTAAGTGACTTGCCCAAAGTCACTGAGATTAGAACCTGGTTCCTCTGGCTCTTTCCACTAGGCTACGCTGCTTTAGCAGTGGGAACTTGTGATGGACATGTTGATGCTGCTGGCAGCAGTAGTCGGCCCAGCGTGCTGCCAGTGTGGTTGGCTGGGGAAGCGGTGAGCTCAGGGTACAGGAGTTGCCTTTGTGTCTGCCAGGGTGCAACACGGTGCCATGTCCTGAGCAGGTGCCCAGCATGAAGCTCCGCACCCAGCACGCTCAGCCAGAATGGTCACGGGGCCACCTTGCAGAGCTCCTTCCTGCATGGTGGGTTCTATGGGTCCACTGAGGGGAACATTGACCCTCTCCATCCTGAGTAACCATCAGTCCCCAGGCATTTTCAGGGCCACCTTGGGCACCCCTGGGGCTGTCGGGGTAGGGGTTGTGGGAGCGAATTAAGTTTGTCCTCTAGGCAGCAAGCTCATTGTGGGCAACCAACTCTGTTGTATTATACTCTCCCACGCACTTAGTACAGTGTTAAGCGCACTGTAAGCACTCATTAAATGCAATGAAGCTTTAAATTCAGCTGCCTTCCTGGAGCCAGGGAGATGGGGAAAGCTAGGTGTCCAGGAGGAATAATAAAATAATAATAATGATGGTATTTGTTAAGTGCTTACTATGTGCCAATCACTGTTCTCAACTCTGGAGTAGATATAGGGTAATCAGGTTGAACACAGTCCCTGTCCCACATGAGGCTCACACTCTTAATCCCCATTTTACAGATGAGGTAACTGAGGTACAGAGAAGTCAAGTGACTTGCTCAAGGTCACACAGCAGAGAAGTGGTGGAGCCTGGATTAGAACCCATGACCTTCCAGGTCACACAGCAGACAAGTGATGGAGCAGGGATTAGAACCCCTGATCTCTGACTCCCAAGCTCGTGCTCTTGCCACTAGACCTTGCTGCTTCCCACGGGAAATCAATCATTCAATCAATAGTATTTGTTGAGTGCTTACTATGTGCAAAGCACTGCTCTATGCGCTTGGGAGAGTACAGTACAAGAGAAATGAGCCGACACCTTTCCTGCCCATAACGAGCTTAAACTCTTCCCCTGTTCCAGCGTGGCCGTCCGCACAATCCCGGCCTGGGAGAAGGGGACAGGGTGGCGAGGAGAGGCCGGGGCAGGAGGTGAGGAGTGGCCGGAGCAGGCCGGGCGGCCTGGGAGGGAAGGGGAGACAGGAAGGATCTGGAGTCGAGGGGGAGGCGGAGGGGGAGCCGTTTCTGGCCCACTGCCTGAAGCAGCTTCCTTCCCCGGACAGCCTGGCCCTGCTGGAGCCAGGCCACAACCCGGGGGCCGGGGACCGTCCCTTCTCCCCCAGCTCAGGCCGGGCCGGACCGGGAACCGCGCAGGGGGGTTGGGGAGGAGGGGAAAGGGGACCCCCCCCCGCCCCCTGCAGCCAGTTGACCTCTGCCCTCTCCTCTCCGCCCCCCCCAGGTGTGGCCGAGGGGCTCCCGGCCGGCCGTCGGATGGCGCCCCCAGGTGGCCGGCCCGCGCCTCAACGTCCCAACGCAGCCACTGAGAGGTCCTAGCGGCCGCCCCGCCCCCTGGCGGCCGGTCCGGGCAGCCGCCGCCCCCGCCCCCGCCCCCGGCCGGAGTCGGGCCCGCCCCGCGGCCTCCGGGCCCGGCGAAGACCGGAGCAAGGGGGGCGTGCGCGGGATGAGCGGCGCGGCCCGTCTCATCTGGTGAGTCGAAGGCCTCGGTCCTCGGCCGCCCCCTCCCCTTTGCGCCAGCCACTCGGCGACCTCCGACCCCGGGCGTTGGGTCAGCCGTTGTGGCTCTTTCCCGACAGGACCGGACCGGCGCGGGATGGGCCGGCGAAGACCCCGGCGAACTGGGCGCCGTGAGAGCCCCGGGCCCGTTTCTGCAGTCGCCGCCCCCGGCCTGCCCGAGTAGTCGGAGGTGAGTCTGGCCAGGGCAGCCCTTCCGGCCCTGCACGCCGGGACAAAGTGAGGGAGGGAACCGCCCGGCAAGCCGTGGGCCCGGAGGTTCATTGTCCACGGTGGGCAGGGCCAGCAGGCGCAACCTGCCGGGGAGAGAGGTGCCCCGCCGTTCCCAGACGTCGTTACAAAGGAGTAATAATAATAATAATATTGGTATTTGTTAAGCGCTAACTATGTGCCGAGCACTGTTCTAAGCGCTGGATAGATACAAGGTAAACAGGTTGTCCCACATTTTCCAGATGAGGCAACTGAGGCACAGAGAAGTGAAGTGACTTGCCCAAAGTCACCCAGCTGATAAGTGGCGGAGCAGGGATTAGAACCCATGACCTCCGACTCCCAAGCCCGTGCTCTTTCCCCTGAGCCTCGCTACTCCTCCAAACCGCTCTGCTCACGAATCGGCCCCTGGGCTGTTCGGGGTTGTTAACCTCCTCGCTCAGGGCAGCCGAGCCCGCAGACGTTAATCGACTCGCCTGCGGCGATGGCATCGGGGCCTCGGCCCGGCCAATTCCCACGCAGCTCTTAACATGCCTCCCCACGACGTCCCCGTCCCCTTCGCCCCACCCCATCACACCTTCCACCCCATCACTCACTCATTTCGCCCCGCCTTCCGTCACCCTTTTCCCCGCCCAGTCACACTAATCTTGGCTCCGCCCCGTGTCACTCTCCTCCCGATCCTCTTCGCCTCGATCCCGGGCTGTATCTAGTCCCGCCCCGCGGCTCCGGGCCTCCTTCTCCGCTTCCGGGCTCCGGGGCAGCGGCCCGCACGCGGGGCTGTTGGAGAGAAGAGAAAGAGAGTCCGGAAGCGGTGTGGACTGGCTCTTCCCCGTCAGTCGGGCTGCGGGGGCTTGGGGGGCCGTTGGAGCTGACAGCGGCCGGCCGGAGTGGACAGTGTGGTGGGGCTGGAGGAAGGTGGTTTGGTCTGAGACCCCAGCAGGGGCTGGCAGCAGGAGAGAGGGCGGCGGCTTGCATAAACCGGGGGTTCACAAGTAGCCGCCGTTTTCCCCCATTTACCAGACTTTTCTCACCCGATGAAATGGGTCCTTGATGGATAGATTGATGGTAGTGTGGGGGAGGGGTGCTAGACGCAGCCTGCGGCCCAATCCTGCGTGAAGCCCCGGGAGATGGGCAGGGCCAGAGCAGGGCAGCTTTTGAGGCTGCAAATGGGAATCTGGTAGAGACGCCTCCCGGCTTCCCTGCAGCCTCTTTCCCCACTGCTTGGTGGACCCAAAGTCTGCCTATCCCCTCCTGCTTGTGGCCTGGGATAGGAGCACAGGGAATGAATGATGTGCCTATTTTCAGTCTTGACCAAGCTGGGCCCTGGGTTCCTGCCCCTGCCCTTTGTCCTATGTCCAAGGGGTTTATCCGTTTGGGGGAAGGGCTTTCCCCAAGGGGGTGGGGAGCAAGGGATCTCTGACTTACGATTAGCTGGGTACCCCGAGGGTCAGAGAGGTTGTTGCCAGCATGTGGTGTCACAGGCATCCCGGATTGGGAGTGATCACTTCCCTTTTCTTTCCCCGAACAGGGTCCCTGGCCACGACTGCCAGCTGGCCTTCAAGATGGAGCGAGACAGTGAGGAGAGGGAGGAGGAGGAGGAAGAGGAGGAGGAGGAGAACGAGGAGCAAAGGGAGATGGGCTCAGAGGCCCAGGACTTGGAGGAGAGGGAGCTGGTGGCAGGTGCCTGCACAGGTGAGGAGTGGGTCCTATGGGCGTGGAGAGATGGCAGGGAGCGGGCTGGAAGACCCAGGCGGCATCTCCCTCTGTGGGCTTGGGACCCAGCCATGACAGTGTCCTGCCAGGGTTAACCCGAGAGATGCCCTTGGCCTTGCCCAGCCGAGATCTGCTACAGGGAGGCTGGAGCTTCCAGGGTGCCTTAGCTGGCACTCTCCCGACCCACTGCTCACGGTGGGGTGGACCACTTGCGAAGCTGCACCCAGCTGAGGCCTTAGCGCCGAGTCTTTTGCTTCTCCCCATCCCAAACAGCTTTGCCATCGTGCCTTCCATCCGGATGTACCCAGCCAGACGTGCCCTCTGGCAGCCTGGACTGGCATGCCCAGACCTGTGCCTACCCCGTGCCTCAGTCTGCCTTACCCTCACCAGCTCGCGTGCCTTCCCTCCTTTGGCTTGTGCCCCCTGCATGGGCAAGGAACCATCGTTGGGCTCAGGGCTTGGCCATCTGGTCTGTTGGCTTTTAAGGCCACACCGTGGACCTGAGGGGGCTCCCTGGGGGTGTGTGGTAGGGGGTGGGTGGTCCCCTGCTGGGGTGTGAGTGGTTTGTGATGCACAGCTGGAACTATTGGCAATCAGTCAGTCCATCGTGTTTATTGAGCACTTAATGTGAGTGCAGAGCACTGTACTAAGTGCTTGAGAGAATACAGTATAACAATATAACAGACACATTCCATGCCCACAGTGAGCTTACTGACTACAACGGGAGACAGACATTAATATAAACATATTACAGTAATGTATATAATGACGATGATGATGTTGGTATTTGTTAAGCGCTTACTACGTGCAGAGCACTGTTCTAAGCGCTGGGGTAGACACAGGGGAATCAGGTTGTCCCACGCGGGGCTCACAGTCTTCATCCCCATTTTACAGATGAGGGAACTGAGGCACAGAAAAGTTAAGTGACTCGCCCACAGTCACACAGCTGACAAGTGGCAGAGCTGGGATTCGAACTCGTGAGCCCTGACTCCAAAGCCCGTGCTCTTTCCTCTGAGCCACGCTGCTTCTCAAGTGCTGAGGGGTTGGGGGGTCGAGCTAGTCAGGGCGACGCAGAAGGGAGTTGAAGAAGAGGAAAAGAGGGCTTAGTCAGGGCAGGCTTCTTGGAGGAGATGTACCTTCAGTAAGGCTCTGAAGCAGGGAGAGTAATTATCTATCGGAGATGAAGAGGGAGGGCGTTCCAGGCCAGAGATAGGACCTGGGTGAGAGGTGGTGGCTAGATAGATCCCCTACTTTCCCATCCTTCCCTGCAGTATCCTCAGAGGAGATCTCCTCCCTCCTCGCAAGTGCCACCCCCTCCACCTGCGCCTCGGACCCCATTCCCTCTCACCTTCTTAAAACCATCGCCCCTGCCCTCCTCCCTTCCTTAACTTCTATTTTTAACCACTCGATCTCCAAGGGCTCCTTCCCCTCTGCCTTCAAACATGCCCACGTCTCCCCCATCCTAAAAAAAACCCGCTCTTGACCCCACTTCCCCCTCCAGTTATCGTCCTATCTCCCTACTACCCTTCCTTTCCAAAATCCTAGAACGAGTCGTCTACAATCGATGCCTAGAATTCCTTAACTCCCATTCTCTCCTAGACCCCCTCCAATCTGGCTTCCGTCCCCTCCACTCTACCGAGACTGCTCTCTCTAAGGTCACCCGTGACCTCCTTCTTGCCAAATCCAATGGCTCCTACTCCATTCTGATCCTCCTTGACCTCTCTGCTGCCTTTGACACTGTCGACCATCCCCTCCTCCTCCATACCTTATCTCACCTTGGCTTCACGGACTCTGTCCTCTCCTGGTTCTCCTCTTACCTCTCTGGCCGATCATTCTCGGTCTCCTACGCCGGAGCCTCCTCCCCCTCCCATCCTTTAACTGTTGGAGTTCCTCAAGGGTCACTTCTTGGCCCTCTTCTGTTCTCCATTTACACTCACTCCCTCGGTGAACTCATCCGCTCTCACGGCTTTGACTACCATCTCTACGCAGATGACACGCAGATCTACATCTCCGCCCCGTCCTCTCCCCCTCCCTTCGGGCTCACATCTCCTCCTGCCTCCGGGACGTCTCCACCTGGATGTCGGCCCGCCACCTAAAACTCAACATGAGCAAGACTGAGCTCCTCATCTTCCCTCCCAAACCCGGTCCGCTCCCAGACTTCTCTATCACCGTGGATGGCACGACCATCCTTCCCGTCCCGCAGGCCCGCAATCTCGGTGTCATCCTTGACTCGTCCTCTCGTTCACCCCACACATCCTATCCGTTACCAAGACCTGCCGGTTTCACCTCTACAATATCGCCAAGATCCGCCCTTTCCTCTCCACCCAAACGGCTACCTTACTATTACGGGCTCTCGTTATATCCCGGCTAGACTACTGTGTCAGCCTTCTCTCTGACCTCCCTTCCTCCTCTCTCGCCCCGCTCCGGTCTATTCTTCACTCTGCTTCCCGGCTCATCTTCCTGCAGAAACGATCTGGGCATGTCACTCCCCTTCTTAAACACCTCCAGTGGTTGCCTATCGACCTCTGCTTCAAACAAAAACTCCTCACTCTAGGCTTCGAGGCTCTCCATCACCTTGCCCCTTCCTACCTCTCCTCCCTTCTCTCTACCGCCCACCCCGCACGCTCCGCTCCTCCGCCGCCCACCTCCTCACCGTCCCTTGGTCTCGCCTATCCCGCCGTCGACCCCTGGGTCACGTCCTCCCGCGGTCCTGGAACGCCCTCCCTCCTCGCCTCCGCCAAACTGATTCTCTTTCCCTCTTCAAAACCTTACTTAAAAATCACCTCCTCCAAGAGGCGTTCCCAGACTGAGCTCCTCTTCCCCCTCTACTCCCTCTGCCATCCCCCCTTTACGTCTCCGCAGCTAAAGCCTCATTTTCCCCTTTTCCCTCTGCTCCTCCACCTCTCCCTTCCCATCCCCACAGCACTGTACTCGTCCGCTCAACTGTATAGATTTTCGTTACCCTATTTATTTTGTTAATGAATTGTACATCGCCTTGATTCTATTTAGTTGCCATTGTTTTTACGAGATGTTCTTCCCCTTGACGCTGTTTAGTGCCATTGTTCTTGTTTGTCCGTCTCCCCCGATTAGACTGTAAGCCCGTCAAACGGCAGGGACTGTCTCTATCTGTTCCCGACTTGTTCATCCCAAGCGCTTAGTACAGTGCTCTGCACATAGTAAGCGCTCAATAAATACTATTGAATTAATGAATGAATAGATGAGATCGAAGTTTGGTGAGAAGGCTAACAATAGAGGAGCGAACTGTTGGAGTTGAGGGAACCCTAGGGGAGGAGAGGAAGCACTGTACCCCCCCAGGAGGCCCAGTGCCCAGGCCCAATCTCTTTAGCACCGCTGCAGGCCTCGGCCAAGTAGGGGAGAAGGGCATCCGTGCCCACATGGAGTCCATTCCCCCTGGAGGATGGAGGGACACGCGTTCTGCCCGCCCCGACACCGCACCTTATTCCCCAGGTTTCACAGTTATCATAATTATTATTGCTCCCTGCAACAGTCTTTCCCCAGAACTGCTAGGAGTCCCAGGGAAGAAGTCCAGGCAGGGCGTGGGGGTGGGGGCTCTTGGTTTTGGGTGAATGCTCTCCCCAAGCCTTGGGAGGAAGCTGACTTACCTTCACAGGTGGTTTCTGTCTTCCAGGAGAGAGAGTGTCACTAAGTGACGAAGAGGAGGAGGACGGGGAGGAGGAGGAAGAAGAGCAGCAGGCAGTAATGGCAAACGGTGAGGATCCTGAGGTGATCGAGATGGGCACGTACCCAGGTCTATCCGAGTCCGAGAGTGTCTCTCACAGCCAGGGGGCAGGGGAGGAAGAAGAGGAGGAGGAAGAGGAGCCGGTCCCACCACGGGCCCTGGCCTGGAGCGCCCTCCCACTGGGAGCGCGGCGCCGGGGAGCCCCCTCCGGCCGGGCCCGTTTCCGCCGCCGTCCCGCCCCCGTGGCTGTCGACCTGGGTGAGCTCAACAGTCTCCTGGCCCGGCAGGTGGCCAGCATCATGGAGGCCCCCACCATCTGCTCCGACTGCGGCGAGAGCTTCAGCCCGGGCCCCACCTTCCTGCAGCACCAGCGCATGCACCGGTTGGCGGAGGCTGCGGCAGCCGCAGGGGTCCAGCCGTACGGCTTCGTCGCGGAGCGGGGCACGGGGACCGCTGTGGGGGGCATCGGCTTCGGTCCCGGCCCGCCCCGGCCCCGGCCCCCAGGTGAGAAGCCCTACCGCTGCGGCGAGTGCGGCAAGGGGTTCAGCCGCAACACCTACCTGACCAACCACCTGCGCCTGCACGCAGGCGAGCGCCCCAACGTCTGTGCCACCTGCGGCAAGAGCTTCAGCTGGCGGGCCGATCTGCTGAAGCACCAGCGACTGCACACGGGCGAGAAGCCATACGTGTGCATCGAGTGCGGGGAGGCCTTCAGCCTCAGCTCCCACCTGCTGAGCCACCGGCGGGCACACGCTGCGGCCGCGGCCGGGGCCGACGGGGCTGGGGCCCTGCGGCCCTTCGCCTGCGGCGAGTGCGGCAAGGGCTTTGCCCGGCGCTCCCACCTGGCCAACCACCAGCGTATCCACACGGGCGAGAAGCCGCACGGCTGCGGCGACTGCGGCAAGCGCTTCAGCTGGCGCTCGGACCTAGTGAAGCACCAGCGCGTGCACACGGGCGAGAAGCCCTACATGTGCTCCGAGTGTGGCGAAACCTTCAGCGTCAGCTCCCACCTGTTCACCCACAAGCGCACGCACTCGGGCGAGCGGCCCTACGTGTGCGGCGAGTGCGGCAAGGGCTTCGGCCGCAACTCGCACTTGGTCAACCACCTGCGCGTGCACACGGGGGAGAAGCCCTTCGGCTGTGCAGAGTGCGAGAAGCGCTTCGGCGACTTCTCCACGCTGACGCAGCACCAGCGTACGCACACGGGCGAGAAGCCGTACGTCTGCGTCGAGTGCGGCAAGAGCTTCATCCAGAGCTCCCACCTGATCCGGCATCGCCGCATCCACACGGGTGACAAGCCCTACAAGTGCCCCGCCTGCGGCAAGGGCTTCCGCTACAAGACCCACCTGACCCAGCACCAGAAGCTGCGCGTCTGCTAGGGCTCGGGCCGGGGGAAGTCGGGGCCTGAGGGGCATGCGGGGCCCGGGGCGGGGGGCGGTGGGGAGAGCACTTGGGTTGTCGGGGGGTGGTGGGGCAGGCCGGGAGGGAGGTAGGGCGGTGGTCCCCTGCCGCATTACCGGCCCAGGTCCTCACGGGGGAGGGTGGTGGGGCAAGTTGTGCTTTGGGAGGGTTTTGGGGGGGGTGGGGGGATGGGGGACCCCCGGGACCCAGTTCTGGGTCCTGTAAGGAATGTGAATTGGGGTAGGGGGGTGGGGGACCTGGGGGAGTGAACACTAATGATGAGGGGGCTGTGCTGTGTGCCCATCTCCCTTGCCAGATGCCGGCACCGGCCCCCGCCCCTCCTTGAGCCGCAGAGGGCACACCCATCCCGCTCACAGCCCCCTTGGGAGCCCGGCGACCTCTTCCCGAGTCCGAGTTTAGCTGCTAGCTCAAGGGGGCGTCTGGGCTTGAGTTTGGTACTTTAAGACTTCGCCCACCTGTTGCAATCTCCAGGCAGGTCTGCAGGACAACAGTGTCCTCTCTGCCCCCCGCCCGTTGGCTCCTCCTTCTGGCCGTGCCCTAGGGCAGGGTCTCCACCCCGAGGTCACTGGAGGCCAGCTGCCCAAAGGGGCAGCTTAGAGTCCCTCCTTTAACCTCTGGGTGGGATCGGAGATTGTTACTGCCCACTGAGCCCGGTCAGTATTATAGCCTCGCAGACAGAGACTCTCCCCCCCAACCCATAAGCCTTGCCAGCTGGGCCCAGACTCTGCTCGGGGCTCTTGAGAGTTCCGGGAGCATCTGAGGGCGCTTCGCGTGTGTAGGGGTAAGGACGAGATGGCCTCCTCACCCCCAGCCATGCAGCTGAGATTTTGAGTGGAAGCTAACCGTGGGGACGAGCCACTGCCAATAAGGCCCCAGTGAGACACACCGTGGCAATAAAAGACCTTTGCCTGCACGGGGTAGCCCTGGAAACCCGGGGCATTGTGAGAGAGGAGGGCTGGTAGGGGTGATGCAAACGGTGCCCCATGCTGGTGCCATAGAGCCGCCGCCAGCTGGCCAGCCCCGGGGGTCAGCCTCCTCCGGGCAGGGGCCATGATATGGGGCTATCTACCTCTTGGCGGCTGAATTCTCACTAGCTCGGGCCTCCGGGATCTGGGAGACAGCGCTACCTTATGACCGGCCCAGCTGGAAATGGGGCAGTGAAACGATGCCGACTTGGCAACGCTGTCTCCCTCCACCCCTGGAAGTCAAAGTGAGGCCCAGGAATGGAGGCGTCTGGGACCCCGGGAGTGTCGGTGGGAGGGGTCGGCTCGTGCGACGTGCCCGAGCCGAGAGCTCCTCCTCCACCTATTCAGGGGGAGGCCGCCCAGGGCCCTCCGCTAAGCTGTGGAGAGAAGCAAATGTGAACTCGAGATCCCAGAGCGTCCGAGCCACCGCGCTCCACGGCCCCTGCGCGCAGACTATCCGGGCCTGAGAGTCTTAGGCCCGTGCACGCTCAGCTTCACCGGGATGCCCCTGTCGTGGGCGGGCGTGCCGGCATCCGTTCGTGCGAGTAGTGAGTAATTTATCGTGAGGGTAGCTAAGGTTTATGTGTGTGCGTGTGTGTGAGCGCGTGTGGCTGGGGGAGTCCCTTCTTGTTTCAAATGTTTATTTATGGCCCTTGGGCGATCCTCGGGCACCCACACCGTGTATTTATCATTAAACCCACATCAGACTTTGCCATGCCAGGCGAGCGGCCGGTTTTGTTGACACTCACTGGGGCCCGAGGGCGCGGGCGGGAGCATGGGTGGAAGTGGTGGGGTGGGCGGCTGGAAGCGTCGCCAGGAGTTGTCCGAGGTGTGTGGGGGGCCACTGACTCCCCTCCCCCGCCCCATACACACGGACACACTCTCCCCGCGGGGTCTGGGTCTCCTCGTTGTAGATCGGGGAAGGTGGAGCGGCGTCCTTGGTCTCTTGCTGCTGATTCCCGAGCCCTTCTTTCCAGTGGCTGAGCCAACATCTCTTCCCTGAGGGTGACCAGAGTTGGATGTCGGGGGCTAAGGGAAGGGCAACCCGGAACCTTTTCAGACGGAACAATGGCCCAGCCGGGCAGGGTCCCAGGCCTGACGTTCCCCCAGCAGTGGAAGGGTGGTGGCAGTGCTCCATCTAGGCCTGGGATTTACTTGTTCCCAACTGCCGAGGTGATGCCGGGGTCTCCGCTGCCCCGCTGCAGCTACTTCCGGATAGGAGGCGGCTGGAGTGACAGGTGGGGCAGCGAGGAAGAAGATGTCACGCCCGCTCCTCTTCCTTTAAACTGCTGGTGTAGCCTCAGGGGTTCCTTGGATCAGGGAGCTACCATCACTAGCTGGGGGGAAGAAGTGTTTCCTGCTCTTTGTTCGGAATGTCCTTCCCTCCAGCTCCCGTGGGTGACCCTCCCTGCCCACACCCTTCTCGGCCCTGTAAACCGCCAATCTCCCCCCCCCCCCCCCCCCCGCCTCCAGCCTGCCCGGTCCTGACCCGTCCCACCTATCAGCCCACCACAGGGAAGAAGCAATGCCAGCCTAGCTGTGGAACACGGGCTGGGTAAGGCCGGCGGGGCTGCCTCTGCCCTGTTCGGTACCTCAATTTGCATCTCTGGGCGAGCCCGGCAGGCCAGGGAGAAAGGAGGTAGGCAAAGTCGGGCGGCGGGGGCGGGACCCCAGGGAGCATTTATTAAACTATCGAAGCGGGTAGTGAAACTCTGCCCACGGTGCAGACGGAGCACTGAGCCGGCAGGGGCTGTAGAAGGGCTTCGAGGCGAGGGGCTTCGTTTCTGCAGTTGGCCGAGGAGACAACAGGGGCCCGGTCACCCCGGAAGCAGAGGAGGAGCGGGGAAGTTTCTGCTGGAACCCGACGGTGTGGGGCTGGGGGCCTTGCGGCGGAGACGTGCGGGCAGTTAGATCCTCGGCTTCTGGCAAGCTGCCCGGCGGGATCATGGCGTGCTAGAGGGATGAGAGAAAATCAGGCGCGGTGCGCACTCCCAAGGGACTTGCTGCGCAGGTGCCCCCGATGGGACCCACAACAGAGCGCCGGTTTGGACATATTCCTCTCGGGTCGGCACCAGGCCGCCCAGCCCAGCCCTCAGGGAACTAGACGGGCCAGGAGCATGGACTGGCCAAACTGAGGACTCACTGGTCGGCTCTGTGCCGTGGAAGCTGGGCAGGTGCCACAGGGGCCGGGGGTCGCAGCGCCGGACGCGACGTGACGTGACGACCCTAACTCCCGGGCTGCCTCTAGCCGGGAGGCATTCAGGGATTTCCTGCCCTGTCCCCGAACAGGGGCTGCCCAAGCCCGGAGCCGGCGTCGGCCAGAGCTATCAGGCCCGCAGCACGTTTGGGAAGGATCAGCGGGTGTCTTTGACCACAGAGGTATTTGGGGCTGATGAGGGGGAGAGGGGCGTCCTATTTCCAGCCCCGGGTCCTGCCCTGGCCCCAGCCCAGTCCTGGTCTGATGGATCATAGGCATTTACGGAGCGCAACCCTGCTCCCTGCCAGTGTCGCTCGTGGAGCCCGCGGGGAGGACTAGTGCTGGAAGCGGAAATTCTGCAGTCACGCTAAGCCCTTTCCGGCGCTCTCGATGCCTTCTCCCCCCCCCCTTTCTAAACCTACTGCCCCGCCCAGCTCACGGGGGGGGGGGGGGTTCTTTGCCGAAAGCCCAGCTCACTGGGACCCCATTCTCTCGGACTGTCGGTGCTCTTCGACCAGGGAGCGGATCCATTGCGTGGTCCTGCTTTTGGCGTCCTCCCAGCTGAACAGCGGCCGGTAGCCGAAATCCTTCTGCGCCTTCTTGTAGGAGAAGGTGAAGGTGGTGTTGGTGAGGGTGAGCAGGTGGCGGTCGAAGGCGGGCACGAAGCGGACCAGCGGCCGGAGCAGGAAGCTGACCAGCTCGAGCAGGAGCGCCAGGCAGTAGAGGACGGGCAGCGGGATGAACCTCCGCGGAGGCTTCCGGAAGCCCAGGGCCTGGCCGAGCTCAAAGTTCAGGTTGGTGTAGGACATGTGCGGCGTGTCGTCCGCGACGAAGAAGAACTGGCCGCCGAGGCGCGGGGCCCGCTCGGGGTCGCGCAGGGCCCGCGCCGCCAACACGTGCGCCCAGGCCACGTTGCCCACATAGACGGGGTTGGCTTGCGCCTCCACCCAGTTCATGCGGTCCAGCAGCAGGCCGCGGCGCAGGGCCCGCTGGAAGCTCCTGCTCAGGAACGTGCTGCCCTCGCCGAAGATGAAGGTGGGCCGCAGGGAGCAGGTGCGCAGGGCGCCGCCGCCGCCGTCGCCGCCAGGCAGGGCCCAGCCGTCCGCCGCCAGCACCGCCTTCTCCGCCAGCCGCTTGCTCAGCGGGTAGGGCGAGCGACACGTGGACTCGGGGGCCTGGTCCTCCTGGACGTTGTAGGCGGGCTGCCGGTACGAGTTGGGGCCCATCACTTCCAGGGTGCTCGTGTAGATGAAGAACGGCACGCCGGTCTGGACGCAGGTCTCCAGCAGGAGCTGAGTTCCTGGGGTGGAGGCGGGGCCGGGGAAAACGGCGTCAGCGGGCTCCGGGAGGCACCGCGTCCCCATTCTCCCCCCCCCCCCCATACCTCTCCCGGGTCAAGGCTGATCCGCCCTCCCCCCCTTTCTCCCGGGTCCGGGCTGCCCCATCTCCCCCGCCCCCCTCCCTCCACACCCCATTTCCAGCATCCCCCGTGTCCGGGCTGCCCCTCTTCTCCTCCTCCCCACGCCTCCCCCCGTTTCCGGGGTCCCCCCAGTCTTGGGGCGGGACTGGGGTCTCGGAAGCAGAGGGCCCGTCTGGGCAAGGGTAATCTCCCCCCAACTTCGCCTGTCCCCCGCTCCTCCCGCTCGGGCCCCCAACCTTTCACATTGACGTCCATGATGACCTCGGCTGGAGTGTATCCGAACGGGTCCACGACACAGGCGCTGTGGATGACCAGGGTCACCCCCTGGCAGGCCCGCAGCAGGAACTCCTGGTCCAGGACATCGCCCAGGAGCACCGTGACCTTGGCGTGGGAGCGGGATCCTGTAGGGCCAAGCTGGTCAGCGGGGAGAGAACCGGACGTCTGGCCGCTAAGACACAGTCTACCGTGCGCATCCAGCCAAGCCCGGGGGTGAGGGGGAACCGGCCTCCGGGTGAGCATCCCGGGAGCTGGCGCGGGAACTGCTACCCACGCTGAGCTGCGCCGCCCCGCGGGGGTTCCCGGCGTCTCGGACCGTGGGTCATCGGAACCACGGCCAAGCGGTCTCTTCCCCGAGAGGCAGCAGGGCGCGGGAACAGGGAGAGGAGAGCGGGAGGGAGGGGAGCCGAGCGATCCGGCTGCTTCCCCCTCGACTAGTTAGTCGGGAGAGCAGGCCGGACGAGCCCCGGCCGCATCCAGCTCTCGGAGGAGCGGGGCGGCGGGTGTCCTTGCTGCTATCTGGACAGACCCCGCGAAACTGGACCAAGGCCTCCAGCCCGGTTCCCCAGTGTGGCGTCGCGTCCCGCCTTCCCCGCGGAGCCGGGGCCGACACTCACTGGCAAAGTTCTGCAGGATCTCGGGCCTGAAGACTTTGTCCAGCACCCGGAGCTCCAGCAGCTCCTCTTCCTTCTCCAGCAGCAACTGGACGATTCTCTGGCCCAGAAAGCCCCCGGCGCCGGTTACGACGCAGGTCCACCCGGCTCGGTTAGGAGCCGCCGCCCCCGCCGCTTCTCCTGGCATGTTGATCCTGGGGTTGGCGAGCGCAGTGCAGCGCTGTCTCCTGCGAACCGAGGGGCTTGGAGTATAATCGCCGGGCGACCTCCTCCGCTCCCAGGGAAGGGGGAGTGCGATACAGGTGCGCCCGCGTGTGTGCATGTGAGTGCGTGCCGGGAGTGAGAAACTAAATCCCAGAGCGACTGGGTGGGAGGGAAGTTTGATCATTTATTAGATTTAGGAAAGGTGCGTCCTCCGTTTCAACGAGTCGTGACACGTTGGACTACAACCCAAGTCCGTCACTGCCGCCAAGGGTAACTCGAAGAAGCTTCGGGTGAGTGGAAGGGAGAAGGGATGGAAAGCCGTGAATTTGCCCTGCCTCATCCCACTCCTTACCCCTGCTTCTCTCCCTGCTCCTGCCCCGTCTCCCCGCCTCCGTCTCTGCTCCCTCCAGCCCATCTGTCTCTCTTGGGCCTCTGTCTCTGCCCCCTCCCTGCCTCTCCTGGCCTCCTCCTCTGCCCCGCTCTCGGCCTCCGCTTCCGCCCGTCTCCGGGCCTCCACCTCCGCCCCGCTTCCCGGCTCAGCCTCTGCCTCTGTCCCCGCCTCCTTCTCTGCCCCTCTCCCCGGCATTACCTCTGCCCTTACCCCCGTACGGAGAACCGCCCCCTCTCAGCCCCTCACCTGCTCAGGGGGACAGGTACCACAACGCGATCTGCCCCGGAATCCTCTTGCCCGGCTTCTCCACCTGCGCTGGCTCCGGGATTTCCGGGCCCTTGGGCAGTGCAGGCGGGCGGAGGGGACTGATCCCGAGCCCGTCCTCAAAGACGAGACTGTCCTGGCCCGCGTGGGGGGTTTTATCACGGCTCCCCCGGGCCCCTCCTTCGCGCCCATGGACTCCGGGGCGGGGCTGAACTCCTCCCTCTTTGGGTGCCTGAGGCCCCGAGGTGGGAAGACGGCGGGGCTCGAGGACGTCCCGCGGGGGAGAGGGATCAGGGGCGGCGGGCCCGGGAGCTTCGGCCCAGGTTCTAGCCTTAGGTGGGGCGGCAGCTCGGTCTACCCGGGAGAGAGGCCCGCCTGGTGTCGGGAATTGGATCTGCTCCCCCTCCCGCGGACACGGAATCCGGGGCTCTGGGAGGGCGGGGATACGGTGCTGCCATATTCGGTCCCGGGACCGTCCTAACCTGGGCCCTTCTTGCCGGGATCCCTGCACCCACCAAGGGCTCAAAAGATAGCAGTGATTAGGGGAGGCTGGGGCTATAGCTACCACCTTTCTGGTCGGTGTCTTGGGCGCGGCGAGTGCTGATGGCCCCATCCCTCGGAGAAGGTGATGGAGCTCATGTTCTAGTCCCCAGGAAAGTAGTCCCCCACCCCTCGCCCCAACTACCAGGGCAGGGGATTTCTCAGGTCCAACTCTGGGATCTTTGAGCTGCAAAAGGTTTCCTCTATGGCCCCCAGAGGGTCAATGCCCCGACCCAGTTTCCACTAATGGGAGTCATTGATGATGCATCTTGCGCACCGTCTGAGACCCTGGACAGGGGAGGGTCAGTGCAGGAGAGGAGGAGGGTTAGGTAGGGCAGGGGCAGCATAAGATGGGGCAGGGCAGGCTCCTCTCTTCTGTTGAACTAGCGAGGGCCCCATACCAAGAGGGCAGAATTCCCGGGTCCCCCAGGCCAGGACCAGCGACCCACAGTTTTTCTTCCATCGGCCGGGGCCAGAATGAGCCGGTCTGCCCACCCCGTGCCCACCCACCCATCACCCAAGTTTACAGGATTCTCTTTTTTGCCTGGCACTTTGCTCATACCGAAGAGGCAATTATTACCTCAGCGGCCCCACAGCCAAGGTTATTCAGCCTTTCTTCCGAGCCAGATATGCCGCTGGGAGCAGAGAGACTCTGAGCAGGTTCAATCGCCCCACGGTGCCAGTGGCCCTGGGCTTATCTCGCCAAGGTTGCAAGCTATCTCCTGAAGGACCCAGCTCGCGGCAGGCCAACGGAATGGAGGAGCCTGGGATAGGGGGCAGGAGTGTCTAGGTGGAAGGAGCACGGACCTGGAAAGAGCCAGAGGGTCTGGGAGCCAAAGGACCTGAGTTCTAATGCCTGATCTATCACTTGTTTACTGTGTGACCTTGGGCAGATCTTTCAACGTCTCTGGGCCTCAGTTTCCTCATCTGTATAATGGAGAATCATAACCTCTTCTCCTGCCCTCTGAATGGCCCTCCCTCCCTGGATGGACCCTGGATGGGAGGGTCCAGGCCCTCTCCCCAAAGCTTCGCCACCTTCCGGACCCTCCCAACTGTCAGCTTCAGTCCTCTCTTCTGTCTGCATCCCGCCCTTGCACTGTCGCTGAGACCTGCTGGTGAGACTCCAGACACCAGGCCGACCTAGGCCATGCCTCATTCCCCTGGCCTGTCCTAACTTGACCTTTCACCTGCCCACCAGGTGAACTTACTTGCTATTCCTCCATCTCTGGCAGCCCCCATCAGCTACTCCATTCCTTCCTCTCCCTCTGGAGGCTTCCAGGGCCCCCTTATCATCCTTCCCGGACCCTGGAGATGTCGCTAATCATTTCTTCGGCAAAACTAAGTCCATCAGAGTGGGGGTCCTCCAAGGGGCTCCTCTCCTCCTCCTGTTCCCCCCTCCATCCAACCACCTATTCATACTCTTTTTCTTTCCAGCTGTCTTTCAGGAGGAAGACTCCTACCCATTCCTGCAATCTTCACCCCTACCTGTGCCCCCAACCCCAAGCCATCAAAAACATTCACTTCGGTCCTCCTCCCCTCCTCCATCACTATCTTCAACCTCTCACTCTCCTGGCTCCTTCCTCTCTACCCTCTTGAAAAACAACAACAATTCTCTGGAGCCCTCTGCCACTATCACTCCATCTCCCTGTTCCTTTATCTGTTCAAACTCCTAGAACGTGTCCTAGAAGATATGGGCTGCCTTCACTTCCTCTTTTGCAACAGGCCTGGGAATCCAAAGGACCTGGGTTCTAATACTGACTCTCCCATTTGTCTGCTGTTTGACCTTGGGTAAGTCATCTAACTTCTCTGTCCCTCAGTTTCTTCTGTAAAATGGGGATTAAGCCCCATGTGGGAGAGGGACTGTGTCCAATTTGACTAGCATGCATCTACCCTAGGGCTTAGTAGCCTGGCACATAGTAAATGCTTAACAAATACACAAAACAAAACAAAAATAACCTTGTGTTTCCCCCTGCCTCCAGGACATCTCCAAATGCGTGACCCATCTTCACCTTAAACTCAATGTCTGAAACTGAAGGCCTCATCTTCCCTCCATCATCTTTTCTTCCCAACAATCCCATCCCTATAAACAATTCCACCCTCCTCCCTGCCCCAGATGCCCACAATTCTTCCACTGGACCTGCATCTCCTCTTTGCCTTCCTCCTCCCACATTGTCTGCCCCTGAATTCTGTGGGTTTTCCTTCTGGATCCCCTCAGATCCGTTTCTTGTTCCTGCGTTCAGCCCCTTCCCTCCTCTCCCTTCCTCCAGCCTCCTCTGGCTTTAGTATACATTCCAGCTTTCCTGGATCACCTTCTTGAAACTCCATTCAGCACATATCTCTTCTGTCCTCAAAAACTTTGAATGGCTGCCTATCTCTGTTCCCATTCAGCAGAAAAATCCCACTGCAAGACTGTCCACCACCTGCACCTGCACCAGCCAGTTCCCTTTTCCCTTTCCACACTCTTCTCCCACTACTCCCAAACTCTTTGCTCTTCCCAAACCCACCTCCAAACTACTCTCCCACCTCTGATCCCTTGCCTAGAACTCCCTGACCCTAATGTAATAGTATTTGTGGTATTTGTTAAGGACGTACTGTGTGCCAAGCACTATATTAAGTGCCGGGGTGGATGCTAGATCACCAGGTAGGACACGTTTCCTGTGTCCGTGGGGCTCACGGTCAAAGTGGGAAGGGAGAGCAGGTGATGAATCCCCATTTTACAGATGAGGAACCTGAGATACCGAGAAGTTAAGTGGCATGCCCGAAGTTACATGGCAGGTAAGT
Source organism: Ornithorhynchus anatinus (assembly GCF_004115215.2). NCBI lineage: Eukaryota > Metazoa > Chordata > Mammalia > Monotremata > Ornithorhynchidae > Ornithorhynchus > Ornithorhynchus anatinus. The sequence goes on along the minus strand of NC_041743.1, from coordinate 542,862 downwards.
GGTAAAGCTGGGATTAGAACCCAGGTCTCCTGACTCCCGGCCCATGCTCTTTCCACTAGGTCATGCTGATTTTCATACTGACAGATTTCAGCTCTCGTCATCTTCAAAGCTTTCTTGACACTCATTCATTCATTCAATAGTATTTATTGAGCGCTTACTATGTGCAGAGCACTGTACTAAGCGCTTGGAATGGACAATTCGGCAACAGATAGAGACAATCCCTGCCCATTGACGGGCTTACAGCTCCTATTTGGGCTACAGCCACTGCCCTAGTTCTTCCTTAATCAGTTAATCAAGGACTTTTGTTGAGCGCGGTGCCGAGTGTTTGGAATAATAATAATAGTGATGATGGTATTTGTTAAGCACTTATTATGTGCCACACACTGTTCTAAGTTCTGGGGCAGATACAGGCTAATCAGGTTGTCCCATATGGGGCTCAGAGTCTTAATCCCCATTTTACAGATGAGGCAATTGAGGCACAGAGAAGTTAAGTGGCTTGCCCAAGGTCACACAGCAGATAAGTGGCGAAACCGGGATTAAAAGCCACGACCTCTGTCTTTCCACTAAGCAACGCTGTTACTCATCTAAGTCACACTGCTTCTCTGGAAGGGTACGATAGAGTTGGTAAACAAGATCCCTGATTTCAAGGAGTTTATCGTCCAGCGGGGAAGAGAGACCTTAAAACAAATTTCAGGTAGGGGAGGCAACTTACTATAAAGATATGTACTAAGTGCTGTGGCAGAGAAGTGAGGATGAAAATGCTTAGAGGTTCATTCATTCATTCAATAGTATTTATTGAGCGCTTACTATGTGCAGAGCACTGTACTAAGCGCTTGGGATGAACAAGTCGGCAACAGATAGAGACAGTTATGGTACTGCACTCTGTGGGTGACTTAGTAGGGTGGGAAAGAGAATGGGGAGATGAGAGACTAGTCAGGGAAGGCTTCCTGGAGTAGATGGGATTTTTAGAAGGGCTTTGGAGTTGGGGACAGTAGTGGGTTGTCAGATGGGAAGGGAATTCCAGGAAGAAGAGAGGGAGGGCAGGAGCAAGGGGTCAGTGGTGAGAGAGATAGGCATGAGGTGCTGGAAACAGGATGGGGTAGAGGAGCTAAGTATGCAAGATGGATCGGCTTGGGAAAGGAATGAAGGTAAGATAGGAGGGCTAATTGAATGTCTTAAAGAGACAGAGAAGCAGCCTGGTTCCGCGGACAGAGCACAAGCAGAGGTCATGGATTCGAATCCCGACTCTGCCACTTGTCAGCTGTGTGACTTGTGGACAAGTCACTTCACTTCTCTGTGCCTCAGTTACCTCATCTGTAAAGTGGGTATGAGGACTGTGAGCCCCACGTGGTACACCCTGATCACCTTGTATCTGCCCCAGCCCTTAGAACAGTGGTTGGCATATATAAGCGCTTAACAAATACCATTACTATTATTATTAAAGCCAATGGTGAAGAGTTTTTGCTTGTTGAAGCTGAGTAACCATTGGAGGTTTCTGAGGAGGGAGGAAGTAGGGGATGCATCAGTATGATGTTTTAGAAAAACGATTGCGTCAATACGATGTTTTAGAAAAATGATCCTGGCAGAGTGAGTATGAACTGGAGAGGAGAGAGACATAATAATAATAATAATAATGATGATGATGGCATTTATTAAGCACTTACTACTTCGAGGCAGGAAGGTCAGCAAGGAGATGACGCAGTAGTAGAGGCAGGATTTGACAGTGTATGGTCAAGGCTGGACCAGAGTGGTGGCAATTTGGATGCAGAGGAAGGGGCAATGTGAAGATAAAACTGACAGGACTTGGACAGTGACTGAATATGCAAGCTGAAGGGAAGAGTCAAGGATAATAGCAAGGTTGCAGGCTTGTGAGACAGGGAGGATTGATATTTTTAACAGTGGTGGTAGAGACAGGGAGGAGAGAGGGTTTGGGAGGGAAGATGAAGAGTTCTGTTTTAGATATGATAGCTTTAGGCCTTATTCTTCCCGTCTGCCTACACCTCCTGGAAGACAGAGAAAGGGTGTCTAGCTACTGTTGGACTCTCCCGAGCCCTCAGTATGTACCCAGTGAACATTAGAGCCAGATTGACTATTGACTGGGTGAGCCTAAGGCAGGAAGATAACCGTCTTGGGAGCAGAGAGGTAGAGTGAAGTGCCACTCACTGGGTTCTGATGCCCAGCAGGAGGGGCAGTGGGAGAGGGGCTGGCTCCGGAGCTCGGGCTAAATGGGTGTCAAGGGTCTGGGCTCCAGTGGTCTCGCCTGGGCCCGTGCCCTCCCAGACCTGTGCCACTCCTGGGGGCAATCTACTGCCTTGGACTGTCGAACTTAGTATGGCTGCCTGGAGGGCCAATCTGGGTGCCCTGCAGAGTTGAAATGTTGCGCATTCTTCCTCTCTGCTGAAACACTGGGCCCGAAGGCACTGTGAAAAGCACTCAGGAAACCCCAGCTGACTGCAGGGGGCAATGCCCCCACCTAGTCTGAGACAGGTTAGGGGCTGAAGGCTGGGATCTCTGCTCCTGGGACCAACCCAAGCCCAGCTCCTTGTGTGGGTGGAAGGGGGGTGCCCAGAAATATATGTCCCCATGTGTGCAGGGACTGTATCCACATGTGCAAGGTTGTGTATGCGTATGAATATATATATAGCTAGGTGCATGTATTTGGGGGCTTGAAAATGTGTTTGTATGTTTTGGGTTTTCTTAATGATATTTCTTAAGCGTTTACTATGTGCCAGGGACTGTACTAAGCACTGGGGTAGATACAAGTTAATCAGGTTGGACCCAGTCCCTATACTGCATAGAGCTCACAATCTTAATCCCCATTTTACAGATGAGGTTACTGAAGCACAGAGAAGTTAAGTGGTGTGTCCAAGGTCACAAAGCAGTCAAGTGGCAGAGCTGGGATTAGAACCCAGGTTCTTCTGACTCCCGGGTCTGTGCTCTATCCATTAGGCCATACTGCTTTATATGTGATGTGGGGGGGGGGGGGCGGTTCTGCCTGGGCTGTGTGCTTCCAGGGCAAGGGCAGGTTAGGGCAAGGGCAGATGTTGCCATCCCATGCCCTCATCTGAATTGTCCACTGTGGGAGGAACTGGTCATGAGCCAGGAATACGACTGACTGATGCAATGACTGAGCCCCTCATCCCTCTGCTAGGCCTGGGTTCCTTCTCCAATCCAGTCCAGTCCCCCCTCCTTCCAGTCCAGTTCAGGCTCAGGATTTCTTAGTTTCCATAAATTTATTTTGCTGGTTCCAGTTAGAGGGATCGTTGGGGGCCCGGGTGCCGGGGGGGGGGGGGCGGGTGGTACCTGGTTGGTATTGGGGAACGGGCCAGTCCCCGATCCAGCCTGTAATAGGTCACATAGGAGGCCTTTTAACCAGAGTCCTGAGCTCTGGGAGGCAGGGGAGGGGGTTCGCAAGGCATTGGGTAGGGCGGGTAGGGGGAAGGGATACAGGCTGTGAGGGATCACCTAGCTCCATCCTTCCTTGTCAGACTGTGCCGCTTACAGCTTGGGGGGCTGTACCAGATCCCGGCTGATCTCCAAGATATTCCTGCAGCCTGAAACCACAGCGCTCACAGGTTCCCCTTCATCCCAAATCTCAGGGATTCCCCCCCTCCCCAACCCCATCCCCTACCCGGGATCCTAAGATTTCCCCCCGCCGAGAGACCCACGCAGGGAAGAGGTCCACTGACTCATTCTCCAGTTGTGCCAGGAGGCGGGAGGGCAACCCAGGTGACCGAGCTCCCAGCCCATGTCCTAGGCCTGGAGGCAGATCCAGCCTCCCCTTCCTCCCCCATCGCCCCAGAAGCCGCTCCCGCGTCCAACCTGAGAGCGCCATGGCCAGGCGGAACTCCTCCATCAAAATCCTCAACACCTGCTCAACACCTTGCTCGCCCTGAGCCGGAGAAGAGCACATGGGTCGGGTTGGTGGACGTGTTTATGGTTCCCAACGCTCGTCACCGCCCGCCCCTCTGTCCGGTCCGGGAATCTGAGCCAGGAGAAGTGAAGCCTCCTCCCGGGTTCCAGGACCCTGGCCGAGGGGGAACAGCTCTGTCGGGGCCGCGGGGGGTTTCAGGACCACCCCCACGCAGCCCGCCTCTCCGATCTTCCTTCTCCGCGCCCGGCTCTGGTCCCGCCATCAAGCGGAGCCCAGAGGGTTCCGGGCAGAAGGACGGGGGCAATCGATCAATCGTATTTATGGAGCCCTTACTATGTGCAGAGCACTGTACTAAGCGCTTAAGACTGGGAGCTCAAATGTGAGGTTGCCCCGGGGGCGGGGGGAACCGGGGAATGAGCAGAGGGGGAACGGGGGAGCGGGAGGCCGCAGTGACATCGTCACTGCTCCCCTCCCCTCCCGTTTTCCCCCGGGCCCCCTGCCACCTGCTCGAGAGGGTAGACCGGGGTGCTCCGGGCCGGACCCCGGTGCCCATCGCCTCCGTGCCAGCCGCTTTATCTGGCCGCACCACCGGCCGGCATCCCGGGAGAGCGGTTGGGGGCCGGGCGCTGGACCAGAGGCCGGGCGGCCTGGGATCTTCCGTTTGACACCAAATGGTGAGCGCAGCCTCACCCCCTACTAGTGGGGCACAGGGGTAGAGTCGTTTGGGGCGCGGGGAGGACGTGGGGAGGTCCGGGACTGGCTAGCTGGCAAGGGGCAGCTCCGAGACACGGCAGGAAAGCGCCCTCCTATTAAGGCCTGAGGGTGCTTCCACCCCGTGGCTGGGCAGGGGAAGAGGAGAAGGGGGTAGATGGGAAAGCAGCGTGGCTCAGTGGAAAGAGCCTGGGCTTCGGAGTCAGAGATCATGGGTTCGACTCCCGGCTCTGCCACTTGCCAGCTGTGTGACTGTGGACAAGTCACTTCACTTCTCGGTGCCTCTGTTACCTCATCTGCAAAATGGGGATTAACTGTGAGCCTCACGTGGGACGACCTGATGAACCCCACCGGTATGTACCCCACCGCTTAGAACAGTGCTCTGCACATAGTAAGCGCTTAACAAATACCAACATTATTATTATTGTTATTATTATTATGATGTCCAACGGCCGCTCGCATTCTCCGCCCCGCCCACGCCCCCCGCCTAGGTTCCGATCCACCGGGGTGGGATGTAGGGTGCGGACGGAGCTGGGCTTTTCCCGAATGCCCCATCCAGCCTCCGCAGTGCCCCGGGCACCGGCGGGTTTCCTCCGGGTCTTCCCGAGTCTGCCCCCCGCCCCCCGCCCCGTCTCACCGAGACTTTGTGGGCCGTACGAGGGCCTGGGCCGGGCTTGGAGCCAGGCCCCCGCTCTGGGGCGGGAAGTCCTTTGGTTGGATGCCGAGGTCCGTCGGGCCCAACTTGTCTCTCTGGGGCAGGCCTGCGGGTTGTCGCCGGCCCGCCCCCGCCCCCCACCCGGGGACCCCGAGCCCAAGCTCGGCTGGCGGTCTGACTGTCACCTTGTAGGCGAGGCCCCAGAGGGCGGGGCGACCGACGAAGACGCACCGGGCCCCCAGGGCCAGGGCCTTCAGCACGTCGCTTCCCGTCCTCACTCCTCCGTCCAGGTAGACTTCGGCCCGGCCCCGGACGGCGCTAACCACCTCGGTCACAGCGTCCACCTGCGGGGGGAGACGGGGCGGACGAGAGGCTTTCACAAAGGTGCACTGACGGCCCGTTGGGGGGGGGGGGGGAATGCGGTGAGGAGGAAGAGGAGGAGAAGGAGGAGGGGCGGAGGCACTGGGATGGCTTGCCGGGGCTGAGAAGAGAGCGATGGCTGGGGCGGGGGCGGGGGCCTGGTCCCGGGACAGTGGTAGAGGCTATGTGAGGGAGAGCTCGAGGCGCTGAGGCTCTACATTGGGGGGGGGGGGGAGGGGGGAACGGTCCTCCATCCCGGGACTTCAGGACGCTGTCGGCACTGGGGGTCGGGGGGTGGGAGTGGAGAGTGACTGTTCTCAGCTCCTTCAGAGTCGCTGCAAGTGGCGTCGTTCAAGGAAGCTTCCCTCTCAAGCGGGAGTGCTGGTTGGAGCAGGGCAAGGGCAGGGGCCAGGGGCCAGGGATTAGCTAATAGGCTCTGTGTGCACAGTGATGTACTGTGAGTGTGCTTGCACGGATGTGGGTGCGCGAATGGTTCTGTGTGTGTGTGTCCCCGCGGGGAGAAAGCGGCCGAACGCCCCTGGCCAGGGCTCCCCCAATCCCCCGGGCCCTGGGCCGCCGACCGTGGCCGGAACCCCGTCCAGCTGTCGGCCTCCGTGGTTGGAAACGAGGATCCCTTGCACGCCGCGGCCCACGGCCAGTTCGGCGTCCTCCCGTGTCAGGATCCCCTTGAGGACGATGGGCAGGCGCGTCAGGCTCCGGAGCCAGGACACGTCTTCCCAGCAGACTGACGGGTCGATATCCGCGATCGGCAGCTGGTGCCCCGCTCCCACCTGCGGGGGCACAGCGGGGAGAAGACTCTTGCCCTGCCCGGGGCCCGAGCCCCCTGGAGCCGGGGGAAGGTTGGCTAAGGCTGGGGCGGGCCCCGCCCCTCCCCCCGCTCTGGCTGGGCCGGTCGTCTCCCGAGATGGGCGTCTGTAGCCCCCTACAAAGGTCCCAGTGACACAGAAAGGTATTGAGAATCCCTCTCTCCCCGCCCCCGCCGGCAGGCCGAACTGCTCCGGAAGGGCACGGGGTGCAGAATTTCAGGAATTGGCCCCCTTTCCCGGCTCTCCCACCCTCCTCTCCAAAACTGGCAGACGGCCTTGGAGAAAGGGCCGCGATTTCTCTTGGTGCCCGGCGTGTTCTGGAGAAGTCGTCCTGCCGTGCCTCCGACCTGCCCCTCCCTGTTCCTGGCCCGGCCCCGCCGCCCTCCCGCTTAGCCCTCCCCCTCCCAGCCCCCTCCCCCACCCCCCACCTTCCCCACCTGGAAGGCCTCGGGAATGATCTGCAAAGACAGGTGGGCAGGGAGCCCGAAGGCGTTCCGCAGGTCTGCGCGCCTCTTGCCGCTCACGGGGGTGTCGACGGTCAGCACGAGGGCTCGGAAGCCCTGGGCCTCCACCTCCCGGACCAGCTCCCTGACCAGCTGCCGGTCCTTGTGCATGTACAGCTGGAACCACCGCAGGCCCGAGGGCGCCGCCGCCACGATGTCAGTAAGCGAGCTGGTGGAGTACAGGCTGGTGACGTAGCACACGCCCTGGGTTTCCGCTCCTGGGGGAGGGGGCAAAGGATGGGGGTCGGGAGACGGGGAGACCTCGGGCCTGGGAGTCAGAGGACCTGGGTTCTAATCCCGCCTCTGCCCCTCGTCTGTTGTGTGACCTCGGGCAAGTCATTTCACTTTTCTGGGCCTCACTTACCTCATCCGGAAAACGCGGATTAAAGCCGTGAGCCCCATGTGGGACAGGGACTGTGCCCAACCTGATTACCTTGTATCTACCCTAGCACCTAGTGTAGTGCCTGGGACACAGTAAGCGCTTAACGAATACCATTAAAGTACTATTTATACCCACCGAGTTCGATTTGGGGCAAGCCACTCCCTGCCTCAGTTTCCCCTTGGGGCAGAGGCAGGAACGCTCCCTCCCTCGTTCCGGTGAGGGCTCCCCTTGGTTCCGGTGGGGCCTGCCGCCCGACCCGCTCCGCTCCCCTACCTCGGGCCATGCTGGTCTCTCCGTCCGGCCAGGCCAGGCGATGGAAGCCCATGGGGGCAATGCTGATGGGACAGCTGATCTCGGTCCCTTGAATAGTGGTCCTTGTGTCTACCGTGGACACATTTCTTAATAGCCGCGGCCGCAGGCGGATTCTGCAGGAGCACAAAGTCACTTGCCCTCTTCTGCCCAGTGGGCAGCTGGGTGGTGGGGCCCCAGGGGAAGGGGCTGGTGGGAGGGTTTTCGGGGAAGAGAGATCTGACCTCGAGCTGAAAGCTGGGAGGATGGGATGAGTGAATGGGACCCCGAGATCCCTCCTCCCGCCAAGGCCAGGACAGGGCCGACACATCCAAAGTCCATGTCTGAGGAAATGCAGGGCAGGGGACTGATGCACAGCCTGCTCCCAGAGAAGCCTTAGAACTGGGTCTTTTCTGGAGCTGTGCATGTATGCATATGCATGCCCATATCCCCAGGGGCAAATGGATGCTCCAGACCTGACCTTGAGTAGTTCCAAGTACCCAGGGTGAACCCAGAAATGACCCACATGTTTGCAGTGGAGCATGTGAGGGCAGTGTGGTGTACACGGGCAGTGGAGCGTGAACGAGCAATGGGGTGTGCCTGGGCAGTGGAGCACGTGCCTGGAGTGGAGTGTAGGAGTGTAGCTGGGCAGTGGAGTGTGTATGGGCAGAGGGGTGTACATGGACAGCAGGGTGTGTGGGGGCAGTGGGAAGAGCGTGGGCAGGTCGGGGTGCATGGGCAGTGCAGTGTGTGTGTGAAATCCACCCATGCTGGAAGTAGTTGGATGAGTCTAGCAGTACAGCACCTTTTAAATGCCAAGATGTTCTCATCCCTGGTGATGCATTCATCCGCTCCCCCTTCAAAGTAGTCCCACGTGCCCTTGGGCAGATGCCTCTTAGCGTAGGCTCGGAAATCATCCAGGCACACGAGGGCCATTGTGCCTTCTGAGAAGGAAGGAAGGAAGGAAGGAAGGAGACAAGAGGCAAGGTATCTTGCATCTGGAGGAAGGCTCAAAGCCTAGTAGTGGGAATGGGAAGACAGCAAAGAGTCCAAGGAGACGCCAAGGCAGCGAGAGATTAGCGGGCCAGGGAGGACGGTTGGGTTGTCCGCAGAGATGGAATAGATAGGAAGTGGTGGGGTCTTGTGCTCTTTCCACCGGACTGGGAGACAGGAGACTTGGGATCGAATCCCGCTCTATCATTTGTCTGCTGTGTGACCTTGAAAGTCACAACTTTTCTGCGCCTCAATTTACTCCACGTTAAAATCAAGTTTGAATACCCATTCTCCCCCTCTGACTGTGAACTTCGTGTGGGACAAAGGTTAGGTCTGATCTGACTGTATTGCCTCTACTCCAGCACTTAGCCTAGTGCTTGGCACATAGTACATGCTTAACAATTAATCATGATTATTCTCATTTAGGAGGAAGAGAAGGAGGACGGTGGGGGTGGTGGGGAAGAGATGAGGAGATGAGGAGTTCAGTTTCAGTCATGTTGAGTTTAGGATAACAGCAGAACATCCATGTGGAAATTTCCTGAGGGCAGGGACAGTCACGAGATTCTGGGAGTTAATTATGAGAGATAAGCAGGAGAGACATCTGGATAGAAGAGCTCAGTACACTACTATGCACACAGTAAGCACTCAGTAAATACCATTAATGATAGAAATGGTAGCTGAAGTTGTGGGAGCAAGTGAGCTGGTCAGCCTACCTTCAGCCTCTCTCTTCTTCAGTCCCAAATTCTTCACCCTTTAGGCTTCTCTCGCTGTTTCGGTCTTCAGCTCCTTTCTGGGGAAAGAGTTTGGCTGTTGGGGGACTGGCTCCCAGAGGGTGGGGGGCAGTGCTCTAAGGAAACCCTCACGAGCTATTCCTTTCGAGGTTGTCTCCCTGCAATCTGAACTCTCTCCTTCCCCTCTACTCCCTTTCCAGGCTCCAGGTCCAGTCTCCTCCATCATAATCTTGTTCTCATCTGCCCCAACTGATTTTCTCCAACCCCACATGAGCCCAGCGTAGGGTCAGGGCCCAGACCTGTTGATCAGAACAACTTTCCACTCCTCCGAAACTTCTTTTGGCCGCCTACTGCATCTAGTAGAAGGACACTGTGGCTCAGTGGGAAGAGGACAGGCTTGGGAATTAGAGGATGTGGGTTCTAATCCCGGCTCTGCCACTTGTCCGCTGTGTGACCTTGGGCAAGAACTTCAACTCTCTGTGTCTCAGTTACCTCATCTGGAAAATGGGGATGAAGACTGTGAGTCCCACGTGGGACAACCTGATTACCTAATGTCTACCCCCGTGCTTAGAACAGTGCTTGGTTCATAGTAAGTGCTTAACAAATACCATTATTATTATTATAATTATTATTATTATTATTATTATTCTCATTGCTTTCAAGCCTCTCTGTCCATTCTTTCTATCAGCTGGTTTCACCCAGTACTCTCCAGTTCACATTCTTCACTCCTCCCAAAGTCACCTTCTCATAATAATAGACAGTTGTGGTATTAGTTAAGCACTTATTGTCCAGCAAGCACAGTACTAAATGCTGGGGTAAGTTACAAGATAATCAGGTCCCCTCATGGGGCTCACAGTCTAAATAGGAGAGAGAACAAGTATTGAATCTCCATTTTGCAGATGAGGGAACTGAGGCACAGAGAAGTGACGTGACTTGCCCAAGGTTACACAGCAATCAATGAATGAATCAATCATATTTATTGAGCACTTACTGTGTGCAGAACACTGTTCTAAGCACTTGAGAGAATACAATATAACAATATAATGGACACATTCCCTGCCCACATCGATCAACAGGCAAGTGTCGATGCAGGAATTAGAACCCAGGTCCTCAGGTTCTCAGGCCCATGCTCTTTCCACTAGGCCATGCTGCCTCTCCTTGTACCTCACTCTTGACTCTTCCACCTCTGCCCTTAACTCAGCTGTTCTTCCTGCCTGGAACTCCCTCCATCTCTTCCCCAACCCCTATTTCTCCAGACCACAGTTCTATCTTCAAAGCCCTCCTAAAACAATCCCACCTCCTCTGGGAAGCCTTCCCCAGTGAATGCAAAGCACCTCAATCATGTCAGACCAACAGCCACCCTTAACATCTATTTACTTTCCTCCTATCCTCAGTACCGGGGTACAAGTCTATATTGTCAGTTTTATGTTTATATTTTTATCTGTATACTCGATTATTTGTTCAGGTGTTACCTCCTGATGTTCTTTGTCCTGCTTACTACTGCTTACTTACTACTGCTTACTACTGCTTACTTACTACTACTGCCCGGTTCTTCCTCCAGCTTTCACTGTAAATCATTTTTGTCTGTCTTCCCACTTAGAGTGTGAGGATCCTTGAAGGCAGGAAGCCAGTATCTCGCTATTGACGCACTTTCCCAAGAGCTCAGTACAGTGGCCAACCCACTCTGACTGCACAGTAAATGCCATGTACTAGGGACGGGGGAGTGGGGGAAGAGATGGAGGAGAGGAGGCAAAAGAGCACAGAATGAGCTCTGTAGCTCAGTAGCGGGATCCAGAGGTCTCTGGTGGACATTTTGGGCTGGGGTCTTAGTCCCAGAAGAACTGGGAGGTCAATGTTTAGTGCTTTCCCCCTCCCGCCCTCCCCCTCCTTCCGCCCCGCCTCTCATTCATTCATTCATTCAATAGTATTTATTGAGCGCTTTCTATGTGCAGAGCACTGTACTAAGCGCTTGGAATGAAAAAGTCGGCAACAGATAGAGACAGTCCCTGCCGTTTGACGGGCTTACAGTCTAATCGGGGGAGACGGACAGACAAGAACAATGGCGATAAATAGAGTCGAGGGGAAGAACATCTCGTAAAAACAATGGCGACTAAATAGAATCGAGGCGATGTACATTTCATTAACAAAATAAATAGGGTAATGAAAATATATACAGTCGAGCAGACGAGTACAGTGCCGAGGGGATGGGAAGGGAGGGGGGAGGAGCAGAGGGAAATGGGGGGAGAAGAGGGTTAAGCTGCGGAGAGGTGAAGGGGGGGCGGTAGAGGGAGTAGAGGGAGAAGGGGAGCTCAGTCTGGGAAGGCCTCTCGGAGGAGGTGAGTTTTAAGTAGGGTTTTGAAGAGGGGAAGAGAATGAGTTTGGCGGAGGTGAGGAGGGAGGGCGTTCCAGGACCGCGGGAGGACGTGGCCCGGGGGTCGACGGCGGGATAGGCGAGACCGAGGGACGGCGAGGAGGTGGGCGGCGGAGGAGCGGAGCGTGCGGGGTGGGCGGTAGAAAAAGAGAAGGGAGGAGAGGTAGGAAGGGGCAAGGTGATGGAGAGCCTCGAAGCCTAGAGTGAGGAGTTTTTGTTTGGAACGGAGGTCGATAGGCGACCACTGGAGGTGTTTAAGAAGGGGAGTGACATGCCCAGATCGTTTCTGCAGGAAGATGAGCCGGGCAGCGGAGTGAAGAATAGACCGGAGCGGGGCGAGAGAGGAGGAGGGGAGATCAGAGAGAAGGCTGACACAGTAGTCTAGCCGGGATATAACAAGAGCTCGCAGCAGTAAGGTAGCTGTTTGGGTGGAGAGGAAAGGGCGGATCTTGGCGATATTGTAAAAGTGAAACCGGCAGGTCTCGGTAATGGATAGGATGCGTGGGGTGAACGAGAGAGACGAGTCAAGGATGACACCGAGATCGCGGGCCCGAGAGACGGGAAGGACGGTCGCGCCATCCACGGTGATAGGGAAGTCTGGGAGAGAACCGGGCTTGGGAGGGAAGATGAGGAGCTCAGTCTCGCTCATGTTGAGTTTTAGGTGGCGGGCCGACATCCAGGTGGAGACGTCCCAGAGGCAGGAGGAGATGCGAGCCTGAAGAGAGGGGGAGAGGACGGGGCGGAGATGTAGATCTGCGTGTCATCTGCGTAGAGATGGTAGTCAAAGCCGTGAAAGCGAATGAGTTCACCGAGGGAGTGAGTGTAAATGGAGAACAGAAGAGGGCCAAGAAGTGACCCTTGAGGAACTCCAACAGTTAAAGGATGGGAGGGGGAGGAGGCGCCTGCGAAAGAGACCGAGAATGACCGGCCAGATAGATAAGAGGAGAACCGGGAGAGGACAGAGTCCGTGAAGCCAAGGTGAGATAAGGTATGGAGGAGGAGGGGATGGTCGACAGTGTCAAAGGCAGCAGAGAGGTTAAGGAGGATTAGAATGGAGTAGGAGCCATCGGATTTGGCAAGAAGGAGGTCACGGGTGACCTTAGAGAGAGCAGTCTCGGTAGAGTGGAGGGGACGGAAGCCAGACTGGAGGGGGTCCAGGAGAGAATGGGAGTTAAGGAATTCTAAGCAGCGATTGTAGACGACTCGTTCTAGGACTTTGGAAAGGAAGGGTAGTAGGGAGATAAGGCGATAACTGGCAGGAGAAATGGGGTCGAGAGCGGGTTTTTTTAGGATGGGGGAGACGTGGGCGTGTTTGAAGGCAGAGGGGAAGGAGCCCTTGGAGATTGAGTGGTTAAAAATAGAAGTTAAGGAAGGGAGGAGGGCAGGGGCGATGTTTTTAATAAGGTGAGAGGGAATGGGGTCCGAGGCGCAGGTGGAGGGGGTGGCACTTGCGAGGAAGGAGATCTCCTCTGAGGATACTGCAGGGAAGGATGGAAAAGTAGGGGAGAGGGTTGGTGGGGGGGAGGGGAGAGGCGGAGGGGTGACTTTGGGGAGCTCAGACCTGATTGTGTTGATTTTTGTGATGAAGTAGGTGGCCAGATCATTGGGGGTGAGAGATGGGGGAGGGGGAGGAACAGGGGGCCTAAGGAGAGAGTTAAAGGTCCGGAACAATCGGCGGGGGTGACGGGCATGGGTGTCGATGAGGGAGGAGAAGAAGTTTTGCCTGGCGGAGGAGAGGGCAGAGTTAAGGCAGGAAAGGATAAATTTGAAGTGTGTGAGCTCGGCTTGGTGCTTGAATTTTCGCCAGCAACGCTCAGCAGCTCGAGCAGAGGAGCGTAGGAGGCGGACAGAGGAGGTGATCCAGGGCTGTGGGTTAGTGGAGCGAGAGCGGCGGAGGGAAAGGGGGCGAGAGAGTTGAGATGAGTAGAGAGGGTGCCTCTCCACCCCCCGCCCCCCCGCCCCGCAGGCAAACTTTCGGAATCCCCATAGGTAAAGCCAGCCCTCTTCCCTCTCCCCGGGCATGAATGGCAAACCTGGCTCCGGGCGGTGCTCGAGGCAGAGCCGGCCTGGGGATGCCCGGCTCCGCTTCTCCCTCCCTGCAGATGGCACCCTGCGGCGGCAATCCACGCAGTCCGCGGGAGACCAGAGAGTCCTGCGAACCCTCGGAGGCGGGGGCTTCGGGCTTGGAGCCTGGGCCGTCCTGGGGCTCCTACAGGGCCCTTTTGAAGGTTGCCGATTTCATAATCGGCGTTTGATTATGAAACATCGTTTCCAGCGAGGGGACTTTGCTCCGGTTCTTGGACCGAGATCGCCTAGGAAGGTTCAGGGCCATGGAAAGGCCATCCAATGAGGTGGATTCTGGCTGGAGACTCCCACGAGTGGCCAGTGAGCTCAGAGGGCTGTCCTGGGCTTCCGACCGTCTGCTGTTGTCTTTGTCTGTCCGTCTCCCCCGATTAGACTGTAAGTCCGTCAGTGGGCAGGGATTGTCTCTATCTGTTGCTGAATTATACATTCCAAGCGCTTAGTACGGTGTTCTGCACATAGTAAGGGCTCAATAAATTCTATTGAATGAATGCATGAATGAACGCAGCATGGCAGCGGGGGCTGGATGGAGTCATGGAGGATCCGCTAGGTGGCAGCAGTAGCTCAGGAACCGGCCGGTGGGGGGCGCCTTCTGGGCTCAGGCCTCGCTCCCCAGCGCCCACACACGCCCCCCCTCTGACCACCAGAAGGACCTTTCCCCGAGAGGCTCAGCGCTGTCGTTAACCACCCAGAGCAGCTCTTGTGGAAGCCATCTGGGACTGTGGAATGTGTTATACGCTTATTATGGGCCCAGCACTGCACTGAGACAATCAGGGTGGAGCAGTCTCTCACCCACGTGGGGCTCACCAACTAAAGAAGAAGGAGAAGAGGGATCGAATCCCCATTTTACAGATGAGGAACCCGAGGCCGGAGAAGTTGAACGTTAAAGTTAAACCAAAGCCACACAGCAGGCACATCGCGGAGCCAGAATTAGAACCCGGGTGTAGGGAGGAAGAGGGAGAGGAAGAGTGTTACGTCTCTTTAGAGCCCTTTGCGCTGTTAGCGTTTTTGTCCCTTTGACTCTCGAGCTTCCTCCAAAAGAGATGCTCCTTCAGGATGGCAGTGCAGCAGGAGGACCTGTCTGTCTGTCCATCTGTCTGTTGCGCCCAGCTGTTGGCCATGTCGGAACGTTGGGGAGGGTGCCGTGACTGGGAGCCCAGCACTTTGCCCTGTAAGCGAAAGAACACCAGAGCTGCTTCCTCCGGTGACGGTTAAGTGTTTCAGTGACTTTACTCCTCCCCGTGACAAGGAGCCCCGCTGCTTGTGTCGGAGTCTCTGCTTAGAAGTAACTTCTCTTTTCTAAATGTCTGTCCACCGTCACCGAAGGGGAGAGTTTCTTGTGGGAGTGCCTGTATTCACTCTAGCGGTAAGCACAGAACGCAGCACACTGCTGATGCTCGATAATTACTACCACCATCAGTCCTTCTCTTCCTCCTCCTCCTCTTAGTACTACTACTATGCCTACCATCTTTGTCAGGTGACTCCCAGTATTCAGTTGGGAGGCAGTGTGGTTTTTGTTTTACGCGCCCTTGAAACGTTTCCACCGGACTTCTTGCTTTCGCTTTCCCAACATCAGCTCTCCATCCAGGCCGGTCGCTCTTTGGGTCTCCTGTTGTCGTCCATTCTCTTCCCGTGGACCACCCGATGCTGCCGTGTCCGGGTGAGCAGTGAGGCCCAGCCCACAGCCCTGCCATCCCCTCCGCCGGCTCCCAGATTCTCAGACTCTTCTCGGCTGGGGGAACCCATTCCAGGCCCCGGGAAGGCCAAACCCCAGACGCTGGGCTCTGGACCAGGATGGAATTGGCCGGAGGTTTGGGCCTCTTGGAGAAAGAGAGTGATGCGAGAGAGAGTGGTGCCGCCGGAACCCACTATTCACAGGCCGAAAATGGATAAAGAGGGGCGCGGGCCAGAAATAGGCTATAGAAGAGACTAGACTTTCTGCCTTTCCGACCCATGTGCTCCATCCTGCTCAGTCTCACACCGCCCGCCCCATCTGTTGCGTCCTGCCCCGCCTCTGTCCGCCCTCTGTGGTCCATCCTGGTGCCCCAGGGACCGCCCCCTGTGGCCCATCCTGCCTCCCCACGACCCGCCCCCTGTGGTCCATCCTGCTGCCCCACTGATCGCCCTCTGTGGTCCATCCTGGCCGTGGACAGCAACGGAGGCAAACCAGCGCCCCCACAACATCCCTTCCATAACGGATTGGTGTGCCCACCCCCTCTGCCTGATCGAACTTGCCTGGCAAAAGGGCAGCAATCTGCCAGCTCCCAGCCAGTGACCGGGAGGGAAATGAGTGCTGAAAATGAGTGCGGACCACTGGCCTGGGAGTCTTCTGGGTGCGGAGCACTGTCCAGAAAGCCTACTGGGTGCGGAGCGCTGACCATGGGGACAACTAGGTCCTGAGCTCTGTATCGGGCAGGCCAGTACAGCGGGCCACCTGATCTTGAGGAGGGGCTCACCTTCCTCCCCAGGACGACCCCACCCCCACCCCACCGCAGGGGGCCCTGGATGGAGCTAGCCTCGCCCCTCGCCTTCCCCCGTCCCCGCCCCCCCCCGAAACTTAATTAATCATGTTTGCATCTGGCTCCAGACAGGACAACGGCGGGATGTGGTTTTGGTTAGGGATCGAAGCGGCACTCGCGGTGGAATGTCGATTAGTTAGTGGTCAGTATCATTTTTCAAGCCTTTTTAAGTCATAAAAATTTTAATATCAAAGGTTCTTTCCTCCGTGTATCTATTTCTCCTAAGTGCATTCTGCTGGCATCGTCTTCCCGCTCCGCCCCGGGCGGGCTCGGGGGAACGGGTGATCCGTCACCTTGTCCGCAGCCCAACTCGCGGCCAGCGGCCACGCGGGTTCCAGGTGAGTCTCGTGGGCTGCGGGACCGAGTGGTTTCCCACCCCCCGCCCCCCCTCCGCCCCCCACCATCCCCTCCCGAGAAGGGAAGGGAGAGGAAGGAGGGACGGAAAGGGGGAAGGCCTTTAGGCTGGAATGGCCTATGAGAGGCTGGAGTCCAGGAAAAGGCTCTGCACACAGTTGGCGCCCTATATACAGTCTGTGCTCAGTACAGGTTTATGGACACTGCTCACAGAGTAGTTGTTTAGTGTTTCGTTGCAGGGGGGTGGAGGCGCCGGGAAGAGAGGTAAATCCTAGATTTGCGATAAGAACAATTACGAGACCCAGAATAAGTATTTATTCCTGGATCGATGTTAAAGTTCCGTCCACAACTACTGTTGGGATTGAAATAAGCCGGGGGAGACCGAGACGGGAGGGAGAGGGGAGAGCGAAGGGAAAGCAGAAGAGTTGTTGGCCGGGGAGTCTCGGACGCCCAACCCCTCCCTTCCGTCCTATTTCTTAGCTGAAATCTCTGTCCCATCGCCCAACGGAATCAATGAACCAGCGAGGGCGCGGCTCCCAGAATAGGGTCAAACCCAGGATGGTCGGCAGGTACACTCTTGCCGCCGATCGCAGCCTTCCTGCCCTGCCCGCCATCCCCTGGCCTCGCTCCTTCAGCTCTGACCCAGCCGAGATGCCCTCCAGCCCCTCAGTGAGGGACGGCTCCTGTTTCTGCCCAAACCCAGGCCTTCTGTGTGAGCCGGACCGGAACTGGACGTTAGCCACTTCCTTTGTCCTTAGATTTCGGGGCCCATCGCGCAGGGTGCGGGGACGGGTGACCGGCTTCTGACACCCACTCTCAACCACACTCGCGGCATCCTGGGGCTCAGGTCCTCTCTAGTGGCCCCCCGGCTACTTGCAGACATTGAGGACCTCCCTCCAGCCACCGAAGATAATAATAATAATTCTGGTATTTGTTAAGCGTTTACTATGTTCCAGGCACTGTACTAAGCGCCGGGGTGGATACAAGTAAATTGGGTTGTTCAAAGTCCCTGTTCCACCTTGAGTTCACAGTCTCAATCCCCATTTTATAGATGAGGTAACTGAGGCACAGAGAAGTGACTTGCCCAAGGTCACACAGCAGACAAGTGTGCAGAACCCATGACCTTCTGACTCCCAGGCCTGGGATCTATCCACTGAGCCATGCTGCTTCCCATAACGAAGAGGCAGACGACGACCATACGCATTTCCCCGGCCGATGTCATGATGTCGATGACCATCGCTCCGGGAGGAGGGGCGCTTGGTCAGGATTCAGAGCACCTGACAGCTATATCGCCATTCCAGGTGGTTCTGAAGGGGTAGAACTTCAGCCGACCCTCCTTCCCCATGTGGGTCAAAGACTATGTCTCATCTAATTATCCTGTTTCTACTCGAGTGCTTAGTTCAGTGCATCACACATAGGTGCTTTCCATATATGACAATTGTTATTATTATTTATTGTTAATAGTAGTAGTATGCAAAGAATACAGCGCAGTAGCAGTTAGAAACAAGGATAGCTGAAAACAGAGGTGGCAGAGCACAAGCCACTAACCAACCTGGAGCGCCATCTTCCTATTCCCAAATTCACCTGCCCCATTTTTCTCCTCAGGTTTAAGAGCAATAATAATAATAGTAATAACTGAAGTATTTGTTAAGCATTTACTATGTGCCAGGGAGTGTACTAAGCGCTGGGGACATAGCCCTGGGGCGGATACAAGCCCCAATTTGGTTGGACTTAATCCCCGTGCCACGTGGGATTCACAGTCTCCATCCCCATTTTACAGATGAGGTAATTGAGGCCCAGAGAGGTTAAGTGACTTGCCCAAGGTCACACAGCAGACAAGGGGCAGAGCCGGGATTAGAATTTACGACCTTCTGACTCCCAGACACGTGCTCTATCTACTACACCAAATGGAAGTACCCCATTCTAAGGTCAATTGATTTAATTCGCTTTCCAATCTTTAGCCCAGACCAACTTGAAGCATACACCGGAAGGCCATGGAAAGCCTTGACAGTCAGTGATGAATGATGACGGTGGGGACGAGGGTGATAAGGCTATTGATCGTGGTGATAGTGGAGATGATGAGATCAGACATGATGATGATGATGGTAGAGGTGATGATGTCAGAGATGGAAACGGCGGGGTTGTTAGACATGGTGTTAGCGTGATGTCAGGGATGATGATGGTGGTGATGTCAAATATGTTGATGGGATGATATCAAGAGGTGGAGGTGATGCAGACATGGTGCTGGTTGGTGATGTCAGAGATGGTGATGACAAGGATGACGATGATGACGGTAATGTCAAATATGACGGTGGGTTGATGTCGGAGGCGATGATGTCAGAGACGGTGATGATCGCCAAATCCCAATCCCAACCCTAATCTCAATGGGGTCAGGTTGGGTTGGGGCAGACCGAGGGGGGCGCGGCCCCAGGAAGTCCAGCCCCACGGAGCGGGCCAGGCGGAGGGAAGTAGAGAGCAGGGGAGCCGAGGAACGGGGCGAGCTGCCCTGTAAAAATCATTAGCCGAGGTCAGGCGAGCAAGTCAGCCCTAGGGCAGGGTCCCGGCGAGGCGGCCGAGCCGCTGCGGGAAGGGGGCGAGGGCCGGAGAGGAGGAGAAGGGAGATCCCCAGACCCCCACCCCGGCTCTGAGCTCCACCCCCCACCACCATTCTCCGCCCGGGACTCATTCGATAAACGGAAGGGAAATTGTAAAATTAGAGCCGGCAACAGCCAGCGAGAGCCCGGGGCTGGCGAGGGTCCCGGGCCGGGGCGGGAGCGGGGGCGGGGGGTCGGGGGGGGACGGGGGGCAGGGGCCGGGGCGGGACCGGCAGCTCCCCGCGCCTCGGCCCCGCGCTAATTAGCTGGCAGCGCCCGCACGCCCGCTTGGAAACGAGCCGGCGCGGAGCGACCCCGGGGGAGGAAATCAGCGCCAGATGTGCCCGGGGGGCGGGGGCCGGCGAACCTGCTCTTTTTCGGTGCTTTTTCGGCGGCTGGAGAGGGGTCTCCTCGCTGCGCCTCGCGACCCCTAAATCAGAGCTGCCCCCGCTCTCCCCCGCCCCCCGCCCCCGGCCACATCTGCTCTCGGGCTCATTAAACATCAAACGGCCGCCGTGGCAGCTCGGGCGGGCGGGGGCGCGGGGCGGGATCGGGGCTGTTTTCAATCGCGGCTTAAGGAACTTCTTAACACCCCATAAATTACCGGTCTCAGCGCCGCGACCCCTTCCGCCGCCCAGCCCGCCGCGGAGCGGCGGCCGCTTCCACCCTCGGGCTGCGGGGGCTGGGGGCCGAGCGGGGCCTGACGCTGTCACTTCTTCTGGGCTGGTACTGGGGCGGACACTAGCTCTGGGCTAGTGCTGCAGTCTGCCCCGGGGCAGGTTAGCCTGTGAGCCCGTCATCGGGCAGGGATCGTCTCTATCTGTTGTCGAATTGTACATTCCAAGCGCTTAGTACAGTGCTCTGCACATAGTAAGCGCTTAATAAATACTATTGAATGAATGAATGAATGAATGAATGAATGAATGGGGGCTGGTCGGGGGCTGGGCAGGGCTGAGGGGTTGGAACAGGCCTGAGCGGGGCACAGCTCAGAGTCTGGGGCTGAGCTGGATGGCTGAGAGCTGGGCAAGGGAATAGAACTTGAATTGAAGATAGCGGTCTGAGCTGCAGATTTGGAGCTGCCCATTCATTCAGTCATTCATTCATTCAATTGTATTTACTGAGCACTTACTGTGCGTAAAGCACTGTATACTAATACGGTATAAAAATCAACAGACACATTCCCTGACCAAGACCACCTTACAGTCTAGAGGGGGATATAAACATTAATATAAATCAGTAAATTACGGGTATGGACATGGGCTGGGGGCTGGGCACAGGCTGAGGGTTTGGAGCTGGACACAGGCAGTGGGGTGGGGCTGGGGCAGGACTGAGGGTTTGGGGCTGAGTGGGGTTGCTGAGGCCTGAGAGGTACTAGAGTCTGGACCGATGGTTTGGGGCTAGGCAGAGCTGGGCAGGGCTGAGGGTTTGGGGCTGGGTTGAGGAGCCTGGACAGGGGCTGTCACAGCCGTTGGCTGGGGCAGGGAAGATGATTCTGTTTGGATTTGGGGGCCCGTCCCCCAGGGTTTCCGACTCCAGTGCTGAACCTGGGGCAGGCAGGGCAGGACAACCTGGCTGATTTGGGGAAAGCCGCTAGAGAGAAAGAGGCAAAAGAAGGATTGAGGGGGGCAAGGGCATAGTGAAGCAGCGTGGCTCAGTGGAAAAAGCACAGCCTTGGGAGTCAGAGGTTGTGGGTTCTAATCCTGGCTCCACCACTTATCAGCTGTGCGACTTTGGGCAAGTCACTTAACTTCTCTGTGACTCAGTTGCCTCATCTGGAAAATGGGAATTAAAACCGTGAGCCCCACGTAGCACAACCTGTTTACCTTGTTTCTACCCAGGGCTTAGAACAGTGCTTGGCACATAGTAAGCGCTTAACAAATACCAAAACTATTATGTAGGCCCCCCCCAACCCCCACCCCAGGCCTTTGCTCAGACCTGGACGTCAGTAGGTGTTTCTCCTGGATTCTCCCTTCTCTCGAACCCAGGCTCTCAGGAGCAGCACATGTGCACTTGCTCTCAGACCCTGCCCCAGAGCTCTGAGAATCTCCAATCACTATCAATTGACCCATCAATCAGTGGTACTTGTTGAGTGCTTACTTTGTGCAGAGCGGCTTACTTTGTGCAGAGCACTATGCTAAATGATTGGGAAAGTACAATAGAACAAAGTTGGTAATTGTGATTTAGGAGCTGTGATCTAGACGGAGAGACTGCCATTTCCCCTTTCCGAAAATAATTTTGCCTGAGTGTAAGGATATCTACAAAGGTGCTGTGGGTGGGGTGAATATCAAGTGCTCCAGATCCGAGTGCACAGATGATGAAGAGGGGAGGGCTGGCAGGAGAAATGATGGTTTAGTCAGGGAAGCCCTCTTGGACATGTCATTTTAATAGGACTTTGAAGGTGGGGAGAGTGATGGTCTGTCGTTCATAGAGGGGGAGGGAGTTCCAGGCCAGGGGTAGGATGTGGGCAGGGGTCAACAGTGAGATAGATGAGATCAAGGTACACAGGTTGATATTAGAGGAGTGAAGTATGTGGGCTGGGTTGTAGTAGGAGATCAGTTAGTAGATCAGCAAGGTAATGTAAGATGGTGAGAGTTGGTTGACTGTCTTAAAGCCCATGGTATGGTGTCACTGATGCAGAGGTGAGTGGGCAACCATTGGAAGTTTTGGAGGACTCGGGAGATCTGGACTGAACTTATTTTTAGAACAGTCAGGAAGAAAGGAGGCAAGCAAGGAGGCTGAGAGTAGTCAAGGGAGGATATAAGTGCTTGGATCAGCATGCTGACAGTTTGGATAGAGAGGAAAGGGAAGATTTTAGAGACCTCTGTGAAGGTAGAACTGATAGAATTTGGTGAAATATTGAATATGAGGGTTGAATGAAAGAGATGAGTCAACAATAATGCCTAAGTTATAGGCCAGTAAGACAGGTGGTATTGTGCACAGTGATGGGAAAGATAGGAAGGACAATGTTGGGAAATGAGGAGTTCTGTTTTGGACATGTTAAGTTTGAGCTGTTTTTGGTTTATCCAAGTAGAGATGTACTGAAGGCAGGAGGAAATGAGAGATTGCAGAGAAGGACAGAGGTCAGAGGTGGAATGATAGATTTGGGATCATCTACATAGAGATTGCAGTTGAAGTTGTTTGAGCGTATGAGTTCTCCAAGGGAGTAGGTGTAGCTGGAGACTAGAAGGGGGCCCAGAACTGATCCTTGAGACACTCCACAGTTGGAAGGTGGGAGACAAAGGAGAAGCCAGTGAAAGAGGCTGAGGAGCAGCTAGAGAGATGGGAGAAGAAGCAGGAGAGGACTGTCCTGGTGAAGCCAAAGTTAAATAATGTTTCCTGGAAAAGGAGGTGGTCCATGATGTTGAAAGTAGGAGAGATTGGCCTAGTGGCAAGAGCATGGGCTTGGGAGTCAGAGGACTTGGGTTCTAATCCCAGCTCTGCCACTTGTCTACTATGTGACCTTGGGCAAATCACTTAATTTCTCTGTGCCTTGGTTCCTCATCTGTAAAATAGGGATTAAGACTGTTAGCTCCATGTGGGACAGGGACTGTGTCTAATGTGATTACCTTGTATCTACCCCAGTGCTTAGATCAGTGCTTGGCACATAGTAAGATCTTAAGAATAATAATAATAATAATGGTGCTAGACACTGTACTAAGCACTTGGGTAGATACAAGGTAATCAGGTTGGACCCAATCCCTGTCCCACATGGGGCTCACAGTCTTCATCCCCACTTTACAGATGAGGTAACTGAGGCACAGGGAAGTCAAGAGATTTGCCCAAAGCCACACAGCAAAGTGGCAGAGCCAGGATTAGAACCCATGACCTTCTGACTCCCAGGTCTGTGCTCTATCCACTGTGCCATGCTGCTTCCCATACAAATAGTATTATTATTAGTATTATGAGGATTAAGATGGAGTAGAGGCCATTGGATTTGGCAGGAAAGAGGTTATTGGTGACCTTAGAGAGGGCAATTTCCATGAAGTGAAAGGGGTTTGGGGGCTTGAAGAAAGGAAGAGGGAGGAGAGGCAGAGGGAGTAGATAACTTGTCCAAGGAGTGTGGAGAGGAATATTAGAAGGGAGATGGGGTGATAACTGGAGGGAGCCATGGGATCAAGGGAGGGTTTTTTTTAAGGATAAGAAATTCATGGGCATGCTTAAAAGCAGTGGGGGGGGGGGGAAAGCCATTGGAAACTGAATAGTTGAAGATTGTGGTCAGGGAGGGTGGATGGGAGGGGGCAAGTGTTCTGATAAGGTGCAAAGGGATGGGGTTAGTGCTGATGGAGGGAGTAGATTTTTGAGAGGCTGCAGAAGATTGCCTCTTGAGATACAGTTGGGAATACTGAGGGAGTTAAAGAAGAGGCAGGAGGAAGGAGGGACTAGTGATAGGCAGGGGAGATTTTAGGGAGATCACAATTAATGTTTTCAATTTTATCAGTGAAGTAAGAGGCAGAGAGGGGCAAGACAGGGTGTGAGCTTGGGAAGTTTAAGGAGAGAGTTAAACATCTGAAACTAAGCAGTTAAACATTTAGCGCTAGCCTGGGCAACCGGCACAGGAGTCAATAAGGGCAGAGAAATATTATCAGCAAGCCCTAAGTGTGACAGAGACTGTGTCTAATCAGATATGTTTGTGTTCACCCCAGAGCTTGGCACATAGTTGACTTCTGACTAAACATATGCCATAATTAACTCAATAACCATAGTACCGTTCCTGCTCTTTGCAGTTTTCCATGGAAAGGAGCAGAGTTCTCTCCATCCCTCCAGGAAGAAACTGAGGCAGCACCCTTGCCTCAGTGGTATTTATTTAGTGCTTAAGCTGTGCAGAGCAGTGGACTAAGCACTTGGGAAAGTACAATACAATTGGGTTGGTAGACACAATCCCTGCCCTCAAGGAGCTGATGGTTTTTGAGGCAATAGGGCCTTCCGAGGCTGGACCCTCAAGCTCAGCCTACCGTTGGCATAGGCCGGATCAGTGCCTCGACCTTTACAGCCACAACCACTGACTCCACTTCAGGGTGGTCCCTGGGACTGTGCTTTCTCCTGAGTGATAGAGCACTGCAGCTTCCCCATCCCGTGGGCTGATCCCAGCCCAGCTGCCCTAAGAAGCAGCCACAGAGTCTGGACCACCTAGCAATGGGCTAAGGGGAGGGGGTGGGCAGACCACCTCCAAGTAACAGCTGTCAATCAGACAGATTCCCAGCCAATCAGGAAGCAGATTGGGGATGCAGAAAGCTCTGGTAGGTAGTTGGCAAATGAGGTGATTGGAAACCTGGGGATCAGCATGATGTAGTGGATAGAACAGGGGACTGGGAGTCAGAAGGTCCTGGGTCCTTGTCTGCTATGGGACCTAGGGCAAGTCACTTCACTTCACTTCGCTGTGCCTCAGTTACCTCATCTGTAAATGGGGATTGAGACTGCGAGCCCCATGTGGAACAGGGACTGTGTCCAACCTGATTTGCTTGTATCCACCCCAGTGCCTGGCACATAGTAAGTGCTTAACAAATACCACAATTATTGTTATTATTGTTATTATTAGAGCAGTTCAATTTGCCCCTTGCCAGTGTGAGAAGGCCTGGTCACAACATAACAAAACACCAACCTTACTCCCACATCCTGTCTCTGGCCTGGAATGCTCTCCCTCCTCATATCCAACAGACAATTACTCTCCTGCTCTTCCAAGTCTAATTAAAGGCACATCTCCTCCAAGAGGCCATCCCTGATTAAGCCCTCCTTTCTTCTCCCACTCCCTTCTGAGTCACCCTGACTTGCTTCTTTTATTCATCTCCCCCGGGCCCCTAGCACTTATATAGAGATCTGTAATTTATTTATTTCTATTAACGTCTATCTCCCCCTCTAGACTGTGAGCTCGTTGTGGGCGGGGAATGTGTCTATTGTTATATTGTACTCTCTCAAGTCCTTAGTACAGTGCTCTGCACACAGTAAGCGCTCAAATGCGATTCACTGACTGACATTGATTGATTGATCTCCAGCTCTATCCAAAGTGGTATGAAGATGGTACCCTCCCTTATCCCACCCTAACATTTGCAGAGCAGAATGAGAAACTGGTTTTTTGCTTGGTAATTCTCACCAGGAGAGATCCAGCTCTAGGACCAAGAAGATAAAAGGATGCAGGCAGAAATCTCTGCCAGTGGTGGGAGAGGGCGGTTGGCTTACAAAGATTCACAAGAATTAGTGGGCCTGGTGGAAAGAGCACTGGACTGGGAGCCAGGGGGCCTGGGTTCTAGTCCTGGTTCTGGCAGATGCCTTCTATGTGACTTTTATTTTAATGGTATTTGTTAAGTGCTTACTATGTGCCAGACACTGGTTCTGGGGTACAGCCAAGCTAATCAGGCTGTCCCACATAGGGCTCACAATCTCAATACCCATTTTGCAGAAGTTGGAACTGAGGTCCAGAGAAGTGAAGTGATTTGCCCAAGTTTACACGGCAGGCAAGTGGTGAAACCGGGATTAGAATTTAGGTTCTTTTGACTCCCAGACCCAGGTTCTTTCCATTAGGCCACGCAGATGGCTTTGGATCAGGCCATGTTAGGCTGCTTCTCCCAGCTCAGCAGATGCCTGGTCAGTTCAGACCATTGTGGTTAGTGCCTCAGTCAGTCCTAAGAGCTGTCCACTGAAGTCCCTTCCTGCAGTGAAGGAATCACACCCTGCCAGTGCTGTGTTCTCTCTGCCCTCCCGGGGCAGGGACCGCATCTGCTACTTTACTGCATGTTTCCGAGTGCCTGGCACTGCACTCCACCCACAGGAGGAATCCAGTACAGTGCTCCACACAAAGAGGGTGCTCAGTGCAGAGCATCACACATGAAGGGCACAACGTAGACATCCAGTGCAAAGTCTGTGCCCAGTGGGTGCCCAGTATAATGCTCCACACACAGAGTACACCCTATACAGAGCCCTGCATGCCATTAGCCCCTAGCCCAGGGCTCTGCACAGAGAAGAGGCTCTTATTACATGGATAACAATGATGATGGTAAAGATGAGGAGGATGACGGTGATACAGGCAACACCCTGGAAGATTGTGTCACCCCAAATCCTTCCATCATGTGGGTTTGTCCAGAAGAAAAGACTAAGGGGGAGCCTCAGCTGTTCCCAATCCATACTGAACCCAGAATGAGAGAAAATGGGTTTCAACTTTAGCATGAGGGAGATGAGTCAGGTATAAAGGAGGTTTTTCTGGTAGGAAGGGTCGCTAGATGGCTTAGGCATGTTTGTGCTTGTTGTTAGTGGCTGGGAAAGTTTGAATACTCTCAGTTTCTAATATTGATGGTTTTTATGAGGTACCCACTATGTGCCAAGCTCTGTGCTAAGCACTGGGGTAGAGCTAATCATGTTGGACACAGTCCATGTACCACCTGGGGCTAATTGCCAGGGTGGGGAAGTGGGGAGAAAATTGCACAGTGAGGAGAAAGAAAGGGCTAGTTGTATCTTTTGGTGGATTTGTAGGCATTCAGTACCAAGACTAGAGGGAGTTCCTGGAGTCTGATTTCCTTTGGTAGTTTTTCATTCATTCATTCAATAGTATTTATTGAGCCCTTACTATGTGCAGAGCATGAACTACGCGCTTGGAATGTACAATTCGGCAACAGAGACAATCCCTGCCCAGTGATGGGCTCACAGTTTAACTGGGGGAGACAGATGGACAAAAACAAGACAACATAGTCATGATAAATAGAATCAAGGGGATGTGGTTTTTAAACTACTGTGCAAAGCTGACTGCACAGTGAAGTTTTCACTTACCTTAAGCACCAAGTAAGAGACCAGTTAGGTTCACTTTGATGTGGACACCACCAAGATCAGGTTCCCTCCCCTACTCTGTTGGTTTTGGGATAATTGGAGAAGGCAATTTTTCCTCCTATGCATCTCTGGAGCACAATTTCTTTGCAGGGAAAGCCTCCTGGGAGGCCTAAAGTGTCAACGAAAACTTTTTGACAAAAGGGTTACAAAGGACTTCGTAAATATGTGAACACTACATGTATTTTGTTTAGTTTAATGAAAAGACACAACCGGAAGCTAAATTAAAATAAGGGTTCTTCCGTAAAATGGGAATTAAATAGTTGTTTTCCCTCCTCTTGAGACTGTGAGTTTATGTGGGACTGGGATTGTGTCTGACCTGATTGTACTGTATCTATCCTAGCACTTAGTACAAGCTTTGGCACAGAGTAAGTGCTTAATGAATACCGCAATTATTATTATTATTATTTGACATTTAGAATATAGAGGGGGTGTAGGATTGCTCAAAGTCTGCTTTATTTTAACCCTCAGGGGACATTTGGTACATCACTCTCCTGTTTAAGCTAAAGGAAAGTAGTCACTCCTTGCAAACAAGATTGTAAACAAAACAGTTCTCAAGGATTCCCTGTTTTTTTCTACACTTGACATTATTGATTTTGGAGACTTTGGGCTCTCTCAGGATAATAGGATCTCGGTGGAATGGCCTCATTGTTTGAACCAGATTTCAGTTGTAATTGATACTGTATAACCGGCCCGTTGGAGATCTGTTTCTGATTCCCTTTTGTCGGCATTTATCTACATAAAGGGGCCTTCTCACACTTCCCTGAGGCAAAGTGGCATTTTCCCACTCCCTCCTGCCTGCCCACCTCCCATTTCATCTGGCCCTCCTCCTCTTTCTCTCTACTCCAATCTTCTCCCTCCCCTCTCCCTCCATTCTCAGCTGCAGGCTGCTGCTGTACTGTTACTACTGTGCCAAAGGGTATATAGAGAGAAAGGTGGAGAGACAGAGACAGAGAGATGGAGAGACTGAGCTCTGTGAGACAAAAACAGACTGAGGGGAACAGAGGAAGATATGCAAAGCTACAAAGAGAGTCACTGCCTCACCACATCAATCAATGGTATTTGTTGAGTGCTTATTGTGTCCAGAGCACTGTACTAAGCACTTGACCGCATCAGTGCCATACTCTGCCACACTCTGCCAGAGATCAGGGCTGGTGGCAGGGAAGATGTAGGACATACCTCCCTCAGGTCCATGTCCCAGGTCAGCTCCCAGCCTTAATAACCAGTGAAGTTTGTCACCCTAGGTGGTGGCAGGAAGTGGTCCTAATAACCTTTGTCCCCCTTGTGAATACGAATCGAAGGCACGGCTGAGGCTCCAATAGCACGATGGGGCTCCAATTACCCTCCCCACACACCCTCCCGCCTGTTGAAGGGACAGCAAGCCATCAAAGGTCAGACAGCAGCAGGCAGAAATCCAGCCTCGCCGGTGGCAGGGGCCATGGCTTCAAGGTAAAATCTCTCAGCTCAAAGGTTTCCGCCTGAGTGGCGGCGGGAAAGAACACACTGCCTGGCCGGTTCTGCTGCCGCTGCCGCTGTAGTCTGTCAGTCTGACTGGATCTGCCAGCCCACTGGGGGAAAACGTGTGTGCATCTGACCACGAGCCGCACTGGACTGGATTTGGGAGATGGGCATAAGGAAATGTGCACAGCAGATGTCCGAGGCTGGCTGGAAGTTTTCCCCAGCACATGGCTTCCCCTGCGCCTGGGCCTGCCTGGCCTGACTGAGGACCAGGGAGGCCAAGGAAGTACGGGGGAGTCAAAGGGGTTTTAGGGTCTAGGGACTTGTGGGATCAAGGGAGTTGTCGGGGTCATGGGGCCTGAGAGAGGTGTGGGGTCAAGGGGATTAACGGTGTCACTGGATGAAGAGAGCTGACAGGGTTTAAGGCACATTGATCTCCTCCCTACCACTATCTCTCACTGTAGATTCATTGTAGTCAGGGAATATGTCTGTTTATTGTTATATTGTACTCTCCCAAGAGCTTAGCACAGTGCTCTGCACATAATAAACGCTCAATCAATACAACTGAATGAATGAGAAGGAAACCTCGAGGCTTCTGGCAGGACCTAAGGCCCAGAGCCCTCCTCTGGGTCAGAGTGGCATTGTCCATTGGGTTTTAGAAGGGAACCTTTCCAGCCACAGGCAGCTGGAGGCACAGGCAGCAGAGACAGATGGATAGAGGCCATAATTTATTTTAAAGTCTGTCTCCCATTAGACTGTTAGATCCTTGAGGGCAGGGATTGTGTCTGCCAACCATGTTATACTCTCCTAAGAAATTAGTAAGTGCTCAATAAATGCCGTTGTTTGACTGATGGTAAAGGCAGACTGAGGGGCAGACCTAGTTAGAGTGTATGCTCCTGGTGGCAGGGAACATGCCTTGTGCTTCTAGTTTATCTCCCAGGAGCTCAGTATAGTACACTACATTCAACAGGTGCTCAGTAGATAGTCATTCGTAGTTACTGAATACTTTGTGTGTTCAGAGCACTGTACTGAGTGCTTGGGAGAGCACAATATAATAATCAGGCACACCATTTCTACTAACTACTTATGAAAACACTGGACACCGTCAGTCAATCTGGACTCTGGAAACTGCTTAGTTCCCTGGGCTGCTCTGAAAAGTCCATTAAGAAGCTGAGACTGGCTGTGTCCAAGTTCTTCCCCATCGTCCATTGCTGCCGACCTTTTGCCCACATCCTGCCTCTGGTCTGGAGCACCCTTCTTCTTCATATCCAACAGACAAATCCTCTCCCTATCTTTAAAACCTTACTGAAGGCATATTTCCTCCAAGAGGCCTTCTCTGACTAATCAGTGCTTAGAACAGTGCTTGGCTCCATTATATATATATATATGTAATATATATAAGACCTCCTTTCCTCTTCTCCCACTCCCTTCTGCATCACTCTGACTTGCTGTTTTTATTCATCCCCCTCCCCCCCCCCAGCACCACAGCAGTTATGTACGTACTTGTCTAGGGGGATTGGCCAGCGTTGGCCATGGGAGGAGAATTGGCCCACAGCGAGCTGAAGAGAGGGGCAATTAGAGGCAGAATAGGCTTGTGGTTGGTTGGAGGATCCGCCAGCTGGGTCAGACAGTCCCAGACCTGGAGGAGGAGGGTAGGCAGGCTTTGGGGCTGCCCCCCAGCACAAAGGGAGCTCTGAGAAGGGCAGGACTACCCGGCACCCAGTGCCCTGTTTATTTTCCCCCAGGCAGGGCGAGTGCGGGTCAGCAGGAATCGGGCATCTTGACGGGGATTTATTGACTCAGCGCTGAGCGCTGACAGACAGGCGGACGGGCGGACAAAGGTTCCTGTTACAGGCCCTGCAGTTGTCTCTCCCAAGACTCAGCCCCTCCAACTCTCTCCTGTGGCCCCAGATGCTCCAGCTGTCTTGAAGCTGCCTGATCCACCTCTGGGGGAACCTCAATGGCTCCTCCAGTGAGGTCGAAGGTCTTGATGTTCTGGCTAACCCATGGGTGCTAGTCCCCTGGCCCCTCCTGGTAATGGGATCCCTCAACCTTCATCTACATGAATGGCTTCTTTCAGCACTTTCCTCTGGCAATCTCAATCACCTTCCTGATATCATTCCCTCAACCCCTCCTTAATACCTACTGTACTGCTGAACTGGTCACCTACTGGATGCAAAATGTGGTCCTGGGTGCCTCCTGGGCACAGAATACTGAAATGGGTGACAGCAGGGCATAGAATGCTGTTCTGGGCACCTCCTGCATGCAGGGTGCTGGACTGACACCCTACTATATAAAGAGCACTCTATTGGATGCCAACTGGGCACTGGGTGCTGAACTAGGTGCTGTACCGGGTGCCCACTGTATGTGGAGATCTGGACAGGGGGCCTGCTGTTTATGTATGTGCCAAACTGGGGACCTCCTGCATGCAGACTGCTGAAATGGGGGCTTGGGCATTTACAGTAAAAATAGAGAACCTGCCCTTAAGGCTTTTACAACCCAGCGGGGGTCATAGGAAAACAAGGATTTTCTAAATCCAGGGGGAGCAGGAGGAAAAGTCTAAAGCTGAATCCC
Organism: Ornithorhynchus anatinus; assembly: GCF_004115215.2. Taxonomy (NCBI): domain Eukaryota; kingdom Metazoa; phylum Chordata; class Mammalia; order Monotremata; family Ornithorhynchidae; genus Ornithorhynchus; species Ornithorhynchus anatinus. The sequence goes on along the minus strand of NC_041743.1, from coordinate 511,777 downwards.
GATACTTCTGTGGGAGCAAAAGCAGGCCCCTAATGAGTCCCCCAAAAGGAGTCATTGCTGTCAAACCTCAATCCCCGGGTTCCCCAGAGCTCATCGAAATCTGGTCATCAAAACCCCATTCGTTCCCTTCCCCCATCCACCTCTCCCCCATCACCACCCTCACCGGGCCTGCTGATCAGAGACCCAGTCCCAGGCTTGGTCCAATCCTTCTCCCTCTGGGCTGGGAGGGGCCGGTGACCTGAGGGCTGGCAGGGTGGATGTAGGAGTAGGTGGAGGGTGAGGAGAAGACTAGGCCACACCCGCTGCTGAGATCTTGCTGGGAAGAACCTAGGCTGGATGGTCCCCTTTTGGAGCAGGTGTCCCGGAGTAGGCCCGGAGCCCGGCCAGAACCGAGCCAGAGCTGGATCAGGTACTAAGAATCACTGTCCACCTGGGAGAGCTTCAGGGAAGTCAGTGGCTTACAGACCTTATTAAGAGATATCTAGATGCCACGCAGAGTAGCCCAAGGGATAGAGCACAGGTCTGGGAGTCAGAAGGACCTGGGTTCTAATCCCAACTTTGTCAGTTGTCTGCTGTGTGACCTTGGGCAAGTCATTACACTTCTCTGTGCCAAAGTTACCTCAACTGTAAAATGAGGATTAAGACAGTCCAATATGGGGCATGGACTGTGTCCAACCTGATGATCTTGCATCTACCCCAGTGCTTAATACAGTGCCTGGCACATAGCATTTAAAACATACGATTAAAAAAAATGGGGCCGAGGCCAGTGCTGAGGCCCATGTTGCCCCCAGCATTCTGGACTGGGGGCAGGGGGCAGTGACCTCTGACCTTACAGGCCTAGAAACCCTCAAAAGGAGTCTCAACAGAAAGGGGGCTAGAGGCCAGTCAGGCCTTGACCTTTCCAACCCAAGTCACATGAACTCTGTCCTCCCAAAACCCATAAGAAAGCTTTTCCAGGAATTCTCACCCAAACAGACACCTGTAAGTCCTCTTCCCTGGATGTACCCTAATTCCCTCTTGCTGTAGCCTGGGGCCATATCGCTTCTCATCACCCTCAGCACTGGAGTCCAAGAACCAGGGTTCTGGGGAACTGGGTCTTGCAGTAGGGTTGTGACTGGGCAATGATGACAGAACCACTGGTAGGAGTGATGGAGAGGAAGGGTGGGGCCCTTTGCCGCTGAACTCCACAGAGAGTCAGAGCACTGACTGGTATCCGGCTTGGGCTCAGCCAACTCTTTCTGGGCCACAGCTAGGCCCAGAGGGATTGAGGAGTGTCCTGGAACAGGGAGGGAATGAACAATGAATGGGGGAGGGGGCTGGGTAAGGGGGGAGGGAGGAGGTGTTCCAAGCCCTTGAGGAGGTGGTTAAATGGAGCGTACAGCAGGCTGCTTGGATGAGGGAGAAAATGTCAATCACACTTCGCCTTTGACATGAGGAAATTCCTTAGAGCAGAGAGCGAACGGGGAGGGCGGGCAGGCGGCGTCTGGTCAGGTGGGTGGCCAGGAAGCCAGGGGCCGCAGAGAGCGGGGAAGGCCGAAGGGCACTGCACAGGATTCAATTGTAACCCGAACACTGCGAGGGGCTTGCACTGGGCCCTAGGCAACTAACAAGGGTCTGAAGGGGGTCCATGAGGAGGTCCGGGTGGAGGTCTTCACCCTGGAGTCATCGGTGACTGTGGAATTATCTTTGCACAAACACATGCAGCTGCAGAAGGATGAATGTACTGCAGATGGATTTATTTGTCTTCTGCTTGCCTTCCTAGGCCTGGTGAAAATTCATGTTTCTGGAAGGGCCACCTCTTGCCCCCCCTGCCCCTTCATTCTGGGACTCCTCGGGGTCCTCACCCTACCATGGGCAGCCTACCCCCAGTGGCCCTGCAGGGTTCCTTCTCTCCTCAGCATGGTGATCTATGTCTCCCCTAGTGCTTCCCAAGTCCCCCTCCTCAGCATGGCTCATGACCCCCATCAGTGCAGCCCTCCTCAGAGCACTGTACTAAGCGTGTGAGAGAATATAGTACAACAGAGTTGGTAAACATGTTCCCTGCCCACAAGGAGCTTACAGCCTAGAAGGGGAGGCAGACATTAAAATAAATTATGGATATGTAAATAAGTACTGTGGGGTTGAGGGTGGAGTGAATGAAGGATACAAATCTAAGTGTGAAGGTGATGCAGAAGGCAATAGGAGTACGGGAAAGGAGGGCTTCATCAGGAAAGGCCTCTTGGAGGAGATGCGATTTTAATAAGCCTTTGAAGATGGGGAGAGTGATCATCTATCCGATATGAAGGAGAGAGAGTTTCAGGCCAGAGGTAAAATGTGGGCAAAGGGTCGGTGGTGAGATAGACAAGATCGAGGTGTAGTGAGTAGGGTTAGTGTAAGATGAATGAAATGAGTATGCTGGCTTGTAGTAGGAAATCAGTGGGGTAAGGTAGGAGGGGGAGAGTTGTCTGAGTGCTTTAAAGCCAGAAGAAAGGAATTTCTATTTGATATGGAGGTAGATGGGCAGCCACTGGAGGTTCTTGAGGAGTGGGAAACATGGACTGAACTTTTTTTAGAAAAATGGTCTGGGCAGCAGAGTGAAGTGTGGACTGGAGTTGGGAGAGACAGGAGGTGGCAAGGTCAGCAAAGAAGCTAATGAAGTAGTCGAGGCAGGATAGAAGTGTTTAGGTGAGTGATAGCAGTTTGGATGGAGAGGGAAGGGTGGATTTTAATGATGTTGTGGAGGTTGAACCTACAGAATTTGAGGACAGACTGAATATATGGGTATAATGTCCCCTCTGGTGTAGCCCACCTCCCCCCTAATATGGCCTATGTCCCCACTGGTGGGTCCAGGGGCCTACTGGGTAGTCCCTTCCCCACGCTGGACTGGCTGGCAGAATACAGAGCAGTTGCTCAGGGCTCACAGGGAGCATGTGCTGGGCTTGCCCCTGTCACTAGTTGGAAAGCATTTTTCAGTGTAACTTTTGGCCCTGAGGACCCCACCTTATCAGCCAGCTAAGGATAGAGGCTTGAGCTCCGGCCATTCCTCCCTCCCACACCAGCACTGGAACCTGCATTCCACCTAAATCCCAAAGTAAAATGTATGTTTGTTGGATCCTGCTCTGCCTCTGGGATTCCTGGTGTTAGATACAATAAGAACATGTTAGAATTTTTGTCACATTTCAGTCCTGCACTAGACAGGGCTAGATTGAGCTTTTACAAAGAAGTCACTTTTCCATTGTTAGATCTGTTGGAAGCTCCTCAAGGGCAGGAGCTGTGACTTTTATTTCTAATCTATGTTCCTAAGAGAGTTCATTGTGGTCAGGGAACATGTCTACCAACTCTTAGATTGTACTCTCTCAAGTGTTTGGCACAGTGCTCTGTACACAGTAAGCTAAAACCATCGTTCGATTGACTAGTACAATACTCTGCACAAAGTGGGCACCCAGAACAGCATTGTGCACAGAGTAGGCGTTCAATAAATACTAGACTGTAAGATCCTTGAGTGCAGGAATCGTGTCTACCAAGTATTCTCCCAAGCTCTTAGTACAGTGCTCTACACAGAGTCAGTGCACAATGCATTGATTGGTGATGTTGATAATGATGGTGAAGATGGTGATGATGGCTGAGATGATGAAGCCATCCTCTGGTTGGGCCAGTCATCTTTTCAGTGGACATTTCCTGGGTGTGTGTGTTGACTGTTCTAGTCAATTTACTAAGCACTTAGTACAGTGCTCTGCACACAGTAAGTGCTCAATAAATATGATTGAATGAATGTTCTATGCAGCCTCCCTCTCTCCCCACCCACTAGTGACCACTCCCATCTGGCTGCCTGCTGGCCAGGATCTACAGCTTCAGGGGCCAGTGGAGGAGTAGATAGGCTGAGGAGATAGAAAATCTCAAATGTTCCCGGCCATTCAGCAGAGGGAAGACATAAGGGATCCGGGGCAGGCATGAGTGTGAGTAGGATATAGGAAATCCTTTATGTCTGACTGGGACTGGCCTGGAGAACATTATCTTTGCCCTGGGCATACCTAGTGCATGAAGGCATTTCCCCCAGAAATCCTTGTCCTTGTGGGAGCCTTCCCGGTTCCAAATGGACCAGGGAAAGGCCCAGTTCTGGGCGGTTTGGATGCATTTGGGTTCCCAACTTCCTTCCTGGACCTTCAGGGTCCTGGCTACCTCTCTGAACCCTAGGCCACAGCAGCAAATGGAGACATCCCCTGCTCAGCCTGAGCTGTTCCCAGACAAACATTGGGACCTGGCAGCCTAGCGCTGCATCCAGTGAGCCCGGGTCAACTGGAGATAGCTCCCGGCTTGCGCACCTGGCCCTGGGCAGCCTCGACAGCTTGGCACTACTCTCAGCAAACCTGTGTCAACTGGGAATAGTTTAATATTCTTGCATCTTGGTGAGGCAATGTGCCCTAGTGGATGAGGCAATGTTTTGGCAATCAGGAGGTCTCACTCTAGTTCCATCTCTGCTCCTGGATGGCTATGTGACTTGGGGTGAATCACTGGCCCTCTTTGGGCCCTAATTTCCCTTAGACTTTGAGTCCCATGTGGTCAGGGTCTATGTTTGATCTGCTTATATTGTACCTATCTCAGTGCTAAGTACCGGGCTTGGCACCTAGTAAGCACATAATAAATACTACAGTTATTATTATTTCCTCACCTGTAATATGGGGATAAGGTCCCTATTCCCCCTTCCTTCCTTCCTCTTAGACTATGAAACTGAGGGCAGGGATAGTGTCCTATCTGATTACCTCGTTGTGGGCAGGGAATCTGTCTCTTTATTGTTCTATCGTACTCTTCCAATCGCTTAGGACAGTGCTCTGTAAACAGTATGCACTCAATAAATATGATTGACTAGCATAATGATTTGACATACAGTCGGCTCTCAGTCAAAGTCATGATCGATATTATCATCATTAACTCCACCATTAACTCCATCATTAACTCACCGACTTTCCCTGGAGGCCACTGGAGAATTGAGGGGTTGAGGGTTCTACCTGGAAATCTGGTAAGGGGGTCTTCAGTTTGAATCACCCTGGAATTGGGTTGAATTTGAATGCTGACCCAGCCCCCGGCCTCCCTCAGAGCCCACCCTCTGTTTGCCCCAATTCTTCAGTGGATGAGGAGTTGGGATCAAGCCCCCTTGATTGGGAAACTGAGGCACAAAAGAAGAAGCCTTTCAGGGGTGGAATTTGGCTCTCCCGAACCCCAGCCCCCTATCCCCATGAGGTTATTCTGCCTGGCTGGGGCTCAAAATGAAGAGAGACCAGAAGATCTCAGTGGACGGCCGCTGGCTGGGGCAACCTAACCTCAATTTCACGGGGTGGAATTTGGTCGAGACCCAGAGGTTAATAGCCATTAGCCGTGCCGAACAGAGTCCTGATCAGGGCCTCCTGGCTGATCCTTCAGCTTCTTTTTGGCTTATTTTCGAGGTCCCCAGTTGCTTTTTTTTTTCTGTACATGCAGCAGGCGCCCAGTGTGGTGCTCTCCACCCAGTAGGCAGTCACTAAAGCGCTCTATACACAATACGCACTTAAATAGTGACAAAGATAATCATGATATGTAAAATGGCAAGACATGAAACCATTGTAAATAGGTTTCTGGGGGCCAGGCAATGTGGCAGAATGGCAATGTGGCAGAATCCTACAAAGCTGAGACTCCCTGGACCCTTGCTGCTGACCTCTCACCCCCATTCGGCCTCTGACCTGGAGCACTCTCCTCATATCTGACAGACAATAACCCTCCCCCACTTCAAAGCCTTATTGAAAGCGCATCTCCTCCAAGAGGTCTTCCCTGACTTAACACTTATTTTGTCTTCTCCCACTCCCTTCTGCATCACCCTGACTTGCTCCCTTTATTCTTGTCCCCTCCCAGCCCTACAGCACTGATGTACATATCTGTAATTTATTTATTTCTATTAATATCTGTCTCCCCCTCTAGATTGTAAGTTTTCTGTGGACAGGGAATGCGACCATTCTGTTGTTGTATTCTCCCAAGCGCTTAGTACAGTACTCTGCACACAGTAAGCACTCAATAAATACGATTGACTGACTGACTGACCATCCAGACTTGAGGGGCTCCTGGCAAGGAACATGGAACACAGGCCCCTGCAATGTCAACCCTAACCTTGACCCAGAGGCTCTCACAATCAGTAGTACATAAACTGCAGCCGGTGGCCTGAACTGGTTTGAAGCCAGACCTTTCAAACCACCCAGAAAGAATACAGACACTTGGCTCTGAGCAGATGGTGATGTTCCAGGTGAGAATACAGCCACTTCTCCCCAAGTGGGTGGCTGGGTGCTTGAAGAGTCTCATGTCCTGGGAAAATTGCACTGACACAACTGATACTTTTCAAAACAAAAATTTGGTATAATTATCCTAACACTAAGTGAAACTAGGCAACTGGAAGGAGCGTGGTCTAATGGAAAGAGTACGTGTTGGGAATCCAGAGACTGGAATTTTCATCCCAGCATTTCTCCTGCTCTGCTGGGCGACCTTGAGCAAGTCACTGATACTCTCTGTGCCTCAGATTCTCTTCTCCTCAGATTATTCTCAAGGAGAAGGATTGGAAAGACCCCAGGCTTGAACTAATGCTTGAAAACAATTATCATATTCTCTCCAGGAAATGTCTTCATGGGTCAGGACAAAATTCTCTCCAAGACAACTATCCATTCAGCCCCTCCTTGAAAAAGGATGATGGGTGCAAGAGTCCAGTCCCTGGGGAAAATTACCCTTCCCCAACCCAGTCTATCCATCCCAGCCTTGGTCTCTCCTGGGTTGTCCCAGGCAAGGTTAGCCAGGTCTTGCTGGGCTGGGCTGGGGCCCCAGAGCACCAACCCCAGAACATCTGTGCCAGGTCCCATAGCTCCACCTGGACTTGGGCCACAGTCCCTGCCAGCTCCCCTCTAAGTGGGGCCCTCAGTTCGGGTGGGCACAACTAGCAGGGATCTCCTCATTCTCCACAAAGGACAGTGGTGCAGTTTGCTAATAATTGCAGTGTTTTTTAAGTGTTTACTATGTGCCAGGCACTGTACTAAGCACTGGGGTAGATACAAGACTATCAGGTAGGACACAGGCCATGTCCCACAGGGACTCACAGTCTTAATCCCCATTTTACAGATGAGGTAACTGAGGCAGAAAGAAGTGAAGTGACTTGTCCGAGGTTACACAGCAGACAAGTGTCAGAGCAGGGTTTAGAACCCAGTTTCTTCTGACTCTCAGGCCTGTACTCCATCCACTAGGCCACATTGTTTCTCACCCTGCTGACCCCATTGCTGGAGCCGTCATCTTTCCTATGAAGGGGCATTTGGGGCAGGGCTAGTAGATGAGAGTCCATAGCCAAGCAGCTCAGGCTTGAAGTCGGCTTGGCAGGCAGATGCCCTGAGCCCCTCTTGGCCCAACCATCCATCCGTCTGCCGTCCGCATGTCACTGCTCTTACGTGGATAAAGGTGTCCATAATCACTGTCCGTTACCTCAACTGGGGTCTGAACATTTGGAGTTGACTCAGAGAAGCTGAAGAGGAAAACTTGAGCCATGTGGGCCTCTTGGACTGGCATGGGCGGTGAGGCAACCCCTTCCTTTCCCTGTTGAAATCAAACTAGTTCCCCTGGCCCCCACCCCAGCTCCCACCCCCACCCCAACTCTACTCCTGTTGGCGGTGGGCAAGGTGTGTTTCTGTAGAGATGTGGGTTCCCTTGATGTTCGGGTTGAGGAAACCCAATCCTTTCTACTGGCACACATGGTTGCAATAGAAACCTTTCCCTGCCAGTCTGGTTCCAATCTGCCGCTCCTGGGAGCCGGACTTGCAGCGAGCACGGGGCTAGAGCTCGGCTACCATAACTTATAATCAAACCAAAGGGTGTTGAGGGAGGCACCCCTTCTACTAATTTGCATATTGAAAAACCCATTAACATGTGCACACACATACACACAGAGGGCATGGAGTCAAAACAGGATTTGTTCCCAAACATGCAGGAAGGTATAGATTTTTGTTCTGGCACTTTTATATATACAGCTTCTGTGGTAGAGAAGGGGCTTTTCAGCCCCGATTCGCCCCTGGGTGCCTCAGTCCTGACTTCCATGGGCACCTGAGCCCTGGCACTCCTTCTGACTTTGACCTCATTCTAGGCCCTGTTGCCCAACAGGAATCTCCAAAAGCCGGTTCTCAAGAATTCCTGAGTCTTTAACAGTCTAGGGGAGGGCAGGCAGGTAGCTCTGGCTGGCTACAGCTCTTTGGCTTCAGAGACATTATGGTGGGGGGAACTCCACAAAGGTGTGCAGGTGGATAGACAAGACCAGTTCCCAGGTGATGTTATCTTGTGCAGTGTTTGCACATAAAGAGGGACCCTTGCTGAGCAAATGGGAATAATTAAGGTTGGAATTGATTAAGCACTTATTACATGCCCAGCACTACCTTAAGCCCAAGGGGAGACACCAGATCCTCAGAGGGGACTCAATCCCCAGCCCACCTGGAGCTCTAAATCTGAGGTTTTGCTCCCTGTAGGACCTGGCTGTTGTCTGACTACCTCCTCCTCCGTGTTTCCTGATCTCTGTGTTGACCTGATTTTCTCCTTTTCTTTACCTCTTCCTCATCCCTACAGCACTTGGGTGAACATCCGTAATTTATTTATTTAATGTCTGTCTCCCCCCCTAAACTGTAATCCCAATCTAGGCAGAGAATGTGTCTACTAACTCTGTTCTATTGCTCTGTTATAGATGGTGACTAGACTGTGACCTCGTTGTGGGCAGGGTTTGTCTCTATTGCTTTACTGTACTTTCCCAAGTGCTTAGTACAGTGTTTTGCACACAGTAAACGTTCAATAAACATGATTGAATTGAATCGAATAGTCTCCCAAACAGTACAGTGCTCTGTACACTGAAAGTGCTCGATAAATATGATTGATTGATTGAAGTGCTATAGTCTAGGAGAGCTGCCCCTTTTCTATCTGCAGCCCATCTGCTTGGGGCTGGCTGCGGTGGGCTCCAGGCTACCCGATGCCCTGTTACCTTTGAGATGACACTGCAGTGTCCTTTCACTGTTTATTCAATCAATCATATTTATTGAGTGCTTATTGTGTTCATTCATTCAATCAATCAATCAATCATATTTATTGAGCACTTACTATGTGCAGAGCACTGTACTAAGCACTTGGAAAGTACAGTTCGGCAACAGATAGAGACAATCCCTATCCAACAACGGGCTCACAAGAAGGGGACTGTGTGTAAAGCACTGCGCTAAGCCCTTGAGAGAGTACAACAGAGTCTTTTCACTGTTCATTCACAGCGATGGTGCTTGGGACCAGAGGGTGTTGTGTCTCCCAGAAAAAGGAGAGAGGGCTTGCCATCACTCCCTTTGTCTCCAGCTCTGCAGGATGACAAAGACCGTACCTGGCGGCCCATGTCTTGAGCTGCAACTCCTCCATGAGGCAGGTCTGGTACGCATCCTGTGGCTCCTGGAGAGCATTTAGCCTGGTGGCATTAGCCTGATCACCCTCCCCACCCTCCTTCATTTTCCTTTGCCCCTGTAAAGTTCCCAGTCCCGCCACCCCTGCCTGCCTGGGGCCTCCTCCTCCTCCTCCACTGTCAGTAACACCCTGAGGAAGACTCCTGGTCCGGGTCAGCTCGACTGTGGTGCCGGCCTTTGGCCAGGGCCACTGGGCTGCTTTCTCTGGCACTGGAAGGCTGTGTGGAAGCACCACCTCCAACACCCTGGGCTGCCCCACCTGCCATTCTGGGGCAACTCTCCAACCTCCCAGTCTCCCTTCCAAAGCTAACATTACCCCAGTTCAGGTCCCAGGACAACTCATTCAGTGTCAGTTATACTGGCTGCCCTCACGCCTTGAGGTGAGAGGAGGTGGTTGGGGAGCTGCATCCCTGGGATAGAAGGTATTTTATTGCCCAAAGACTGCCTGGGATGGATACTGAAAACAGGTCATTCACACTCTGGGATGCTTCATGAGAAGCAGCGTGGCTCAGTGGAAAGAGCCTGGGCTTGGGAGTCAGAGGTCAAGGGTTCGAATCCCAGCTCTGCCACTTGTCAGCTGTGTGACCGTGGGCAAGTCACTTCACTTCTCTGTGCCTCAGTTACCTCATCTGTAAAATGGGGATTGACTGTGAGCCTCACGTGGGACAATCTGATGACCCTGTATCTACCCCAGCACTTAGAACAGTGCACATAGTAAGCACTTAAAAAATACCAACATTATTATTTATTTATAGAGCCTTGACCACTTGGATGGCCAACGAGTCACACTTGTGTTTATGTACTGAGAGACAGGTAAGCTCTTGCTCCGTTTATTCATCCCCCCTCCCAATCCTAAAGCACTTATATGTATATATAAAGCACTTATATGTAAAGCACTGTAATGTATTTATTTATGGTAATGTCTGTCCCTTCCACCTCAACCTCTGCCCCTTCCCCCCCCACACACAGTAAGGTCAAGGGTTCGAATTCCAGCTCTGCTACTCGTCAACTGTATGACTGTGGGCAAGTCACTTCACTTCTCTGTGCCTCAGTTCCCTCATCTGTAAAATGGGGATGAAGACTATGAGCCCCACGTGGGGCAACCTGATTCCCCTGTGTCTACCCCAGCGCTTAGAACAGTGCTCTGCACCTAGTAAGCGCTTAACAAATACCATCATTATTATTATTATTATGTCCTGGTGGGCAGGGAATGTTGCCGACTTGTTCATTCCAACCGCTTGGTCCAGTGCTCTGCACGTAGTAAGTGCTCAATAAATAATAATAATAATAACGTTGGTATTTGTTAAGCGCTTACTATGTGCCGAGCACTGTTCTAAGCGCTGGGGAAGACACAGGAGAATCAGGTTGTCCCACGTGGGGCTCACAGTCTTCATCCCCATTTTACAGATGAGGTAACTGAGGCACCGAGAAGTTAAGTGACTTGCCCAAAGTCACCCAGCTGACAAGTGGCCGAGCCGGGATTCGAATCCATGACCTCTGACTCCAAAGCCCGGGCTCTTTCCACTGAGCCAAATGAATGGAATGTATCTGTTTATTGTTGTAGTGGACTCTCCCAAGCGCTTAGTACAGTGCTCTGCCCTGAGTACACGCTGAATCAATACGACTTGAATGAATGACGGGGACGGAGTCCGTGAGGAGACGTGACCGCGGGGAGCAGAGGGAAGGACAAGACGGCGGCGCCTCAGCGCCTTAAGGCCTCGGCGCCTCAGCGCCTTAAGGCCTCAGCGCCTCAGCTTCGGCCCCGCCCTACTAGGCCTTGCGGAGTGACGTCACCCCAGGTGACGTCGCCTCGCGCCCCTCTCAAGATGGCGCTGCGCCTGCTGCGGACAGCGTGGAGGTACCGCGGCCTCGCTCGGGCCTTCCGCGGCGGAGCCGAGGCCGGTGCCGCCTCCCAGGTAACCGTCCCCGAGCCGGTCCCCGGCCATGATGGCGGCCGTCACCCCGGCGGCTCGGCCGCGAGGCCCCGGCCTCCTCGGCCGGCCGCCCTGACGACGGGGCCCCGCCCCCGACGCCGCACGATTGGCTGAGAGGCCTGGTGACGTCATTCCCTCCACACTCCCCCGCCCCCCGCTGACCTGACGGGGCTTGGCCCGGTCACCGAGGTGTCACCACCCGAAACCGGTGGAGGAGGGAGGTCCATTCATTCATTCGGTAGTATTTATTGAGCGCTTACTATGTGCAGAGCACTGGACTAAGCGCTTGGGATGAACAAGTCGGCAACAGATAGAGACGGTCCCCGCCGTTTGACGGGCTTACGGTCTAATCGGGGAAGACGGACAGACGAGAACGATGGCAATAAATAGAGTCAAGGGGAAGAACATCTCGTAAAAACAATGGCAACTAAATGGAATCAAGGCGATGTACATTTCATTAACAAAATAAATAGGGTAATGAAAATATATACAGTTGACGGTTGTGAACCACAGAACCTTTCTCAGTCAACTTTTCATAGTAATTAATAATAAGGGTGGTATTCGTTAAGCGCTTACTATGCGCAAACCACCGTTCTAAGCGCTGGGGGCTACAAGGTGATCAGGTTGTCCCATGTGGGGCTCAGGGTTTTAATCCCCATTTTACAGATGAGGGAACTGAGGCACAGAGAAGTGAAGTGACTCGCCCAAAGTCACACAGCTGGCAAGTGGCGGAGCCGGGATTAGAACCCATGACCTTGTTCTTGTCTGGCCGTCTCCCCGATTAGACTGTAAGCCCATCAGAGGGCAGGGACTGTCTCTGTGTGTTACCGATTTGTACATTCCAAGCGATTAGTACAGTGCTCTGCACATAGTAAGTGCTCAATAAATACTGTTGAATGAATGAATGATCTCTGATGCCCAAGCCCGTGCTCTTTCCACTGAGCCACGCTCCTTCTCTGTAATCAAGTAACCGCCTTGTTGAAACTTTCATTCAGTCGTATTTACTGAGCGCGTATTGTGTGTGGAGCACCGTACTAAACACTCGTGAGAGTATGATGCAACAATAAGAGGACACATTTCCTGCCCACAGTGAGTTTCCAGTCTAGAAGGGGAGACAGACATTCCTGTAAATGAATAAATTGCAGATTTGGACAGAAGTGCTATGGGGCCGGGAGGGGAATGAGCAAAGAGAACAAATCAGGTCTACACAGAAAGAAGAGAAAGGAGAAGAGAAAAGGAGGGCTTAATTAGGGAAGGCTGATCTCTTGGAGGAGATATGTCTTCAATAAGACTTTGAAGGGGGTGATGCTTACTAGGTTCCAAGGGGAGAATACCCCCTTTCTCATCCCCCCGATTCATTCAATAGTATTTATTGAGCGCTTACTATGGGCAGAGCACTGCACTAAATGCTTGGAATGTACAATTCGGCAATAGATAATGATGGCATTTGTTAAGCACTTACTATGTGCAAAGCACTGTTCTAAGCATGGGGGTGGTACAAGGTGATCAGGTTGTCCCACGTGGGGCTCACAGTCTTAATCCCCATTTTATAGATGAGGTAACTGAGGCACAGAGAAGTGAAGTGACTTGCCCAGAGTCACACAGCTGACAAGTGGCGGATCCGGGATTAGAACCTGTGACCTCTGACTCCCAAGCCCGGGCTCTTTCCACGGAGCCATGCTGCTTCCCTTACAGTTAGAGACAATCCCTGCCCAGTGATGGGCTCACAGTCTAAGTGGCCGCACACTCTTTTTTATGGTGTTTATTAAGTGCTTATTAAGTAGTAGGCACTGCACTGAGCTCTATGGTAGAAGCTTATCAGATCAGACACTTGGAAATTATTCATAGGTTTTTATGCTTCAGAAGCAAAACTCAGTTAAAATTAAAAATGAATAATTTTGCTAGTGGTCTCCTCCCTCCCCCCAGTATCAGCCTCATAACTCACCATCCTCCTCTTCCCCAGCCCCCACCCTCCCCCAAGCCCCCCAATTCTCTTCTGCTGGGGCAGATGGCTTCAGGGGGCCTGTAGCTGAGCTGCTGTTTGTTGTCGTTCAAGGTTCTTCGACTTGCGTCCTGTGGTTTCGGTGGGAGGAGACGGGCCGACCCTAAGGCTTGGCCCGGGACCATGGGTGATTGTTTATTTTCCAAGGGTCCCAATTCAGCAAACAGAACATTCCTTCAAATGAATCGAACCCATACAGGGGCTAGGTTATTTTTACAGTTCGATTCTCCGTTTCTCGTCTTCAGACTCCCCGTGGTCAAAGAATAATCTCTTTCTCTGGTTTCCCCAGCCTGCACTGGTGACGCGGAATGGGAGTTTGTAGGGGAGGCCGGGGTGAACGGTGCCGATGGAAAGTACCCTGGGCCGTGGGAACGCTGGCTATGGATTAAGGCTGCTGATTCCAGCGATGACAGGGTGGCGGGGTGTGATCGGGTGGCCCCAAAGGGGCAGGGGCTGGGACCTTCCATCCATCCACTTGACCAAAGTTGGGGGAAACCAAGGCTTTTATCATTTTTATCAGTGTCATTTATTAAACTCTTTCTGTGTGCCAAGTAGTGGGGTAGAGAGCTCCTGTCCCTTATGGGCTTCAAAAATCTGTCTTACCCCCATTTTACAGGCCAGGAAACTGAGGCCCAGAGACGTAGAGAAGCAGAATGGCCCAGTGGATAGGGCATGGGCCTGGGAGTTAGAAGGACCTGAGTTCTAATCCCAGCTCCACCACTCTTCTGCTGTGTGACCTTGGGCAAGTCACTTTATTTCTCTGTGCCTCAGTTACCTCATCTTTAAAATGGGGATTAAGACTGAGCCCCAAGTGGGGCATGGGACTGAATAGCTGTGATTTACCCCAGTGCTTAGTACAGTGCCTGGCACAAAGTGAGCACTTGACAAATACCATAAAGTAGTACTGAACAAAACAGTGGGCCAGTGGTGGAGCAGGACTTGACCACAGGTCTTCTGACTTTCCTCCGAGGATAGTAACACTCTCGTCGATGAATCTGCCCTGCTGGAGGACAGCAGGGACTGTGACCAGGATCTGTCCAAAGTGGCAGATGAAGCATTTTCCCAGTAAAACTGGGCAGGAGGGTCCTTGGGTGCTCATCGGCAGGTTGGCAGGCCAGAGCTTGGGCCCTAGGGGCTCCCCCCACCTCTCTCTGCAGTTCTGCTCCCCCTGATATTGGGTGAACAAAGACCCTCTGGGAGCCTCTTGATCTGCAGGGGGTCCTGGGCTGGGTCTGGCTGGGGTGGGAACAGGGGTTCCAGTTAATCAATCAGTGGTATTTATTGAGTACTTAGTACAGAACTTAGGGGGCAGCCATGCGGTTGGTAGGCACGATCGCCGCCTGCGTTTTGGACCGGCCGGCGGGGAGTGATTGGTAAAGGAAGGAGCTAGTCAGACCAGATTGATTCAGCGTCATGTCCTGTTCGCCGTGATGCCACAGACTTGCACACGTGTCTCTATGCGTGCACACATGCATGCCCCATCCCTCCCCAGCTTTTCCCTCAACACACCTCTTCCTCCCTCCGTCGACGCCCGTACGCCACAGCCCAAACGAGAGGAGGCAGGAACCGCGACCCTTGCCGAAAGCCTTGCAGAAAGAAATGCCTGTGAACTCTGGTTGCAGAGGGAGGGCGTCTGGTGCCGGGGCCGCGGGCTCATTAATCAGTGCCGCGGGGCGGCCTGTTAGTGTACGTTACCGCCCCCTGCCCGGCACCTCCGCCGACGGTGCCCCCAGCCGGCTGGCCCGGCGGGAAGACCCGAGCGCAAAGCCATCCATCTTCCCCGCTGCACGTGTCAGCAACGGTTCCCTCCCCCTTCCTGTTCCCTCGGCCTCCGGCCACCCCCTCACCACCTGGCCCCAGGGCTGATGCCGGCGCAACCTCGCCCGCACCCTTCGGCCCGGGAGCCGCGGCCTTCTTTGGCACCTGATTGTAGTAATAATAATAATGGTGGTAATTGTTAAGCGCTTATTGCGTGCCAGGCACTGTACTTAGTGCTGGGGTGGATGCAAGCAAATCGGATTGAACGTGGTCCCACATGGGGCTCACAGTCTTAATCCCCATTTTCAGATGAGGTCACTGAAGCCCAGAAAAGAGAGGTGACTGGCCTAAGGTCACACAGCTGACAAGTGGCAGAGCTGGGATTAGAACCCAGGTCCTTCTGACTCCCAGACCTAGGCTCTTTCCACTTTGCCAAGTGCCTGTGCTCTATCCACTAGGCCATGCTGCTTCTGTGGGGCGTGGCCCCAGTTTCCCAGGGAACCAGCCACCCCGTGAGACTTATGCCCTCGACGGTTGCTGTACCAGGTGGCGGAGCGTGTCTGCGGGGGTTAGGGATCCGTGCTACGGGGCGCTGGGACCCCATACTGTGGGTGAAGCCCCCAGTGGGACTACCCAGACTGGGCCAGTGCCCATGGTCTGGGCTGTGCTAGCCATCAACAGCTCCCAGCATGGCTTTTGCCTAGCCTCGGTGTGCCATGATCCTCTCGCAAGTTGAGCTCCGAAAGTGTGGCTGCTCCCAGGACCCGCTGGCCCCGGATTTCTGCCCAAGCGCATTGGCATGGCTGTGCTTAGGGGACGAGGACTCTGGCCCCAGGATCCTGGTCCCGCGTAGCTTCCTCCAATGGGGCCTCGAGGACCACATTCAGGGGAGCTGAGCCGTCGGTGCGGCCATCAGCCTTCTGACGGTAGAGTGAGTCAGATGAGGCGTCCCTGGTTCTGACCCACTAGCCGGGCTGCCGTGGAACCATCTCAGAACTTGCCGGACTTACCCGACTTACCCCACAGAATCCAGGGCTCTGGTTTGGTTAGAGTAGGAGCAGCAGCAGTGGCAGTAGAAGGTGCTAAGCGTCTGTGGTGTGCAGAGCACTGTCCTGAGTGCTGGGGAGAGCACAGTGGAGTTAGAAGACCCAGCCTCTGCCCTCGAAGAGCTTCCAGTCTAGCAAACACTTTCGTGTGGTCTGTGAAAACGTCTAGGCCTTGGGGCCAGGGCCTGGCCATCTCCAAAATGTTGCGCAGGCCATGCCCGCTGGGCCGCAGGGGGTCCCCCCCCACCAGGCCGAGGGTGTTGCCCATGTCTGGAAGAGCTGACTAAGGCTCTGCTTCAGAATCCAGACTCCACTGGCCATCCTGGAAGGGGGCGTCTAGGAGTTTCTGGGGCAAGTTATGGCCCGTTGCTGACAGCTCACCATTCCCGGCCACGGTCGAGGCAGGGGCCGATCCTGCCGGTCTTTGTCTAGCCCAGGCTTGGGCAGTGGCCGGGCTCACGGCCCTGGGGGAGGCTGGCCAGGGTCATGCGCCTGGCAGGTTGGAAAGGAGGTGTTGGTGGCCTCACCCCTCGGAATGGCATCTGCCCTGGAAGGTGGGATGCAGACTGACTGGGCCCCCTCCTCTCTGCTGGCTTTTCCAGTGCCCGGCCCCACCAGAGCACATTCCAGCCGGATGATTTCACGGCGCGAGCAGACCGGCCGCCCGCTGGGATGCGCGGGAAGCCGACGGGAAGGCTGAGGAGCACGGCTGCCTTTGGCTGTTGCCGGAGAGCGGGCTCTCAGGACCACAGCCCGTTTCCCTGCTTTCAGCACCTCGCAGATCCAGCCAAGCATTTCTCTGGGTGCCCCGCACCGCCCCGGTGGACCCGGGGGAGCGCTGGAGTAGAAACAGAATATGAAGTCGCGTCTGGCCCACGGCCGTGGTCCAGCATGTTTTCCGGTCTACCCACCGCGGGGGGCCTGTTTGGGAGAGTCTCCGATGGCCCCCGGGGGCGGCTTCAACCCCAGCTGGCTCACCATCCTCCTCTCCAGTCCTCGGCTCTTACTCACCCCACTCAACCCTCTCTGGACCGGACAGGGTTCCCATCCCAGGGCCCGTCTGCTCGAGTCCTCCAAGTTGGGGACCTCTCTCCTCCCGTCCATCCTCACTGCCCCTACGGCACAGCGTCCCTGTGCCCGGGCAGTCCCATGCCTGCTCCGCCAGCTGGCTTACCCCCACATCCTCCCACTTGAAGCACTGTGCTCCTGGGGCTTTGCTGTACCCAAGTTACCTCTTGTTGCAGGGTGAAGGAGAGGGCCTGTAGCTGTGGGCCAAAGATCAGTCTTCAGGCAGTGCAGGCGGGGTGGGTCTGTGTGTCCTCTGTCACTCTTCCCTGGACTGTCTCAATCCCTCCCCACCCCTGCCTCAGAACCCCAAGGTCCTCGAGGCATCTGGGAGGCATCCTGCATTCTCACTCACCTGCAGACTCAACTCTGTTCCCTTGCCGCTGCTAGTCTGTGTGCCCATCCCCCGTGGCTAGTTTGGGCTGCAGGTGCAGGTGGAAAACCCGATACTATGCACCTTCCACAGAGGCCGTCATCAGGCCCAGGGCTGCCCAGCCCCACGCTGCCGTGGTCCCTCCGATCCTCACATCGCTCAGCAGCTGTCGTGCCTCAAAAAGGACTATGTTGTCCCCAGCTGGGGCACCGCCCCGATGGTCAGTCGGCCACAGTCCCCAGCTCTGCCCCGACCCCTTCTCCCTCCACCCCGGCTGTGGCTGTGAGCTTGCAGGACAGCCACAGTTGGGGTGCTCTGCCACCCTCTGGGTCCCCACCGGCTGGGTCTGTGGGGCACTCCTGCCCCCGGGGGCTTAGCACAGCTCACTGACCATACAGGAACAGTCTGCTGCCAGGCAACAAGGATGTGTCACTGCCGGTCTTTTTCATCTCAAGTTTTTTCATGGGAATTGGTTTGGGCCAGTTATGTCCTCAGCAAGACTGAGGAGAGCAGTCAAGGGCATTGAGAGGGCAGTGTTTCTCAATAATCGGCGGAAGGGATTTGGGGTTGGGAGCAGGGCTGGGGATCCCAGCCCTCACCGCTGCCTTGGATGCAGAGCACAACAGGATTGGAAGCATCCTGTTCCCCTTCCAGAGGGGAGGACGGGGTCATCTCACCCCCACCTCTAAGTGGTTTAACCCGCCTGGCCAGGCAAGGGTCCCACGCCCCGGTGTCCCAACTGGCAGTTCCTCAGAGGGAGGGAGCAGGAGAAGGAAGGGTGGGTGGGCTCCAGGTCCGCGGGCCGGAAGGGGACTCCAGGGGTCACTGCTCACCGGTGTGTTTCTTCGTTTCAGGACTCGGGCGCTTGGCGCGTTTTCTCGGGCATCCAACCCACGGGGATCCCCCACCTGGGTAACTACCTGGGGGCCATTGAGAGCTGGGTGCGGCTGCAGGAGCAGGAGTGCTCAATGCTGCTGTGTATTGTGGACCTGCACTCTCTCACCCTGCCCCAGGACCCGGCTGTGCTGCGCCAGAGCACCCTGGACATGGCGGCCGCCTTGCTGGCCTGCGGCGTCGACCCAGGCAAGTGCATCCTCTTCCAGCAGTCCCAGGTCAGTGCCCTGGGCTGGGTGTTAGTGCTGGCTTTGGTATGCAGCCCACCAGTTAGGGAGATGGCTTCTGGAACCACTACTTGGCCCCTTCTTTCCAAGGTGGCCCCTGACCTGCAGTCACCTTGCCATGTCCTCCATCCCAGATCCTCTTGGGTAGAGGTGAAGAGCCGGGATCTAAAGTGCCCCAGATTCTCCTGGGTAGTGGCGATGAAGGTCTCTGGTGTGCTTGCTCAAGGATTGCCACCGCCTGAGAGGGGATTGATGTCACTTAACGCTCAGTCCGTTGCTTCCCCTCAGCTTTTTGCCATCTCTCCTCACTCTGACGGGAACAATTTAGAGTTATTCAAAAGATTTTTCTTTTTATTTTCTTTCTGTCTCCCTCTGGCCTCTGGTCAGATTGCTTCCTCGAAATGTGCTTGCCATATGTGGGGATTTCCCTGACTGCCTCCCTTCCCAGAGGGGTGTGAGTGTGCGTGCATACGTGTGTGTGGGTCTCTGTTTGTGTGCATGTGTGTGTGAGTTTTAGAGGGCGCATGTGTGTGGCGGTGGGCTTTCCAAAGCTTCTTTAGATTCAGTGGACTTCTCCATCCAGCAGGCCTGAGTGAGATCTTGTCTGATTGCCACAGCTGGCTCAGAGACGCGGTCTCCCAGACTCCCCCCCCATCTCATTTTTGGGCTCCCTCCCCTCCCTGGGTTTTAATCCCCTTGCAGATGGCAGATAAAAGGTGGAGACCATAACTTTGGGTCCTGCCTTACTGTCAGAGCAGACAGAGACAGTGGTGATCTGGCAGCCTCCCAGCTGGAGCTGTGGTCCGGGTTATGTGGGGAGAGGTCGTTTGGGGCAGGAAGCCGGGGCAGCCATGGCTGGGCTCACCCCCTCCCTACTCCCCCACCGGTGCGGCCCATTTGGGCTATGGCCTCAGGAAACACAGATCAAAGAGCAAATGTGAGAGGTCAGGGCTGGTTCAGGGTGCTGGGTTGAGAGGCAGCCAAGGAGCAGTAGGGCTGGGGGAAACTGGTGAGTTCCTGGGAGGGAGAAATCGGGTGGCCGGCTGGGTGAGCAGCAGCCACGAGGGTGACGTAGAAAGGGGGAATTGTGGAGATTCTGCCACTTAGCATTGATGTCTTCTGCCTCAGCCTCCCCTAGGGACTGGGGTGCTGTGTGTATGGGGGATTTCCTTGCCTCAGTACTCGGCCCTGGATGATCCCAGTCCCCAGGGCTAACCATCATCTGGGGAAAGGCAGAACATTTGCACATCGGAGGGAGAGAAGAGGCACACCCAACACAGAGCAACAGCCCGACCCGGCCCGAAGGGGCCAGGAGTCAGCATGTAGCAGTTGGATCCGTGAAGAACTCTGGAGCACCGGATTGGGGGCAGCGGGGAGGCGCACCTTCCTCTCCGCCACCCCCTAAGAGCAAGCGAGTCAGAGACATTCCCAGTAGGTGGCACAGGATTCACTGGCATCAGCTGATTTGGGTTTCCTAATGGAAATCCGACTCCCGAACCAGGCTTCCCACACAGGGGTCTGTCAGGCGCTGATGAGGCTAGTGAAAGTAACGTGGCGTGAAATTGCTGCTTTCTGGAAGGAAGCCGTAAAGGGGAGAAAGTGCACCTGATAGTCTTTTGAGGCGCCTCCGCCCAGGTCCTGACAAGATCATGTCGGTGGGGGAGTTAGATATCTTGGTCTTCATTTTTGGCCGTATTTATTGAGTGTCTGCTATGTGTGGGGCGCTGTGCAGGTCACCTGCTGGGTGCCCTCTGGGTACCGGGTACCCACTGTGTGCCTGCCGTGTGCAGAATGCCTTGCCAAGTGCTCCCGGCATGTAGAGCACCATGCAAGGGCATCTGTGTATGTAGCGAAGGACCTAAGAATGAAGCATAAATACATAGTCGCAGTAGCACTGCCATTTACTGAGGACATCGTACTGCATTAAGCACTTGAAAGTATACAACGAAAGCTAAATGCACATTCCCTGTCCTCATGGAGTTTAAAACTGCAATAGTTAAGAGAATGTGAAAACAGATAAGAGTCAACACAGGGGAATGAATCAATAATTAATTAATGGATTATTAAGGGCTTCCTGAAGGCAGGGGTGGCTGCCTGTTGAGGGGATGGTTAATCTGGGAGGCCCAGCTCTTCAGGTCGGCCTCTGATGCTCCCCTAGGCTCCGGCAACCCAGAGTACAGCCTCACAATGCTCTCCTCCCCACCCCCAGAGCCTTTCCCTTGGGAACCGGAGACCGGTCCAGTTCTCACCGGGTTTTCTCACCAGTGCTTTGCCGTAGGTTGACTAATAAGTCTTGATCCACCACTGGCCCTTAGTAAATACCCTAACTGCTCCTGGGGGGGAGGCCCAGGCCTGGGCCCACCCTAGTCCCGCTCCTGGCCCAGGTTGGGCTTAAGCCTGGGACCCAAATTCCTCCCCAGGCTGACATCATCTTGGTCATTCCCCTGTGGGTTTGGAAGTCCTGACCGTCCAGGCTTTGTCCAGCCAGCAAGATTCCATCCAACTAGTTAGACTTGGTCCAGCCGGCCAGGTTCCAGCACTCTTCCCAGTCCTGCTGCCACGCTGGAGTTAAAGCCAAGACCCCTTTATCTCCTTTTTGGAGTGTCCAGTTTTCCAGGGCTACTTGTAGGTTGGGAGCAGCACTTGGTGGGCACTGTGGGGCTGAGTTAGCCATGCCATAGCCACGGTAACCCAGAATATGTCAAATTGTTCCTCCAGGTGCCTGAACATGCAGAATTGAGTTGGATCTTGGGCTGTCTGATCCGACTGCCGCGGCTCCAGCACCTGCCTCAGTGGAAGGTAGGGTGGGGCGGGGACGGACGGGCGGGCGGGTATGAGCCCACCCAGCTCATGTAAGGGTCCTTTCCTTTCTTGCTCTCTTCAGTGTTGCCCACTGGCCCGCTGCCTTCCGGGGAAACTGATAGTAGACATCCCAGCTCTGGGCGCTGGGCTGATCAAGGCTGGCCAGTGCTGGGCACCAGCTGGGCCGCAGCCACTTGGTCCCAGGTTCCCCACTGATGGGACTCCAGGGTCTTGTGGGCGGCGCCATCCCTATGGAGAAGACCTGCCCTGGGGCAGGGAAGGCGTGAGGGGTGGTGGTGAGGGGAGTTCCCTGGAATGTCTTGAGAATGTTGGGAAAGGGAAGGGCAGAGCCACCTAGAATGGGCGCTAGAACGGAGGGGGGGCCGAATCCTTGGGAACACTTAGGCCCCAAGGGTTGGCTCTGAAGAGCCAGTGGGTCGGCAGCGGCACAGGAAGTTGTTCATCGAACATCTGGGTCTTCCTCCGCTCGGTTTCTCCCCCCAGATGAAGAGCGCCGGCAAGAGGCAGGACGGCAGCGTGGGTCTCTTCACGTACCCGGTGCTCCAGGCTGCAGACATTCTGCTGTACAGGTGAGGGGCGGCCAGAACAGTCTCCAGGTCCTAAGTCTGGCATCCGGAAGCAGCATGGTCTGGAGGATAGAGCACAGGTCTGGGAGTCAAAAGGTCATGGTTTCTAATCCCGGCTCCACCACTTGTCTGCTGTGTGGCCTTAGGCAAGTCACCTCACTTCTCTGTGCCTCAGTTACCTCAGTTACCTTGGTTACATCTGGAAATGGGGATTGAGATTGTAAGCCCTAAGTGAGACAGGGACTGTCTCCAACCCAATTTGTTTGTCTCCACTCCAGTGTTTAGTACAGTGTCTGGCACATAGTAATTACTTAAATATAATAATGATAATTACTATTATTAGCTAGACCCAGGGTCTTGTTCCCCCTGCCAGTTCTTCCCTAGATCCTACTGGAATCTCTTGTGCTGTAATTTTTTAAATTATGGTATTGGTTAAGCCCTTACCCTGTGCCAGGCACTTTCTAAGTGCTGGGTAGATTCAAGCTAATCCAGTCTACATCTATGTCCCACTTGGGACTCTCAGTCTTAATCTGAGTTTTACAGATGAGGTAACTCAGGCACAAAGAAGTTAAGTGACTTGCCCAAGGTCACATAGACAGTGGCAGAGCTGGGGTTAGAATCGAAGTCCTTCTGACTCCCAGGCCCGTGTTCTCTGCATTAGGCCACAGCCTGTTTTTTCGTGCACCTGGGCTGTGGGTCCGAGCCCCACTTTACTGGGCAACCCTGCTGGCGATAGCCACAGACGAGGAATCCGGGGGAGTAAAGGGTTCTGTCCGGGGAGAGTGGGGCCGAGCAGGTCCCTCGACAGCTGCACAAGAGCAGGAAGGGAGCGACGGATGAGAGGAGTCGGGGACATTGCCCCTTGAGGAGGGCACTGGGGGACAACCCAGGGTTCAGCTTCTCCTCCTCCTCCCGTGTGTCAGCAGCCTTGCTCCATGCTCCATTGAGAGAGACCCTCTCTGCCCTCTCTTTCCAGGGGAGATTCCCCTCCCCTTTGAAGATCCTCACCCTGGGCACTGCTCCCAACTGTGTAAGCAGGACACCCCCATCCAGTCTAGCACTCCGAGGGTCCCACACACCAGGAAACTCTGTACATCTGGTGGAGAAAGAAAAATCTCTCCTTACTTCCCGTGACCTGCCTAATGTGTGCAGCCTGAGAGAGATTAGTTCCTACAGATGGAGCCTCAGGAAACAAGACATAACTCAGCGGCCTCAGCCAATCCCTGTCAGTACAAATAGGAATCTAGACTAGGGTCCCCAAGACGCTTCCAGTTTCTTGCAACCCAGGGGAGCAGGGTCCCTGCCCATTTTCCTGCTCTCCCTAGATGCTGAGAAGAATGAGACTTGCTCCAACTCTATGTCTTGGCAAGAGTATTGCCCTCACTCTCCCCCTGCCCTATCCCTTCACCCCCTTCTATACTCCTGCCCCCATTGCTCTCCCGGCCACTCAGGGTGGAAAGTACAGTACGAATCCCTTTGCCATGTGTGAGCCAGTGGTGGAGTCTCTCACCCCACTTCACCACCAGATCGGCTCCCTGGAGTGAGCCTGGCTTTCGGGGGCTGTTGCCCCACAGCACCAGGCGCCTTGAGCCGAAGGCCTCTGCCAGGAGGCACTGCCTCCTTTAAGGAGGGAGGAAAGATCTGGGCAGACTGCTCAGTCTGTCTTGACAATGCCGTTGGGAGAAGCCCAGCTCCGGTCAGGTGCGGTGGGGTTGGGTGTCATCTGTCGGGGCACCATTGGAAAAGAGTCTCGCTCCTCCGTGGGTGGTGACTGCCAGTAGGGGCTGTAGATGAGGGAGAGGCAGCCAGCGCATCCTGAGCCACTCCAGCTGGTGGCATGGTCTGGGAGAGGGTTGGGGGCTGAGCTGCTCTAGGGCAGGGGCCTTGAT
This sequence comes from Ornithorhynchus anatinus, assembly GCF_004115215.2. Taxonomy (NCBI): domain Eukaryota; kingdom Metazoa; phylum Chordata; class Mammalia; order Monotremata; family Ornithorhynchidae; genus Ornithorhynchus; species Ornithorhynchus anatinus. Next base: position 487,748 of record NC_041743.1, on the reverse strand, counting down.
GCCTTCATCTCCTGGACATGTTTTCCTCCCCACCTCCTCCCCAACAGAGGTCTGGGTTGGAGCTCTGCCTACTGGAGACCTCCATGGGTCTGTGGGAGGGAATGGCTGGAGTCCCTCAGGGTGAAAGGAGTTGTGCTGCGTTTGTGAAACCGGGGAAGAGGCTTGGCTGGTTGGCAGGAGGTGAAGGTCGGGGGTGGGGGGCTCTGCCAAGAACCACAGAAGGAGATGAGAAGGCCAAGGTGTGCAGGGACAGGTGAGAAATGTTACTGAGAAGAACCATGCCCATTTAGCACCGAGGGTTGGAGGAGAGGCAAGTAGCAGTCCGGTTCCCGAGAGAACATGAGGACAGACTCAATGGGTAGAACCAGCAGGCAGAACCGATGGGCAGAGGGGCAGGACCCACGGCACACCCAATGTGTTTACTTTTTGGCTGTGTGGCTCTGGGAATCTGGAACCATTTTGACATGTGGAAATGTTCATTTTGATGTGCTTAAAGCATATTGATTATGGTAATTGTTTTTTCTGTGTTGCTCACTGGCCACCACGGTTTCTAGTGGGCTACTGTGATTATATATAGCCTCCCTCACAGGCTCATTTGGGCCGGGGAGATCAGGGTGACACCTGAGGCCAGGCTCCGGGCACGTACCCCAGGGACAAGTAAGGACTGGTGAGGTGTTGTTAGGAGTAATAGGGAGAGGCACATAGGAGCTGACTCTCGGTGCACGTGATATGGGGCTGCCGGTTGGCCGGGGACGCGATCCAGCTCTCCGGAGAACAGAGTGGTTCCCGCAGCCCGGTCTAAGGGGAGAAAAAAAGGAAGAGGGTAGGGCCTGAAGAGTTAACAATTAATATTTGTGTAGTTTGTTAAGTGTTATGTGCCAAGTGCTGTACTAAGCAGTGGGTTAGGTCTAAAGTAAACAGGGTTCACAGTCCAAGTAGGAGGGAAAACTGGAGTATTTAATCCCATTTGACCGATAACTTTGGAAGTGCGGCTGAGGGTGAGGGACTGTGACTAATGTCCGGAGTAGCCCCCTGGTGGCCGTAATGGCCATCCTAACCTCGTTGCTCGGTTAGACAGACGGGCACCTTCAGGCTCACTCTGGAGGAACTGCCCACAGGGTGCGGGCCGGGGGCTGTTTCCCCCAAAGCCGGGGACCCCAAACAGTTCCCCTTTCTGTATCTCTGTGGAAGGTCCACACACGTCCCCGTCGGTGAAGACCAGGTCCAGCACATGGAACTGGCCCAGGATGTCGCTGAAACCTTCAACAAGAAGTTTGGGCCATTCTTCCCTGTGCCCAGGTACATTTTGAGTAAGTAGCAAGGCGGTGGGCCCCCGGGAGTCCTCATCAGTGGCTGCTTTGAATTTCGGCTCTGCGGGGCTGAGCAGCAAGTGGACCTACCCCCCGACTCACCTCCAACCCCAAACCCTGAGTGATTGGATCCTGGCTCTGCTATGGCTATGCCTAGTGACCTTGGTCACATCACCTCCTTGTAGCTGGTTCGAAGCTCTGAGAATTAGGGTTCATAAGCCCTGCCCTGTCCCTGCCCCATCCTTGCCCCTTTCATGCCCCTGCTTTTATCTCTGCTTCCGGAGAGGCAACACAACATTCTTCATGGGAGTCTGTCACCCCGACTTGCCTGCCTTGTCTTCTTGGGCAAGTCACTTGCCTTCTCTGTGCCTGAATTTCGTCATCTGTAAAATGGAGATTCTGCTCTCTCTCCCACTTAGACAGTGAACCCCGTGTGGGGCAGGGACTCTGTCCAACCTAATTATGTGGTATCTGCACCAACGCTTAATACAGTGCTTGGCTCACTGTAGGTGCTCAACGGAAACCACCCCGACTGAAAACTGGGCAGCGCAGTGCTGCCTAGCACCTCTTCCTGGGCATCCCCAGGGCCCTGCTGCCAGTGGCCCGGCTGCTCTTGTGAATGCCTGGGACTTCTGGCCCTGGGTGGGCAGGAGTAGAGCCCCTGGGCCCCTCTGCCCAAGACTCCACAGCCCAGTTCAGGTCTCTAGGCCTGTGGCTCCAGCTGGCCAGAGTGCAGAAAGGGTTACATCAAAGTTGCCCCCTAGTCCCTTGTAACCAGCCAGACCTGCAGATTCAGCTGGGATCATGGTACTGCCATCAGTTGGGCACTAAGTGCATGGTGAAATGCAACAGTCTCACAAGACACAGTCCCTGCCCTCCTTTAAGGGTTTGTGATTGCCTGGTGTATATGGGGGTGGGGTAGGCCAGGTCTGGGGAGGGAGTGTCTCTGGATCCCACCTGGGCCAGGCCGCCCTGCTCTGCCCTGCTCCACTCCCTGGTCCCCATTCGAACTTGGCAGGATGGGCACCTGGTCCCGGAGTGATGGGTCCCGACCTCCGCTTTTTGTGTCATTTCGTCAGCCTCGACGAAGAGGGTGAAGTCCCTCCGTGACCCTTCGGCAAAGATGTCCAAGTCCGACCCCGACAGACTGGCCACGGTGAAGGTGACCGACAGCCCCGAGGAGATCGTGCTCAAGTTCCGCAAAGCCGTGACGGACTGCACTTCAGCGGTGACCTATGACCCTGCGGCCCGCCAGGGGGTGTCCAACCTGGTCGCCATCCACGCTGCGGTGGCCGGGCTGACTGTGGAAGAGGTGGTCCGCCAGAGCGCCGGGCTGGACACCGCCCGCTACAAGCTGCTGGTGGCTGACGCCGTCATCCAGAAGTTTGCGCCCATCAGGGCGGAGATTGCGAGGCTCCTGGCGGATACCGGACACCTGGAGGGGATCTTAGAGGCCGGTGCCAAGCGTGCCAAAGAGCTTGCGGGGCCTGTGGGCCAGGAGGTCAGGAGACTGGTGGGGCTCCGCTAGTTGCTCGAGAGTCCCAGGACCATTGAAAGTAGCCTTCCGGTCAGGCCCGAGTTGGGACCCCCGAGCACATCGACCGGGGAGCTGGGGTCTGCGACCCAGGATCAATGTCTCTGCTTTTTCATCCCAGTTCCTCTTGCAGCTGTGCTGGAGAGACGGACCCAATTAAAGCCCCAGGGAAGCCCCTATCTCCAGGGGCTCAAAAGAGCACCTTCCTTGGGGCTCTGTGAGGTCTGCTCAGTATTTCCTCCGCATGTGCCGGCAGCAGGCTGGCTCCTCCTCCCCCGCCGTGGCCCCCAAGTCAGACAGAGGCCAGGAGTCCCCTGGAGGGGCTACTGGGTGGTGCCCGAGCAGCGCCCAGGAGAGGGCTGCCTCGAGATATGCCCGCCCAGCCTCAGGGAGGACTGGACTGAGGCTAGAAGCAGTCGTGGGGTGGGCAGGGGTGGAGGGGAGTGATGGTGCCATGGTTAGGGGAAGGTGGCACTGTTAAGGGTGAATTTGGTGGCCATTCTTGGCCCACATGTGTGAGGAGCCCTGTTAGGCAGGCCGTACGGACCTCACCTCTTCCTTGGTTTTCTTGCATTTCTCCTCGCACCAGGACTTCAGGAACGATAGCAAGGCTGTACTGAGGATCCAGTCCAACACAAACCACAGCTGACTGTCGGGTCGCTGTGTGTCACTGAGTAAGGCCGAGAGCCTCCCTATTCCCCTCTCCCAAGAGCTGGGATCGATGATCCTGAGATCCCTCGCCCCAGGAGTGCCATGGCCACCAGCAGGGGGGCGGGAACCAGGAGACCCATTCCAGACCTAGGCCTGACCCAGCCTTAGGGAACGGAAGCCTTAGTCCGACTCCTTCTGCCTCCCGGAGCCCCATCGGCGGGACGGGAGAGGTGCGGGGGATGACGGGGGAAGGAATGCCTCCTGCCAGTCTCTCTCGAGGTCCCCAGCAGGCAGGGCTTGGGAAGGCCCCTGGAGTGGAGGCTGCTGGATGAGAAGACCCAAAGACTGAGAGGTCCTCGAGGTATTTGACTTTTGTAATTTGGGGCTTTGCCAGGAGCTTCGATGATTGCTAAGTGAGTGGCTCAGGGCTGCAGTGTAGCGCCACCTGCTGGCAAACTCCACTCGACTCCCCTTGGACGAACTCAACTAATAACATTGGTATTTGTTAAGCGCTTACTATGTGCAGAGCACTGTTCTAAGCGCTGGGGTAGACACAAGGGAATCCCACGTGGGGCTCACAGTCTTCATCCCCATTTTACAGATGAGGGAACTGAGGCACAGAGAAGTGAAGTGACTGGCCTAAAGTCAGCTGACAAGTGGCCGAGCCGGGATTCGAACCCATGATCTCTGACTCCAAAGCCCGTGCTCTTTCCACTGAGCCACGCTGCTTCTCTAATAATGTTGGATGTTGGTATTTGTTAAGCGCTTACTATGTGCAGAGCACTGTTCTAAGCGCTGGGGAGATGCAGTGTCATCAGATTGTCCCACGTGGGGCTCACAGTTTTAATCCCCATTTTACAGATGAGGGAACTGAGGCTCAGAGAAGTTAAGTGACTTGCCCACAGTCACACAGCTGACAAGTGACAACTACTCAGGACCAAGCCCGGGGTGGCAGTGGGACAGGTCCCCAGCCGAGGCGTGTCACCACCTGTCAGGTGCCGTCCACCCCTGGAAGACTGTGGCGTGTGGGTGTTTACCCGCTGCTGACGGACTTGGATTCCAGTTCATATTTCCCTCTGTTGCCTGCAGTGTTTCTATAAGACATTGTTTTCCCCAGTCCTCAAAATCTTGCAGGCTTGCAGAAACTCCTGACAGTTGGCTTCCAGGTGCTGAGGCAGCTCTCTCTGTCCCACTTACCCTCGCTTCCCTCCAACTACACCCTAGCTTCCGCTTCACCCTTCTCAAATCATTTTACTCACTGTGTCACCTGTTCATCTCTCGCCACTGACCTCTTGCTTAAGCCTGCCCCCACGCCCCTGCAATTCCCTCCCATTTGACATCAGGCAGAATGCAGCTGATCCCATTTTCAGGGTTCTTCTGAAAGCCCATCTCCTGAAGGCTTTCCCTGATCGATCTCTCATCTCCTTCCCCGTTTTCCCCTCCAGTCGCTCCTTTGGCACCCCCGTGTCCTCTCGACGCTTGGTTCCTCACACTCGTCCTCAGCAATTATGTATGGGTCTTTATTCTATATTGCTTCCTCCTACCTGTAATTTAGTATGTTCCCCCCACTAGACTGTCTGTCCCCAAGCACTTAGTACAGTGCTCTGCACAGACTAAGCACTGTGTACTATAGATTGACTTGGGCCTGTCCAGAGACGAGAGCCGGGGGTACCATGCCAAGACGTGCTACATTGTGGTGGGGCTGTGGGCTGCCCTGTGACCTGTCCAAATCCCACTCCAGCCCCTCTGGTGTGGCTTTCTTTGGTCAATAGCATTTACCTAGTGCCTGGTGTGATCAGAGCTCAGGAAGCAATCTTTCAGTTCATCGATAATATTCACCAAGTGCCTACTGTCCCCAGGACTCAGCAATTAATCAATCCATTGATCATGTTCACTGAGTGCCTGCTGTGCTCAGAACTCAGTAATCGGCCAATTAATGGTGCTTCCTGTGTATATACTGTGTGCAGAGTGTGATACTCAACTCTTGGGAAGCAGCTTGGCTCAGTGGAAAGAGCCTGGGCTTGGGAGTCAGAGGTCATGGGTTCGAATCCTGGCTCTGCCACTTGTCAGCTGTGTGACGGTGGGCAAGTCACTTAACTTCTCTGTGCCTCAGTTACCTCATCTGTAAAATGGGGATTAACTGTGAGCCTCATGTGGGGACAACCTGATTACCCTGCATCTACCCCAAAGTAAGCGCTTAACAAATACCAACATTGTTATTATTATTATTATCCTTGGGAGAGTTAAGCAGAAGGCAAACATCCAGCCTCTGCTCTCCAGGAGTGTGTACTCTCCTGGAAGAGGGAGAAGCAATTGAAGCACCCAGGGGAGGAGGAAGGAGAGCAGGGGAGAGCACGACTCCTTTGGCCCAAAAGAGCCAAATCCCTCACTGAACTTACATCCGGTCGCCATGGCGGGTTGTTTACAGAGTCCCTGCAGGGGACCCTCGAGCAGGCCCAGCCCCGTGACACCCTGGGAACCTGGGCAGGCAGGAGGGGGCAGCTTGGCCTCGCCATCTGGAAGGGGAAACTGAGAGGAGAGTCAACTTCACGCCATATAGGATGGGCTGTAAAGAACAAACTCGTAAACCTGCCTGCCGCACTCCCCGCTGGAGTTTAACGAGCACTTTACGAGCCTCTGCCTTAACTTGGCAGATCTGCCCCCTGGTCCCGTGGTCACCACCCGCCCCTCTCCTTGCTCCGCCCATGCGGTCAGAATCAAGCAATGGTATTCACTGAGCGCTTTTTGTGGGCAGAGCCCTGAACTAAATGATCAGGAGAGTACAGAACAATAGATTTGGTAATGTGTGTTCTTAATGAGTGCTCTTCCTCCAACTCCATCCCTGCCCCCACAGTCAGCACAGTGCCTGCCTAACCCCTGATGCGACCAGGCGATCCAAAGAGAAGTGGCACTCGGCTGAACCACTCTGCGGGAAGTCGAGCCCCCCCACTAGAGTGGCAGGGGGCCTGGAGGTCTGGAAGGCCAAGGCGGTAGCAGGTTCGGGAAGGCCGATTCAGACGTGTCGTCCTTACGAGCCAAAGTACACTTTGGATGTGTATGATGATTGTATAATGATGGTATTTGTTAAGTGTTTACTATGTGCCAAGCACTGTTCTAAGTTCTGGATCTCCTGACCCTTGCTTTTGCAGGAAACGTCAGCACCCACGAGTGGAGCCAGCTTGGCCTAGCCGCAGGCCCAGTCCCACTTCATTCATTCATTCAATCGTACTTATTGAGCACTTCCTGAGTGCAGAGCACTGTACTAAGTGCTTGGAAAGTACTGTGACCTAGTTCCCACCAGCCCCTCCTCCCCTTTTCTCAGGCCCAACTCGCTCAATAGATGCTGCCAGGCTCCTCCCTTCTCTAGGACGGGCCAGCGAGATGGGCATGGAGATGTTCCCAGTGCCATTTTATAACCGGCCTGGCCTGCTAGGGGCCTGGAGGTGGCAGTGAAAGGCCTCTGAGGCTGCCCACACTGTTAAACAAGTGACAGCTTGAGGTAAGTCCCATCCTTCCTCATTCCAAAAGCGGTGGGTTGGCTGCCACCTCTCTGCTGTGGCCTGCACCAGTTTCCCAGACTCTCTAGGACCCCAGTTCAGAACTTGCAACCCCGGGCCAGTTTTGGTTTCTTGAAAATTATTTTTAGGATATTTAAGAGCTTACTATGTGCCAGGCACTGTACCAAGCACTGGGGTAGTAGCTACGAGCTAGTCAGGTCGGACACAGTCCGTGCCTCACATAGGGCTCATAGTCTTAATCCCCATTTTACAGATAACTGGCACAGAGAAGTGATTTGACCAAAGTCCCACAGCGGATGAGTGGCAGAGCCGGAATTTGAACCCTGGTCCTCTGACTCCCAGGCCCAGGCTCTCTCCGCTAGGCCTCGCTGCTTCCATGGTTCCCTAATTGTGTCCTCCATGGTCACTTCCAAGCACAGGCTGCTTGGGGCCAGCATTGTCCTCAGAGGTGCCCCAGGCCTCCAACATCATAATGAGGTCTCAGGAATCTGGCAGTGCCAGCGGTTTCTCCGGGGGGATCCGGTGCCCTCATCTCCTGGCATGGGGCCCCACAGTGAGACTTTAGGATTCTGTACCACCAAGTCCCACGTTGAATGAGGACAGCCAGAAGGTCCGAGCCCCGGGCCAGAACATCTGGCATCCAAGCAACCACGTGGCCCTGATGCTCAGGAAAGGCAGACCATCAGCAAGTCAAGAACCAGGTGCAGGACGGGGCGGTGGAAGGAACAGTGGGAGGAGGAGGGGGTGGAGAACCTACAACTCGCCCAAGTCAGCGGCGGGATTGCCCCCTTTGGTGCTCCGGACATCAATCCTGGGAAGGCGCGGTTCTGAGCGAGGGAATGGCTGAGAACATTTAGTTGGCTTCTCAAATGCGACTTAGGTGCTGTTGACAGTGGATGTGACTCTCACCAGTCCTCGATGAGATGAGAAATGCCATCTCCAGGAGAGGGAGGGGTGATGATTGATTGATGGGTGCCCTGTCCGGGGCAGATGCCCGGTTCTCCCTTACTGACAGAAGCTGGACTGGAGAGCCATATGGTTCGTTTCCACCACCTCTGTGGGGGAGGCGGCTCAGCCCACCCTGCCAACAGAGTCAGGGCTCCTTAAACTCGCCTCCCCCCCCCCCAAAAAAAAAGAAATTCAGGAGCAGAGGAAAGTCAAGCAAAAGCGGTCTTGATGGCCAGCCAGTGAGCGGGTTGTTTCACCTTGAGGGCAGGGAAGTTGTGTCTCGCTGCTAGGGTACTCTCCTAGCAACCGTTTAGCACAGTGCTGAGCCTGCAGTAAAAGCTCGGTAAATACCACCGAGGGAGCCGGGACCCCAAGGCACCACGTGACCTCTGGTTCCTGAATCTTCGGAGACTGCCTAGACGCTCTTCCCCGCTCCCGTTAATGCTCCCGTAAGGATCTGGGCGGGACTTGCCATCACCTGCATCCTCTGCTGCCCCGCTGGGGCCGGGGGGAATGGGTGGTTGTCGCCCGTCTGGGGAGCCCCGGCTTACCTGTCCCACACCCCCTCCCCCTGCCCTCCGGAGTGGGGGTGGGGGGCGAGAAGTCCAGGAGGCCCCGGCCCGGCCACGCTTCCTCCCTCCAGCCCTCGGCCCAGGCCCCACAGCGGATCCGATATCAAAAGGGAGCGAGCAGTCCCGCGGCAGGGAGAGAGAAAAAATAATTACCAAATTTCCTGAATAGTAAACAGCTCCGAAAAAAAAAGAGAGTCGAACTCTTTGATAGGTTGGCTCTTGGTCTGCTGGGGATGCCTTTCGGATTAAATCATCCGTCTGACTGTAGCCTCCTCCTGTCCGCCTAACGTGCGCGGCCGAGCGGCGGGGGGGGGGGGGGGGGACGGAACCGGGAGGGAGAAGGGGGGAGGGAAATATTAGGGGTGAGAACGGGCGGGCACGGCCTTCGACGCCCTGGGGGCAGGAAAACATTTCCCCATTTTTCCGTTTCTCGAGGACTGATTAGAGACTTGACGGCGGGTTTTTGCGGGCGCGGATGACATTGGTTCTACGGGAGAGGCGCGAGTGGCGTGCTTGCAGGACACGGCCACCAGGGGGCGGCTTCGCGCCTCCCTTTTCCTCCGTTTGGCGGGAGGACGGGCAGGGGGAGCGGGGCGCCGAGGCCCAGGGAAGGGGCGTGAGGTTACAGACCTAAAAAGACCTTGCACTGTCAGCTCGGTGCCTCCCCCGGGCTGGCGGAGAGTTAATAATAATAATAATGATGGTATTTGTTAAGCGCTTACTGTGTGCAAGCACTGTTCTAAGCGCTGGGGTAGATGCAAGGTAATAATAATAATGTTGGGTATTTGTTAAGCGCTTACTTATGTGCCAAGCACTGTTAAAGCACTGAGAAACAGGGTAATCAGGTTGTCCCACGTGAGGCTCACAGTTAACCCCCATTTTACAGATGAGGTCACTGAGGCACAGAGAAGTGAAGTGACTCGCCCACAGTCACACAGCTGACAAGTGGCAGAGACGGGATTCAAACTCATGACCTCTGACTCCCAGGCCCCTGCTCTTTCCACTGAGCCACGCTGCTTCTCTAAGGTAATCAGGTTGCCCCGCGTGGGGCTCACGGTCTTAATCCCCATTTTCCAGTTGAGGTAACCGAGGCACAGAGAAGTTAGAAGCACTTTGGGCAAATCACTTCACTCTGTGGGCCTCGGTTCCCTCATCTGTCAAATGGAAATGAAGACGGTGAGCCCCACGTGGGACAACCTGATCACCTTGTATCTACCCCAGATCTTAGAACGGTGCTTGGCACATAGTATGACCTTAACAAATGCCATCATCATTGGATGGCTTGCCCAAGGTCACACAGCAGACGAGTGGCGGAGCTGGGATTAGAACCCATGTCCTCCGACTCCCAAGCCCGTGCTCTTTCCAGTAAGCCACGATGCTTCTCTAAATTGAGAGCGTTGGGGGATGCTAGTCATAAAGTCCCCTTGGGTCAGATCCGGCCGAGAAAACCCGTTCTCCTGGCCCGAAGCTGTGGAGAGACTCGGGAAGCCGAGCAGCCCCTCGAGGAGTGAGCTCGGGCCTGCGCCTGGACTCGCGCGAGGGTGGGCTCGGGTGCACCCGTGCACATGAACGTGCAACCGGGCATCACATGAACGTGCAACCGGGCATGATCCAGATCGGTTTGCGTGATGCTAGTGTAGGAGCCCGCTTTCGTGCGCGGGTATCGGTGGGTGTGCACCCGCGAGGCCCCGTCCCCGGGGTGTGGACGAGGCTTCGTCATTCCCGTCAGGTGCACACCCGAAACCGGGACGCTTGCGGGGGCTTGAGGACGGGGAGCAGGTGGCGGTGGCGGCGGAGATGGGGGAGGAGGGAAGAAAGGAAGGGAAGTTTCCTCCTTTCTCGCAACCCCCGCGTCCCCGCCCTCTCCCCCAGCCCCCCAAATTCCTGCAGTTGCACAGAAGGGAGGGATACGGCGCCGGGGCGGAGGCCGTGGCCTGCCCTTGGTTGGATTCTCGGCATTCCCGGGCCTCGTCAACGAAGCGGGGTCCCGCGGTCCCTCCAAAGAAGACCCCCGAGCCTCGGGTTCCCCCGGCCGGGCGCCTCCGGGCGCTCTACCTACTCCCTCCTTCGCCCCTTCTCGCCGCTTCTCGGCCAGGGGCTCCCGCTGGCTCCCGGTTCCACGGTCACCGCCTCCTGGGGTGTTCAGCATCAGTGAAACACACAAGGAGAAACAATCTTTCGACGATATTTACTGAACACCTAAGGGCTCCAGAGCGTTGTACTAAGCGCGTGGCAGACCACACCAAACACGAATGCACGTATACGCACCAACACGACCGTTTTTGGTGCCGAGAAATGTTCCCTGTCGGGGGTAGTGCGCCAGTGGGCGGAGCTGGGCGGGATGTGGGGCGGAGCCTGGACGGGATGTGGGCCGGGCCAGGGCGGTGGCCACTTTCTCTTTCTTTTTTAGACGATCTGGAGGCAGAGAAAGGGCCCGTCCGTAGCCCCCCGCCCTGCGGAGAAGGTTCCCGGCCGCTCGGCCTGGTCGTGGCGGGGCTGCCGGGCGGGATAGCCCCGCGCGGGGAGGAAACACTTTGAAGTTGGGCGCTCGCCTCCCCCCCTCCCCGCAACTTTCCAGATGCACCGACCCCGCCACTTTGATCTCGCGAAAGAGCAGTTTCCAGTTTTAATTTTAATTTTGGGAGATGATTGCACGAGGAGAGACTAATAGCAGCCAGGCCGGCCAGGGCCCCGGCTTCGGGGATGGGGGGCGGAGGGCCGGGGGGGTGGGGGGGACGGGATGCTCCGGCGGGGATGGGATTGGGGAGGGGGCTCAGAGGATCCCGCCGGACTTGCAGACGAGTTTGCGTCCCGGACATCTGTTCCATTCCAGCTGCCCGTAAATTCTACTCCCAGAGTCCTCTCCGCCTCTGCCTATCTGCCGCTGTCTATCTAATAATAATAATAGTATTCGTTAATAATTATGATGGCATTTGTAAAGCGCTTACTATGTGCCAAGCACTGTTCTAAGCGCTGGGGCAAGTACATACAAGGTAATCAGGTTGTCCCACGTGGGGCTCGCAGTCTTAATCCCCATTTTTCAGATGAGGCAACTAAGGCACAGAGAAGTTAAGTGACTTGCCCGAAGTCACACAGCTGATACGTGGCGAAGCCGGGATTAGAACCCACAACGTCTGACTCCCAAGCCTGCGCTCTTGCCACTAAGCCACGCTGCTTCTCTATCTCCGCTCGGTGTCTCTCCGGCCACGGACCCTGTCACCTAAACACTTCAGTCCTCACTCCGCCCCACCCTACCAGCACTTAGGACCTTTGTCGCTCATCAGTTCCTCCTCCTACCTGTACTATCTCCCTCACTGGCCTGTAAACTCCTTGTAATTCTAGGACGTTCTCCCAAGCCCTCAGAACAATTCTTTCTGCCCACGATAGGAGGTTAATGAGCCCTGTTGATTGACTTTGTCAATCTCTGTGTCTGTCTCTGTCTCCGTCGGTGTCTCTGCCTGTCGGGTCGGCGCACCACTAGGGAAACGAGCGACATTGGGCAGGATTTGCGGGGGAGTTGCGGGTTGGCAGGGCCTGCATGAGGAGGAGGTGGCAGATGTGGCCTCCCAGGCCGCCTGGCAGCCACTCCGTTCTCCGCTCGGTAGCCGCTAATTCCAGGGACTCAGCATGGGCATCGATAAGGCCCATGGTTCCGGCAGGAAGCGTTCCAAGAAGAAGGCGCTATGCCATGTAACGCCCTCCCTGGGCAGAGCCCGCGACCGAGCTTCCGAGGGCCCTTGGTCCGGAGCCAGGCCCTGGCCCTCAGGGCGCTCAGAGGGAGCGCAGACCCTGGGAAAGAATTCGACGGGGCCACGGCGCGGTCGGGGACGGGGGAAGGGTCGGGAACGGCGGGATCGGGGGGAGGGGGAAGCGGCCCTCCAGGCTGGGTCGCCCCGCCCCGCCCTGCCCCATCTTCCCTAACGTTCCCAAAGTTGTTACAGAGAGTCTCGCCCTCTCGGCGCTTCTTCGGGGGCCGGGCTCAGTCTAGGTGATGTCGGGAAGGGAGGGGACCGTCACCACTCAACCCCCCATCGTGGGGTCTCCCCACCCCTCCCAGACCCAGTGGTGGAGGGGCCCAGGCCACTGAGAGGGACAGCGCCAGGGGGGCTGCCTAGTCCGGCGGCCTCCGGAAAAACTGGAGCATCGCTAACGGTCTAATTAATAATAAAATCCAACCTCTCAGGTGTCTGCGGGCTGAGCGGGCGACCCCCAAACGGGCGAGGGCCAGGGCCGGCTGGAACGGGCGGAATCCGAGCCGCGCGGAGCCGGGGCTTTCAAGGAAGATCGCCGTGCGCACCGGGAACCGAGAACTTGAGCGGGAGCTGGAGGAAAAACGGAATCCGTGTCCGTGCCTCTGACCCTATCCGGGTCCGTGTCCCTGACCGTGTTCACGTCCCTGTCTGTGTTTGTATTCGTGGCCCTTCCCGCGTCCGAATTCGTATCTCTGGCTGAGTCCCGATCCCTGACTCCGTCCGTATCCGTTACCGTATCTCTCTTCCTGGGGGTGTCCGTGTCCCTGTTCGGACCCGTGCCGTTCTCCGTGTCCCTGTCTGTAGCCGTTAGTCAGTCGATCGTATTTACTGAACGCTTAATGTGTGCAGAGAGAGAACAGTACTAAGCGCTTGGGGGTGGACAATATAAGAATTTAACACACACATTTCCCGGCCACGTGTCCCTGTCCCTATCCCTGTCGCTGCCCGTGTCCCTGTCTGTGCTACTGCCCCTTATCCGTGCCCATGCCCGTATACCTGTCCGCGTCCCGACTTGGCGGAGCGGATGGACCCAGGAGATGCTGCGTTGGGACTCAGAGTGAGCGACCGAAACAACGAGCCCAGCGGGAGCCCAGTGGGTGCCGTATGCCTAGCCAGGGCCAGGAAAAGGAGAAAAATCCTCCTTGTCTATATCTCTCCCGCTATCGATACCTTTCATCTCCTGTATCTCTGCTTCCGTCTCCGTCTTCATCTCTCCGTTTCTCGTCTTGTCGGTCTGTCGGTCTGTCTCTCCTACTCGCTTCCCCTTTTCCCGACTTTCGCTCTCTTTCCACTCTTTGTCTCTGAGTTTCTCTGCCTCTCCCCTGGCCCCCATCCCCATCCTTCTGACCCCGGGAGACGCCGTCGGCCACAGCCAAGGCAAAATGTGTCCCCCAACTCCTCCCCTCCCTCCCTCACCTCACCCCGAGCGCTCAATTAAATCGCGCTCCAAACCACTGTGGTGGGTATACAGGCTTGGTGCGTTGTGTGGATGTGTACCTGCACAGGTGTGCTGTACATGTGTTTGTGAGGGCAGTAGGCAGGAAGGGTATATGTGTATACCTATATGTGACGAATGCTTACATTATCTGCATGAGCGAACCTCTGAGCAGGTGTGTGTGTGTGTGTGTGTGTGTGCGCGCGCACGTTTATGGTGTATTTGTGTACATAATAATGTTGGTATTTGTTAAGCGCTTACTATGGGCCGAGCACTGTTCTAAGCGCTGGGGTAGACACAGAGGAATCAGGTTGTCCCGCGTGGGGCTCACAGTCTTAATCCCCATTTTACAGATGAGGGAACTGAGGCACAGAGAAGTTAAGTGACTTGCCCACAGTCACACAGCTGACAAGTGGCAGAGCTGGGCTTCGAACTCATGAGCCCTGACTCCAAAGCCCGTGCTCTTTCCACTGAGCCACGCTGCTTCTGTACATGTAAGGTGTCTTGAGGTGTATAGTGCATATACATGCACATGAGTTTTGTATGGCATTTACGCATGTGTTATGTCTACATATGTGTCGGGGATGAGAGTTCTGGGAGCGAACTTTCCGCCGGCTCCGTCCAGCGGCATCCTCAAGATTCATCCAGGAGGAAGAAGAGGAGGAGGAGGCTGGAGCGGGGTTTGAGCGGATTGGGGGTGCGATCTGGGGATTTAGTGACACAAACGGGAGTGTGCTATTCCGATGGACTCCTCCGAATGGAGGGCGGGATTCTCACAGTCCCGAAACTGGGAGCCCGCCGGGCACTCCTGCTTCTCCAGGCCGGAGGAACGAGGCAAGGGAGAGGAGGCTGGAGGGGGTCGATCCACCCTTCCTCTCCCTAATCACCCTCTTAAGAGGGCAGGGTGTGTTTGTGTGTGGAGTTGATAAGGGTGTGGGTTTGTAAATGTGCCTGGATTTCGGGTGTTAATGTGTTGTTCCTTTGAGAAAGTGTGTGGCTTTGTATGTGATTCTAGGTGAAAGACAATCTGCCGCGTATACAAGGAATGCTCGCTGTTGAAAAACGTGTGCAAAGATGAGTGTGATGAGTGTTGGGGAGACACAGCGCACGCGGTGAGAAAGCTTCGTTTTTTACTGGTGGGAAGCCGCTTTGCTCTGCTCCGGCTTTCCAGATCTGGAGTTCGCCCTAGCGGGGAGCTGGGCCCCAGGGCGGGGCCGAGCCCCCAACCCTCTTTCCCTTCCCCGTCCATTCCCCTCCCCCGGGATTGATCGCCCCCCCTTTCTCCCGGGCACCCTCGCGGGAACAGGACCCCCCCCCTCCAGACACAGGCTTAAAAAAATAATTGGCCCCCCTCGGCATTCGGTCCAAATTGAATCCCTACGGCCCAGCGCCGTTTGTGCGGGGTTCCTGTCCCCTCGCCCCAAACCAGAGGTGAGACATCGGGCTGTCCGTCTGTCCGTCCGTCTCTCCCTGTGTACCGCCACCCCAGCCTCGAGCTACATTGGGGCGGCCTCGTCAAGGCCTCACGCACGGCCGCGCCGGCGGCTCCCTCCCGAGGCTCCCGGTCGGTTGCCAGAGGTAGGACTCCTGGCCCGCCCTATTCCCGGCCCTTCCCGGCCCCACTGATTGATCGGGAGCACTGAGGGACCCACCGGTTTGGGACCAGGTGCTCTGCGCGGAGGGAGACCCGGAGTCCCTCAGCCTCGGGAGGTCCGATTCCGTCCCCGCTCCCCACTCCCTACCCTCACCCCTTCACCTCCCCTTCCTCCCTCCTCCCTCCCTCTCCCTTCCCCACGCTTTCTCCCGAGCCCCGGCGGGAGCGACCCTGCCCTGCCGGCTCCTTCCCGGCGGCGGGGGCGGCGGCCGGGGTGGGGCGGGGTGGGATGGCAGTGTACCCTCTGCCCGCCGGGACCTCGCCAACACCTGCAAAGCGCAGCGGGGCGGGGGGTAGAGGGCGGTGGGCTGCGCGGCCGCGTTGCCTCGCCCCCGGCCCGGCCTGTTTCTTCCCCGCCCCTCCTGCTCGTCCGCCTTGCCCCTTCCGCAGGAATGGGGGAGCGGGGGATGGGAGCGGGGCGGAGGGGGAAGGGGGAGGCTGAGCTGTCTGCGCGGGGCGGCCGCTCCCTCCCTCCGGCTCCCTCCCCGCTTCCCTCGCCGCTCCGGCTCTCTCCCTCCTATTTTCCCGGCCGCCTCCGAGCCGGTCTGCGAGGCCAAGGCGGCGGGACCCCCAGGTAGGGTCGCAGTGTGGCGGTGAGGGACCGGGCTGAGGGAAGGGCGAGGGAGAAGGGCGGGGGCCGGGGGAGGGGAGGGCGGCGCCTGGAGCTATGTGCGGGGGACCCTGCCTAGAATGAGGCGGGAGCAGGCCTGGAAACAGGCCGTCCGAGGGCTGGGGCTGGGCTGGGATCGGTTGGGTTGGAGCAAGGAGGTGTTAGGGCTGGGCCGGGGTCGGTGGAGCTCGGGCAGGGAGGGGCTGGGGCTGCGCCAGGCGGGGGCTGGGCCAGGCTCGGATGGGCTAGGCTGAGAGCGGCAGGTCCGCTTCCTGAGAAAAATTTCCAGCTCCCGGCCGGGGGCGGGATGCGGACTCTAAAGAGAAGTTTTGTCAGTGCGCGTGGCCTTGTGGCGTCAGTGTGTCTTTCCGTGTTTGTGTGTTTGTCAGGCTGAGTGTATGTGACTGTGAGTTACAGTGTGTGCGTGGGGGGGGGGTGTGCGTGTGTGCGTGTGTGTGTGTGAAGTTTTGTACGTCTCTGGGTGTGCGTGTCTTTGTGCGTTTCTGGGTCTGGTTTGTTTGTGTGTCAGTGTGAGTGTGTGTATGAGTGTGTGTGTGCTAGTTGTAGTGAAGCGGGGCTGGGCGGGCCCAGTTTGGGGTCCCGATCCTTTACTGGTCTCGGGCCTATCGAACCGGACAAGGCCAGAACAGTCCTCAGCGGGCGGGCGGAGAGCGGGGGTGGGGGTTCTCCGCGCTCGCCCGGTGACAGAAAGCAGACGGACTGACTGAAGGTGAACTAAGAGAATAATTAGAGTGGGGGGAGGCAGTTAAATTTTATTTCGAGTCCCAAAGGCCAAACCTGCCATTTTACTGCAAACATCTGGCAGGGGCCTGCAGGCGGCTGGGCCACCGAGTCGGGCGAAGGGAAAGGCTTGACTGCACGAGTCTTCACGCCCCTTCGGACTGGTCTGGGCCAGCCCGAGTCGGTCCAGGCCCGGTCTGGACCTCGCAGGGCGAAGGGAGGTCGGCAGGGCCGGCGCAGGGGTGCTCTCAGAGGCCTCCCCCTACCCTCCCGGGGAGATGTTGCCCCTAACGGCTCCGGCGGCGAAGGAAACTCGGCTGAAACGGTCGCGGGCAGGAATCCGGCCGCCCCCGCAGGGGACTGGATTTAGGTCGGACCGGCCACAGGGCGGCTGCTAATGACAAGTGTGTCAGGGTGAGCGCACACGTGCGAATGAGTGTGTGAGAGAGACTGTGCGTATGAGAAATTATGTGTATGAGAGAGACCGCGTATGGAAAAGAGACTGTGTGTGAGTGTGTGAGAAAGAGAGAGCGAGAGAGAGAGAGGAAGAGAGAGAAAGAGCCCTCTCTACCCTCAGCCTGTCCCCGTCACTCATTCTGAGGCCTGAAATAGCCGCGGCTCCTGTTCGGGCGGGTGGGGCTGGGACCCGGGGACTGACTGCCTTTGTCCCCGGCCGCCCCCCTCCCCAACCAGCCTTCGGGCCGATGGAAACCGAAATCCAACTCGCCACCGGCTTAGACCTGCTCAGAGAGGGAAAGGAAGGGGTAAGGAAAGGGAGGGTTAGAAAAGCAAGGAGAGAGAACCGGGAAGGAGGGTACCCGGGAAGGCAAAAAACGTTCAACCCGGGACACCGCACCCTCCACCCAGCTGCCCCGCGGTGCTCGGGGCTCCTCCGCCCCCCCCCCCCCTTCCTGGAAGGGTCCCCCTAACCCGGTTTCCCGCTTCCCCACCTCCTTCGGGGCTGGAGCGAGGAGATTGGGGCGGGGGCTGAAGCTGGGCAGGGGGTCCTCTGGTCTGCGACTGGGGTTGGAGTTAGGGTTAGGGTCGGGGTTGGAACAGGGCTGGGCTGGGCTGGGGGCAGGGTTGGGGTTGGGGCTAAGGTTGGGGTTGGAGCTGAGATGATCTGGGCTGGGGCCGAGGTGGGGCTGGGGAGGGTTGCTATCGCCTCTCAGCCACACCTGCCCGACTCATCCCGCAATCCAACCCTTTCAGGAGGTTGAACGCACCCTGTTCAGTCCTAGGAAACCGGGAAAAATGGGGACAAGCCCCGAGAAAGCAGCTCTTTGTATGTGCCAGTGTGCAGATGCGCGCTTAAGCGTGCTCCTGTGCATCTGTGTACATGATCTGAGGTGTGTATGTATAGGATGCAGCCCCTTGTAGCTGGGTGTGGCTGTCTGTGCATAGACATTGTTGAGCATGTTCCAGTCGTGGGTGGGTGTGGGATTGTGTGTGTAGGTATGTACATATGGGTGTGCCTAGATATGTGTGCTCTTGACCCCTCGCCGCCCCCGTCCCATTCCTGGCTTGGCCCTAAAGAGCCCAGTGCTCGGGTTCAGATTTGAAGGCCCGTTGGGAGCCATAGCTCCTCCCTTCCCGTTCCTTTCGCACGTCTCGTAACTCCGCAGCCCGACAACCCCCGAGACAAGGCGCTGAGCAGAGTCCTAGCCTGAGATGGAGCTACACACACACACACACACACACACACACACACACACACTTGCCCTCTCACACTCATCCGCATATGGGACACACACAGATTTATATCAGCACACAAAGGCTCTCTTTCCAAGCCCTCAGAGGTTGACACGGACAAACAGTTACTCAATTCCATGCACAAACATATCGAAGACCCACAAAAGCAGTTCACAGACCGACCCCCAAACCTAGGTACACGCGCGCGCGAGAGCGCGCGCACACACACACACACACACACACACACACACACACACACACACGTGTCGGGTCTCAGGAAGTGAGGCCGTTATCCCCGTTCGTGGTGGTTTAGAAAACTCGCCGACCTGCGCGCTTGCCTGTCCGTTGGTAATTGGTCTCTCTAACCCTGCGGTGTCTGTCTTTCCTTTCGTCCGCCAACCCCAGAGTCCGTTCACTGGCCTTCCTTTGCGACTGTCCATTTTTTCCCCATTTCTGAGTCCGAAGGCTCGGGCTCTGCCGTGGCGCCTCTGTCCTGGCCCTGCCCTGGCGCCCCCAGGCCCCCGGCGGAAAGGGCGGTAAGACCTGCCCGGCCCTAGGCTGAGCTACTGCGCGACTCCGCCAGGAGCGGGAATCGGGAAATGCGGGGTTGGAGGGCAGAAGCCTCGAGGTTCTCGTATGGGACCTTGGACCTATTCTTCCTCTCCTTCCCACTGTTCCTCGCAATGCAGTATAAGTCTCCCTTGTCGGGAGTGAGGCGGCTGGGTCCGGCCCTTCCCGGCTCGACCCGTCTCGGCTCATCTCGCCCCGCGCAGAAAACCGTCTGTGGTCGCTGGCCTTCTGAGGAAACACGGTGCCTGAAATCACGGACCTTTCCGACTTGGTTCACCGCCGTCGCGCCCGGGGGCGACTGCGTGTGTTTCTGGGTTTGCGTGACTGTGAGCGTCTCTGAAAGTGTGTCTGGAAGACTGTGTGATGCACGTGTGTGTCTGAGGACTGTGTGTGAGAGAGGTATTATGCGTCAGCGTGCATCTGGACGCTCCAGTGCATGTGTGGTATATGTGTGAATGTGTGCAGGATCTATGAAGTGGGTATTCGTGTTTTTATGCGCGTGTGTGTGCGTGCGGGTGTGCGGGTGTGGGTGTGTGCGTGTCGTGCGGGAGCCACAGGAGGGCCCCCTCACCTGGAAGCCCCGCTCGTTGTCCCGAAAGCCCCGTGGGCGCGTTTCCCGGCCTCGGCGAGCAGCTCCGGGCGCGGAGAGCCGAAGGCCACGGGGCCGGATGGGACCGTCCCGGGGTTGGAGCGGGACGCTGCGCCCGGAGTTCGCCGGCGACCCCGCGAGGACCCACCTGACCGCTTCGAGCGACCCCGTTCCCGTTTCCGATTCCCGGTGCCGATCCGATTGCGGTCCCCGTTTCCGACTCCCTGTCCCGGTCCGGTTGCGGTTCCCGTTCTCGTTTCCGTTTCCGATTCCCGGTCACCATTCCCGGCTCTCGGATCCCGTCCCCGACTCCCGTTCTCGATTCTCTTTCCCATTTCCTTTTTCGTTTCCCGGTCTCGGTCCGGCTGCGGCTCTCTTGGCCGATGCCCGTTCCCGGTTCTCGTTTCCCGATCGGCCCCCGATTTTGTTCCAGGGCCGGGGCCGGTACCAGGTCCCGACCAGCCGCGCCGCTGAGCTGAGCCCCGGGTCGGACTCGGCCCGCTACTCCCGAATCGCACCTTCTCGGCCCGGCCCGGGCTCGAAGTTCAGCTCCGCACTCCGCCTAGGCGCCAAGAGTCTACGAGGCGGGCTGAGTCCAGAGCAGACGGGTTTGGGGACCGTTATGCTTTAACCTCTCTGGCCCCGGCCCCCCAAGCCCCCTCCCCCTCCCTCTTCCCGTGTAAATGGGCTTTGGCGGAGGAAGGGTTAACCCCAGCCCTGCCGGGCTGCAGGACGAACAGGCCGAGATTCTTTGCCCTTGAGCCTCAGTGTCTCCCCCTTTCCCATTGGTCTGCGGCTTCGGGGTTTCTTCCGTTCTCCGCTCCCCATTGGCCGCGTTCGCCCCCTCCCACGCCCCCCACATCTCCTCCCTTCGCAGGCGCACGAGGCCGCTCCCCTCTCCCCCCTGCGAGGGCCAGGGAGGGAGGAAAAAGTTTCCCAGAAGTTGGATCAATCAGAGAAGACCGGGGCGGGGGCGGGGGCGGGGGCGGGGGAGGGAGAAAAAGGGGCCGCACCAAAAAGCAAAGATGAAATCCAGTCCGGGCTGCCTCTGAGCCTGCCGGAGGGGCACGGGGGCGGGAGGGGGGGCCAGGGGAAGGGGAGGGAGACATCGCCCGCGCCGGACCGGAGCTGACACCGCCGCCACCGCCTGCTCAGCTCCGCTCCCGGCCCCGCCCGGCCCATGTAGCTTCCCTGACCGCTCCGGGCCGGGGACCGTGGCGCAGGGGGCGGGGAGGGGAAGGGGAAGGCGAAGGAGAAGGGGCGCAGCGGAGTCCGAGCCGCCCCGCGCCCGGATCGTCAGCCGCCGCCCCCGGCCCCAGTCCCGGCCCCACCGGCCGCCCCGCCTCGGCGCAGGATTCGGAGGGGCTGGAGCCGGGGTCGGAGAGGAGCCGGGGCCCGAGCCCGAGCCCGAGCCGGAGCCGGAGCCGGGGCCGGGGCCGGGGCCGGGGCCGGGGCCGGGGCCGGGCGGCGCGGCGCGGGGCGGCGCGGGCCGGCTAAGATGAGTGAGAGGAGGCGGTCTGTAGTCGCATTGAGTTCCCGGGCACATGCCTTCTCCGTAGAGGCCCTGATCGGGACCAGTAAAAAGCGGAAACTCCGGGACTGGGAAGAGAAAGGTTTGGACCTGTCCATGGAGCCACTGAGCCCCGCCGGCCACCTCGGGGACAGTGAGGACGCGCCGTCCTGCCTGGAGATCCGCCCCGGTGAGTGCTCACCGATCCGTCGGGCGGAGGGCCCGGTGGGTTGGGGACGGGTCGAGGGATAGGGGTCCGTGTAAGTCTGACTTTTCTGGGGACCAAGGGTTCAGTTTTCCCGCGCCGGACGGGCGGCGGCTTCCGAAATGCCCCGGACAAGAAGAACCTCCGCTGCTCAAAGCGAAGCGCCCCCTTTCTCCCTCTCCCCCTTCCCCCGTCCGGCCCTCTTTAAACCTGCAGTCTAGCGAGCCGAGGGAATGGGTAGCAGGGCAAGCAGTGTCCCCGAGGGAGGTCCGGGGCAGGCGTCCGGGTCTGCGGGAAATCTCGGTGAGGACGGAGACCCTCCTTCTTCCCGACACCCCGAGGCTCGACCCCGGGCCCTTCTGGATCTCCCTTCCTGCCCAACCGCCTTGGTCTCCGCCGGATTGGGCGCCTTTCTAGGACAGGAGGGAGTAGGAGAGCGTGCGGGAGTGAGTGTGAGTGTGTGAGAAAGGAAAGGACGGTGTAAGTGCGTGGAAAGGACGGTGAAAGTGCGTGTACGCGCGCTCGCGCGCGTGTGTGTTTGTGTGTGTGATTCCCTTCCCTCCAACCAGGCTGCCTGGGACCATTTTCCGGGAGGTCCGTGACTCTATTTCTGGGTTCGGATCTGCTTGCGGTTTAACGTCTATTTTCTCTCTTCGAAACAAACGCGCGCCGCTTGTCCCCACACACTGCTCACAAATGTGCCTCGATCCTCCAGGAGAAAAAGTCCGTTTACGTCTTTCTCGTGTCAGCAGCCAAGGTTTCGGCTGTGGAAAATGAGTATGCGGCGAACAGCTGGTGTCAGGAAAGTCTCACACACCACATACACACATGCACGCACGCACACACATACACACTCACACACACGCAGGCACGCAGGCACGCTTCGTGGACAGCCTGGGGTGTTGGAGGAAGGGGGCTCTGGGAGCCAGAGTTCTGGAGAACGAGGTTTTGGTGAGCCTGGGTCCTGGAGGTATAGGGTTCTGGAGGTCTGGGGCTCTAGGAGAGTGGGTTCTGGATAAATGGGGTTCTGGGACCTCTCCTGCAGAGCCGTGCAGGGCGAACTGGGGAGAAAGGACATTCTTTACGCAGAGAAAAATGAAGGAAGAGAAAGATTGAGAGAGAAGGAGCAAGAAGGACTAAATAAGAGGGAGAAGCGGGAGAGACTTCGTCCCCGTTTTCCGGGAATGAAAGCGGCCCTCGACCTCCAGAAGGCCCGGCCTGACCAACTTCCCGGCCGCGGCCGGGTGTCAGCGTGTCTGCGGGAGGCCCGGGCAGAGCTAGGCGCCGACTCCCGGGGTTTCCGGACCGGAGAAGGAGTCTTAGGAGAAAGCGAACGGGGAGAAGAAAGGTTTCTATCTTCCGTGTATGTCATCGACTAGGGGAGAGAGCCGCGGCAGCGCCCAGCGTGCCTGCCTTTACCGCTTGGAAGCTCCGAAAATGCTTCGCGGGCCGCCCCTCCCAGAAAGCAGCGGTATTTCCGGGGGCCGGAGAGAGTGTGACTCCCATTTGAGACCCCTCCAAAAGGAGAAGTAAAGCTTCCCGGCCTCCCCCACCTAGTCGGGGTCTCTGCCCCCGTGACTCCCCGGTAATCGGCAGCACCCAGGCTCTCCCCATTCGGCCCCGTTGGAGGTGAGGGAGAGAAGGGCGCTTGGCGGGGGCCACCGGGGGGGCGGGTGGGGGGAGGTGCGTGGGGGCCGATCGGCTGAAAGCGCCTCCCCCTCCCCCGGCCTGAGAGCGGTATAAGGGGAATCCGTTCCAGGGAAGAGCGCTTGGGACGGCGGAAGGGGAGACCACAGAACAGGCCGCGACCAAGTTGCTTTCGTGAGTGTCTTCCCGGCCTATTCCGAATTCGGGCGGAGAGAGAGGGGGAAAACGAAATTGGTTTGGGGGGTCGGTAGAGAGCGGGGGAGCAAAACCGAACCCATGGTAGAATTCGCTGCGGAACTCTCTGCCCCACCCCGGGGGCAAAAGGGACGGAGGGGCAATGCGGGGCCGGTGGGAAGCCGGGTACAGTCGGGGAGTCGGGAAGCGGAAGGACCGGGGGGGGGGGGCAGGGACAGGCACAGGGATAGGGACCAACAGGCAGACCCATCCCTCCCCGCCCCCATCCCCACCCCCACCCCCGCTCTATCCCATGGCCATTGGCCTCGCGGTCTTTGCCCACGGCGCCGTAAGCGGAGTAGGGAGCGGTATAACCGTGCTCTGGGGTTACTGAGGCAGCTCTGCGGGGCACATCCGGACTGGGTCGGGGTGCGAGGGAAAAAAGGAAAAGCCCGGGAAACCTTCCGCCGCCCTTCCCGCATTGAATTTCTCCCGAGAAGGGTCGGGACTGGGCGTGCGGCTCCTGTGTGAGTCGGGCGTAGCGCGAAATGTCCAGGCTGGGGGCGGAGAAGGGCCTGGGTGACGTGGGGCTACGGGGTCCGTATCCTCCGGGCTCTGGAGGGGTCCCCTGGATCCCAACTCTAGGGTGAAGTCATTGTCTCGACCCCACAGCTGCCTGGACGGGGCTCTCTTCCTCCCTCCCCGAGAATCCCCGAGCCGAGCCGAGCCGGGAAACTTCTGACCCGTTAGCTCTGCACTGTCTGTCCGCCTCCGCCCCCATCCTTCGTGTCCCCACCCTGTACCCATAGTGCAAGGTGACCTAAAGCCGGGGCTCATCTGGGGCTGCGGGGTAACCCCCGCTACCCCCCGACGTCTTCTATCCCTTCCCTTTCTCCCCGTTCAGCAGAAGCGCTAGGCCCGTCCGAGCGGGGAACCCGTGTGGTGCGGTCCTGGTCTTTCGAGAACGCTCCCTCCCTCACCCCTCCATTCCGCCCTCGTACTACGAGGTCGCCTTCTTCTCTCCACTCTTCTTCTTCCCGAGATCCGAGGCCCCGAGGCCCGGAGCCGAAACCCAGAGCTGGGAGGCGCTCCGTGTCCGGCTGGCTTGGCTCCCCAGTCCGGTTCTTTCGCCTTGGAACACACCAAGCACACTCTCTCTCTCTCTCCCACGCTGACACAGACACTCTGACACCCACATCACACATTGACACAATCACACAAGCACACTCAATTATGCTGGAGCGGGAACCGGGAGGCTCTGAGTTTTTCTCCTCGATCTTCGGGTCCATACGGGGGCCAGAGGAGGGGGATGGTTAAGGGGACGATTTCCCCCGAATATAGCGGGCCCAAGAGAAAGGAAAGGACTTGGGTGGGAGATGGGGGGCTGTGGCGGGATAGAGAAGGTGTGTAGCTTCTGAGCGAGTATATGTGAATGTTGGAGTCTGTGTGAGCTTGTTTGTGTGTGTACAACTGGATATATGCGAGTGTGGCATGGCGTGTGTGTCTGTGTACCGTCCCTGAGCTGTAGGTGTGTGAGTGAGAACTCCGCGGCTGCTCATGCCCATGTTTACCCTGCTTCGAGGCCTAGCCTGGTCTGGGCCCGCCTTAACTGGGGAGCGGGCAGGCGCCGGGGGTCCGGGAGGGCCGCAGGGCTGGGGGTGCGGGGGACGCGAAGGGGAGGAGGGGACGACCCTGGTGGGCCCCCGCCTGCCCCTTGCCCAGGTGGGGCAGAATGGCCGTTCTGGGTCGAATACGGTTTCTCTCGGGTTTCCTACCCCTTCTCGGGACTGAGCGACGCCTGCCTCGACCCTTCCTTCTGTTCGCCTTCTCCGCCCCGCACCCCTCCCCGCCACACCGACCCAGGATCGGCGGCCCCCGGGGGTCCCCCCGCCACAGCCCAGGACTGCTTGACCTCCTCCTAATTTTCTGTCTTTCCGTTTCTGTCTCTCCCTCGGGGCTAAGAGAGTGTGGGTGCGGGACGACAGACTCCGGCGGGAAAAGTTCATGTCACTGCACCCGTGCCAAATGAGCGGAGACGACAGACCCGCCGAGACCCGCCGAGTCCGGCCCGCGGGGGAGCCGGAGCACCAGCTGGATCTTGGGGTGGAGGTCTGGACAGGGGGCCTTGGCTGCCTTGGGTCTCCAGGCCACTCCTGAAGCCGCCGCCGGCCGCAGGGCTGCGGATCTAAAAGAGGATTGCTCCCCGTCCCCGGGGGGCAACCAGGGGGGACGGGAAAATAGTCACGTTACCCCGCTTGTCTCTCGCCTCACGGTGCGCTCCCGGGGCCCCGCTCCGGAGCCATAGACGCCCCCCTCCCATCGGTCCGAGCGACTGCTCTCTGCTACTGGAAAATGCCGATTAGCCGGGCCCGGATCTTCGCGCCCCCGGGGGCGGGTGGGGGTGCAAGGCGAGCGATCGGATACAGATGAGACCCCCAACCTCGGTTCCCGCTTGTAGGCCCGCAGACGGGTCATGCACCCCTCCCTCCCGGGCCTGGCGCCTCGGCTCGGCTCGGTCTGGCCTGGACCGGCCCAGCCCACTGCGTTACCCCGACTGGGGCTCCAGCCCCAGCTCCAGGGCCACCCCTAGGCCTGAGAGACGGCCAGGCACTTTTTAGCGGAATCGGAGCGTGAGCAGATATCCCGAGAGTCAGGGGGCCCGGACCCCTCAGTCCCTGAACACACGTCAGAGAGGATAGCAGGGTGAGGGGCGAGGGCGAGGCGGCCAGCAGGCTATACTCGTGAATACGGAATCTGGGAACGGTGGCAAGTGACGGGACGCAGGAACGGGCCCACACCAGGTCGCCAGCACAGCGAGTCCCGCACCCACACCCCACCCCAGAGCCAGACCACTGGACCTCTCGCCTCCCGCAGCCGCCTGCGTCCGGGTGCTGTCGATAGGGTGAGGCTAAGAGCGGTCAAGATGACACCTTGAGCCCTGAGAGCCCGCTGCCTCGGGCTCCTCGTCGATCCTTGTGGACGGGGATCGTGAATGTCAACTCTTATAAGGTGCTCCCCCAAGTGCTTAGTACAGTACTCTGGGCACCGACAGCGTTCAGTAAACACCATTGATTTATTGATCTGCTGGGCGGGACCCTGGGGCCTGGAGTTCAGGGTCCAGGATTCAGATCTTCCCTTGCTCTGGCTCTTCGGGCCAAGCACGGCCCTTGCTGAGCTCCGGTTTCTCTTTCTGGAACACGAGGCTGACGACGTGGAGCCTTGTCCCGGGCTGGCGGCTCGCGGGGGAAAAGCCAAATGAAAGATACGGAAGCGTTTGCCAAATCCGTATACGTTTCCGGCCAATTTGCAAAAGGCGTGAGTGTGGGAGTATGTGTATGTGTCTATGTCAGTGGGGACGTGTGTGAATATGAGAGTGCGCGTAAAAGAGAGCGATCGAGGCGAGGGTTTAGCGGAAACAGGAAGAAACTCCAGCACCAGGAGGAGGAGTCCGGAAGGCACTAAACTGAAGAGTTCTTCGGGACTGGTCTCTCGCCGTTAGGCCAGGTCTCGCCGCGCGGGTGACCAGCAGGCCGAGTTCGTCCAGGACAAGTGTTAATTCCTGGGTGGGGAGGCGGGCTCGGAGTGTCCTGGGGGCTCCCCCACCCCCAACCCAGACCTTCGCCTGGGCCCCGCCCTGCCTGGCTGATTGGCACGTATCCAGGGGTCGTGTGGGGAAGCGACCACCAGCTCCGGATCGGGAGGAACTGCCGGGGGCGGGGGAGATGGGGGTGTCTGGAGGCTCGTCAATTTCGGGAATAGAGAAGCGAGGAGGACAGCAGGGAACCATCCGCCCTGGAGCAAAGGAAATCTGCCCGCGACGGGAGCTGGCCAGAAGCCGGGGAACAGAGGGGTTGGGGGAAGATCGGATTCCGGGACCGTTCCCCTCCTGGGCTCCCCCGCACCGAGTTCAAAGGGACCTCAGTGAGAGATTCGGGTCTACGGCTGCGGCCAAGGCGCCTGAGAAGATAGATGAGGGTATTCACCAGCCAATCGGTCTACCTTCGAGGGGCTGGCCCTCCGCGGCTGGCCCAAGGTGCAGTTCATAAAAAGGGAAGGGGCCGAAGAAGCCCGGCAATGGCGGGACCGATGGGCCGCGAGGGCTCTGGCGGAGGACGGGGAGCGGGGGACATTCCCCAGCAGGAGGGACTGGAGGAAGGGCAGGCCTGCCCTTCGGGTCGGGGTCGTGAGGGAGGAGCTGGGATCGGCGCTGCGGGGCTGAATGGATCGCAAGGGTCCGGGCTTTTAGCTCCAACGCTTCCACCTAGACTCGGTTGCTCGGCTCTGCCCTGGCGGGGAGCCCGGACCAGACGCTCGTCCCGGGAGCGACTCTCCCGCCCGCATAGTACGAACCGCTCACGGCCGTCTGCAGCGCCGGGCCGAGTGCACGCACCCCCAGGGCCTCTGCAGAGCTGGAATCACGCTTATTTTTCCTCTCGAAACGGCCATGACAAACGGAGAGCTAACGAGGCTATAGACTAGAGAACTACCGTCCCGGACGGCGGAAAATAGGTAACAGCTGAAGCTTTTACGGGTCGGAAAATCAGGGTTCTTTTCTCTCGAAGGTGCAAGGGGCTGAATCCCGCCGAGCCCCGGCACCAAATCAACCCTGACAGGGGGTGTGCGGGGGGCGGGGCCACCTCTCAGGTGCTCGGATTCTGGATGAAGGCGGCTGGGCGCGCAGGGGCCTGGTGGGGGGATCCGGGCGAGAGCAAGGCCGGGCCCCTGCTCCGTAGGCCCTGGGCCTGAAGCCATCTTGGAAGCCAGTCTGGCCGGGGTCGGGGAAAGCA
The DNA here is from genome assembly GCF_004115215.2 of Ornithorhynchus anatinus. NCBI lineage: Eukaryota > Metazoa > Chordata > Mammalia > Monotremata > Ornithorhynchidae > Ornithorhynchus > Ornithorhynchus anatinus. Next base: position 459,849 of record NC_041743.1, on the reverse strand, counting down.
GAGAGCGGGTCCTTCGGAGCCCCAGATCCCGGCCCAGGTCAGTAAAGTCCCCTCCAAGGTCTCCGCCCTGGGTTTCCCTCCCAGCCACCCCAGTTCTGGATGTAAAATTCCGTTAGTTGGAAGTTGAAAAGACTAAAAGCTGATGCTTGATGTTTTAGAAAACGAAAAAAAAATAATTTCGGGGCGGAAGATCTGGCCGCCGGCGGTAGAGGGAACCTCTTCCTTTTCACTTTCTTCCTGGCCCCCTCCCCGCCGATTCCCGGCTGAAAGGCATCAGTGCGACGACTAACCGCCCAACCTGGGAGAGAATGCAATGCAGCTGAGTGGGGTCGGTCAACTGGGATCGTTACCGTGTCAAGCGAGTGGTTAGTCACAGAACCTGCCCGCGACATAACACCTCCCTTTTCTAGCCCTGCTGCAAATGTGAACCTTTCGGGAAGGTCGGCTGTTTAATGGCCCGTAGTTAAAGGAGAAAGTGCGGGAATTGAAGGTTCGAACTGAGCGGGTTTGGCGGCTCTTTCCCAGGAATCCCAGAGCCCCGCCGCTTGCCGAGAACTGGCCTTAGAGACCTCGACTGGGCTAGTGGGCCAGCCTGTAAGCTTGCCTCGGCCAGCAACACGACCGCCTCATGAAGCCTGAAGGAGACGCGGGAGAAGCAGCTCCTGCCGGTGCAAGAGCCTCGAGTCGGCGTCTCCCCGGCGGGACCGGACAGAGAGGGAGGAATCGAGGCGGTGGGAAACCCCGGGGCCCGGAAGGAGCGGAGACGCCTGCCTAGACGAGGTAGTCGGGGGAGACTCCGATGACCCCAACAGACTGCATGGGATGATGGAGAGGCCCCTCAGTTTCTGGCAGAAAGGAGGCCAGGGAGGGGAAGGGAAGCCGTCAGTGGTCGCCCCTTCCCTACGGCCCCCTCCTCTCAATCCCAGCGCACAGGAGGAGCCTCTCAGGGCCAGACCGGGAAGTGGCCTCGGATGTCGTGCACGAATTCCACCTGAGGTCCAGATTCTGCTAGTTTTCAACGGTTGGAGGCGGCTGGCCTCGTCTCCCCCCCCCCCCCAATACTACCACCAGGGTCCCCGACCCCTGGCGAAGAGCATCGGGGCGCCCAGAGAAGTTCACCAATATCTGAGTCAAGAACGAGTGGGTAGGGGAGGAGCCCGGGACAACTCTCTCCCCGACCTCTTCTTTTTGCTCCACCCACTGGGACCCTCGAGTCGGACGGAATTCACTTCAGAATTCAGGGAAACTCTTCCAAGCAGGACCCGTCCCTGACTCCCCCTGTCCCCGCCCAGCCCCGGGGGCGAACGAGAGAGGAGAGCGATCCAGCGGTGGCGACATTCTCGGGATCCCGGAAAGCAGGCAGACGTGGTGACAGCGGGAGCCGACTTCCTCCAAGCTGCGGGGGTGAAAGACCTGGCATCTGGCTGCCCGTCCTGGACCCACCCCAGAAGGCGCATCTGGGCCCGGGAGCGATTTCGCCAGCGTCACCAGCGGACCCATTCGACGCTGCCGCGCCGCAGGACCGGGAGACTCGCCCCTTGGGCCCGGACCGCACCGCTTCGGCTGACCCAGCACCGCGAGAGGCTCACAGCAACCCAGATCTCCGGAGCCAGGGCGGAGTAGAATGGACGCCCGCAGGGTCCCAGGGCAGCTGCGGACAGAGAGATGGAGGGGAGACCGGCTTTCCGGGAGGGCCGAATGACCGGTCCAGAGACTCGGCGCCGCGCGGTGACCGACACCGAGGAGGGCGAGCCGGGGGTAGCGGCAGACACGGCGCTGACGCCCCAACGCGGTCGCTCGCCTCGAGCAGGGCTTCGGGAAAATAGGGGGACCGGGGAGAAGATCGGAAACAAAGTTAGACCCTGCAAGGTCGACACATCCGGGTAACACAGTAACAGTATCAGCATTTATTAACTGCTTAGTACGGGTAGAGCACCGTGCTAAGCGCTGGTAAAAAAGTAAACCAGTGGGAATTGGACCCTGCCTCTCAAGAGGCTCACAATCATGGAAGGCAGTCTTCGTCCGGCGACTCCGAGGAAACGAAGCTCCCACACCCCTACTCTGCCTTTGCTGCTGTCGGTGGCCGGACAGTGAGTCCGGGTGGGGTGGACCGAATCGTCAGGCTTTTTGTTGAGAGGCCGCGGCAACAGAGGTAACGTCATAGTGATCGCGGTTTCGAGGGACCCGCCCCTTCCCCTGTTTCATCCTGGTAGCCCGATAAAAGTGGGGGTCATTCCAGCCTCCCCCCGGGACTGGCCAGCAATATCTGGTGCCTACCGCGTTGGACAGGGACGCTCAGCCCCTCGCTGGAGGTGAATTGGCCGCAGTTCCTAAGATCCCTGTCGGCCGCCGGAAACTCTGGCCCCATGACTGATGGCCTCCCGAACAAATCTATGGCCCCCAAGGCCGCTCCCTGCTATCTTTTTTTTTTTAAAAAAAAGATATTTGTTAAGCTCTTACTATGTGTCAGGCACTGTACTAAGTGCTGGGGTAGATACAAGCTAATCAGCTTGGACATAGTCCATGTCCCATGTGGGACTCACAGTTTTAGTCTCCATTTTGCAGATGAGGTAACTGGGGCCAAGAGAAGTTAAATGACTTGCCCAAGGTCACCCAGAAGACAAGTGGTAGAGCGGGGATTCTAGCCCTTCTGACTCCCAGGCCTGTCCTCTGTCTACTCGGTCACACTGCTTAGGAGGAGCACGTATAGACTGGAAGCAGCTTCACCGAGAGACCCCGCTTAGCTTTGTTCACCAGGCTTCCTTTCCGGAGGGCTTCCTCTCTTCCCTTCCTGTCCTCGTCCTGATCCCATCTGCCCCTGGCCTGGCTCTCCTACCCCTGGCCTGCTATGCTGCCTTCATTTGGCAGAAGGAGCGGGGGAAGCCAGAAAGGGGCTAGGAGCAGAGATTCCCGGGAGCCGAGAAAGCGAACAGTTCTTGCACCCGACTATTCGAGCCTCTCCATCTTGTCGTCCGTCACTTAGCAGGAGGCCTTTTTTCTAGACAGCGGAGTCACGATGCGCTCGCCTGCGGCTGGCCGGGCCGTTTCTTCTTTCAGCAATAGACTATCATCGAACGAGCAAGGAGGGGGTTTGGGGGAGGCTCAGCACAGCGCCCGGCGCAGCGCTCCGCTCTCAGGAGGCCTCCAACAGAGAGCTCTGAGCACAGCAGTCTTCACAGTAGTCCGTACCCAATAGACGACCGCCCTTAGCGGGTTTCTGCTTTGGCCTGCCGCAGGAGCCTGCGGGCTGGCTGCTTTGAGTTTTGCGTGTGTGTTCGGGCGGAGCTGGAGCAGCTCTGTTAATTGGCTGTTCTTGCGTGGGCTCCGGGCGGGGCTGGAGCTGTTTGGCTGTTATTGCGGGTCTCCGGGCGGGGCAGGAGCTGATTGGCCGTACTCGGACACACTGAAGGTCTGTTCGCCCGTGTTCATGAGCCTCCTTGTCCACTGGTTCCCCCATCGCAGACCTGGCTGTCGACCTTCTGTCTGGTTGTGCCCGTCCAGCCGTTGCCGCCACCCCCTCGATGAGCTTCCAGGGACCCCATGGGAAACCTGCGGCCGTCGACGCTTAGTACGGTGTTCTGTACCAGTAAGCGTTCAGTAAATACCGTTAATTGGTTGATGAGGCAATTAATAGCATGTACTCAGCACCTACGCTGTGCAGAGCACTATACGTGGTCGTGGTCGAAGTAGTAGTAGCATTTACTAAACGTCCACTTGGTTCACGGCACTGTACTAGGCTCTTGGGAAAGTATGGACAAAGGAAGTGACAAGTGTCAGCCCCCAAGGAGTCTCCACTCTAGCGGGGGAAACAAGTACTTGGGAGAGTACAGTACTAATAACAATAATGGTATTTGTTAAGCGCTATGTGCCGAGCACTGTTCTAAGCACTGGAGGATGAGAAGACTCGATTCTTGCCCTCAGGGAGCTTCCAGCCCAGGGAGGTCTGGGTCCCCGAGGATAGAAATGGCTCGCGCCTGATCTTGGTAACCGCTTGTGTCAGAATGTGCAGGAACTTGAGATATCAAATGCCCGACTTTGTCCCAGGTCCGGGGCGGGCTCCCCCCGGCTACTTTTGGTCGGGGCCGGGCAGCGCGGGCGCGCATGTGGGGTGTGTGTGTGTGTGTGTGTGTGTGTGTGTGTGTGTGTGTTGGGCGGGAGGCAGGGGGCAGAGGGCACAGAGCCAGAGCGCCCTGATGAATCGTTGTCAAGCAGGGAAGAGTCTCTCTCCGGGTCTGCCGTGACAGAAGGACGGACGGGAGGGCGGGCCTGCAGGCCGGGGCTCAGGAGGAACCTGTGGAGGCCTCCAGGGATCGGGATGTTCCATTCATTCAATTCATTCGTATTTATTGAGCGCTTACTGTGTTCAGAGCACTGTGCAAAGCCTCCAACGGGATCCCGGCTGGGAGACCGCCCCGAGTCCCAGCGCGATCGAGTTGGTTTCTGGGGGTCACTGTGGGTCCGCCGAGAGAGGGGGCTTTCCTTCCTACGTCCCCACACTGCCGTTCTGTCCACGTCGTGAGTGTGAGGAATCTCCGGGGCTGGGGAGTGAGGGGGGAGATGGTTCTCGAGAGACCGTCAGCGTGGGAGGCGGCTTGGGCGGCGGGGAAGCTGCTGGGGGCGGCCGGCCTCCGTGCCCTTCCGAACGGGCCCTGTGAATGACCCCCGCCGCCTCGCCCGTTGGGGCCTCAAACGGAGCAGGAAAGGACCGCGGCAAAAACTGGGCTGTCCGAGTTGAGGGGCTCCAGGGCGGCTGGCCCTTGCCTTGGGCCTCGATTTCAGCACCGGGAGAATGGGACGATACTCCTCGGCCCCGCCCGGCTGGGAACATCGATGCCGTTGTACAGACGGACAACGGAGGCCCGGAGCTGGGGGGCATCGCCTGGCGAGTCGAGCTGGCTCCTGTGAGGGCGGGCGGCGGCGGCAGGGCTCCGCGGGCAGGCCCGGGCCGGGCTGGGCAGAGCAGCCACCACGCGGCCAGAAACGCGGATCTTGTCCGTTCCTTCTCCTCCGATTCCTCCCTCCCTGCTCTGCCCGCCAGCCCCGGCTCAACGACTCGATCAAGCAATCAATCAGTCGTATTTATTGAGTGCTTATTGTTTGCAGAGCACTGGGAGAGCGCTTGGGAGAGTCTAATATAATGGATTTTGTAGACACGTTCCCTGCCCACGAGGATCTTACAGACTGGACGCACCCCCTCGCCTCCCACTCCCCCGCACAGCCTGCGGACGGAGGGGGTCCCTTGGGGTGAGGGAGGAGGGGGGCAGAGGAGCCTCAGTCGCGGGATCGCGATGAGGGTGGGCTGGAGGGGGCGATTTGGGGCCGTCGGCCCCAACGAGCAGCGGCCGCGATCGGAAAGAAAAAGGATCCTAAGCCCCGGAGCAGCCGGCGCCGGAGCCCGGGACCTTCTGGTTCTCCTCGCCCTGTGGACCGTGCGGGGTCTGGGTGGCGCCCCCTGGTGGGTCCCTCCAAGTACAGCGCGGCCACGGGGAGGGCGCCAAGGCCAGGACGGAGAGAGAGGGTCAGGGCCGGGACACTGAGCGACTGCAGTGGGCTCGGGCTCAGGCGGGTCGGGGACACCACGCCGAAGGACGTTTTCATTAATTCAGTCGTATTTATTGAGCCCTTACGGTCCAGAGCACTGTACTAAGCTTTTGGGAGACTACAATACAACAATAGACAGACATACTTTCTGCCTACAACGAGCTAGCAGGCTAGAGAGGGGAGGAGACAGACATGAATATAAATCAATAGATGACAGATATGCACATAAATGCTATGGGGCTGGGAAGGGGCAAGAACAAAGGGAACAAGTCAGGGTGAAGCAGAAGGGAGTGGGAGAAGAGGAAAGAGAGGGAGCTTAGCCAAGGAAGGCCTCCTGGAAATGTGCCCCTAGCAAGGCTTTGAAGGAGAATCGTCTATCGGATCTGTTTCCTTCCTGCGGCTTCCCGCCGTCCTCTTTCCCCTTCTCGGCGGGCTCGTTCGGTCCCCATCCACCAGTTTGGGACCCGGGAGTCGGAGGTGGCCTCTCCCTGAGGCCGCTGGGAGGCGCGGTTACAGTGTCTGGCACGTAGTAAGCGCTTTATTATTATTATTATTATTACTATTATTACGACTGCACTGTTTTGCATTAGCCCATATTCATTCAGTCAGTCGTACTTATTGAGCGCTTACTGTGTGCAAAGCACTGAACTCAGAACTTGGCAGAATAAATATAACAATAAACAGACACATTCCCTGCCGGCTGTCCCCTCCCTGGGGCGCCCGGGAGTGTGGGGTCGGATGGCTGAAGACCTTCGCCCTTGCCCTTGGTTTTGTACCTTTTATTCACCCCTCCCTCAGCCTCACAGCACCCATGTCCATATGCCCAATTTATTTATTTATATTAGTGTCTGTGTCCACCTCTAGGCTGAAAGTTCGTTGTGGGCAGGGAACGTGCCTACCAACCCTGTGGTACTCTCCCAAGCCGTTACTACGATGTGCTGCACGCAGTAAAGGCTCAATAAATATGACTGAGTGATTGAGGTAGGGGGCCTGGGGGCTGGCCCTGTCATTCAACCCCCGACAGCTCCGGGGGTGGGGTGGACTGATATATTTTCCGCTGCCAATTAGAGATGGAAAGCTGCAGAGCGCCCTGGAACCCTGCTCTCGCCAAGCCTGGCTTTGGCTGCCGGGGTCGGAAAGTGGGTCTCCCTCAAGCTGCGGCCAGGGATCTTCTCGTTATGACTTCACTGCCTTGGCGAGGGCGGAGGTGCTGTAGCCGTTGCGTTTCCAATCAATAAATCAATGGTAGTTTTTGAGCGCTTTAGGTGTGCAGAGGAGAGTACTAAGAATTTGAGAAGAGTACGGTACCACAGAGTTGATAGCCACGTATCCTGGGCACAACGAGTTTACAGTCTGGAGGGCGAGACAGGCATTAGTATAAAGAAATAATTTAAAGATATGTGCATGAGTGCTGTGGGGCCGAGGGTGGGGCAAATACAAAATGACCAAAGGGCACAGATCCCATTCCAAAAACGAAGCAGAAGGTAGAGGAAGCCCGGGAAAAGAGGGCTTAATGGAGAAAAGCCTCTAAAACCTTCGGTCGTTTTGAGATACTGGTAACCCCAAACTCATTCTTACCTTTCCGTCTTGAAACCTTCCAAATAAATGAAGCGGGCCAGCGCCAACACAATTAGTTCCAAGACCCGGGCCAAATTCCAGCTCCGGTAATTACTTTCTGCCCCTCTAATGTTACACGGAAGACCCTCCCCCTGGCCGGCCGGCCGGCCGGGGCTCCGGAGGTGGGCTGGCAGCTGCCCGTCCGACCTCCAAAGGTGGCGGCGGTTCGCGGGAAGGGGGTGGGGCACGAAGACCAGTCCTGAATTGTAACGGTGGTGGGATTGCGGAGAGGGAAGGAGGGACCGAGTGGCTCCCCTAGCTCCTCGAGGCCCAGATCCCCTGCCGAGGAGTGGCTGCTGCCCCCGCGCCCTTCCAAGGGATAGGGGTGGGGGGCAGGAAAGGACCAACTTCGATTGACAGGAGAAGGGGGCCCGGGCCGGGGCCCATCAGGGAGCGTAGAGGGCCATCCTGCCCACGCTCGAGGTCGCCGATTCAGGGTCGCTGGCCCCGCACAGACAGACAGACAGGGGAGCAGGAGGGAAGGCAATGGGTCTCATAGGGGCCCGGCATGTCTTGGCGATTTTTTTTTCGCCCAAAATCCAGTCCAGGAGTTGCCTCTTCTGGGTTGTGTGGCCGGAGGTGAGTTTGCCGCTGGAGTCGCGTTAGAACGTGGGCACGCTGCTACCAGGCTGGGAAAGCTGGGCAAAGAGGTGGGGTGGTCAGTTCTCAGGGGAGGGGTCGGGGGCTGGTGGAGTCGACAATACTCCGTGGAGTGGTCATGGCTTGGTGGAGTGGTTAAGGCCTGGGGAAGCCATCAGTACCCGATGGAGTGGTCAGTTTCCCATAGCGTGGTCCAGTGGCATGGTGAAGAAACAATGAAGTGGTCAATTTTGGGGTTCAGGCCTAGGTGAGGTTGTTTAAAGTCAGGACTGATAGTCTGCTCTGCAGGGTGCCAATTCTCCTTTAGCCAGTTTGTGGTTAATCCAGACCTCCCTTCCTCCCAGGTCCCCAAACCACTTTTTTGTCTCTCCATGACTTTTGCCACGTTCTGGCGAAAGTCCAACAAGCAACGAAATGGGCAAACACAGGGGTCTCGGGGAAGGAAACTTAACTCTGTCCAGTTGCCCAACGGTTCACGGGGAAAGTTTGGGGGCTATCATCGGTGGAATCCATTTATCCGTTAACAGTTGCTGCCCGCCCCCTTTCTCGCGGATAATCGAGCGCGGGCTGTTGAATGTGAACTATTTTCTCAGCTCCCCTCTTGGGCCTTGGGTTGGCCACCTGCTCGCTCTCTTCCTGCCCACAGGAGAAGGTCCATTTCCTGCTTTCGGGGGGCGAGGGAGTCCGCCCATCCCGCCCTCGTCTCCTCAAATTCCCAGTCAAGAAGGGGGAGAGGGGTTGAGGCGACTAATCAGGCAATTCAGGTAAAAATCCCCATTTTTCCCAAGGTCAGTGCCTCAACCCTCTTTTTCACTGTGCCTTTTGGGACATATCCATAACCACAGTCCCGGCCCCTTGATAACTACAGCAGTTATTATTAATAAATACCATCCCTGCCATAACCGCAACTCCGGCCCCTTGATAACCACCGCAATTATTATTAACGAATACCTCCACTACCATAGCCGCAGCCCCGTCCCAGTCACAGTCACGGCCGCAATTACAACCATCTCTTCACCACTAAAGCGCAGCGATCGTGTCTTCTACCTCTGCCGCACGCTCTCCAGCGATTAATTCCGAGCTCCTCACTCGCTAGACGCTCAGGTAACACACTGATTGCTTGATTGATTGATCGGCTGGCTGGTTGGTTTCCAATTCCCCCCGAGCCTCCCGGGTTCACAGTGGAACTGGAAACGTAGAAACACTGGCCCTCGTCAGGAAACGCTGGAAAGGGTGCCTCCCGTCAAGAAACCGGGGCTTCCAGGCCTGTCGTGGGGGCGAGCCGTTCGCCTTCCCCGCGCAGACCTGGCTGAGACGCTGCCTTGAGAGGGCCCTATTCTTCGCCCCCTTTTCCTCCCGAAAATAAAAGGTGCCAGTGACGCTGCCCAGCGGAAGCCCTGGCACCCGGTGCGCTGGTTCTGTAAGGTGGAGTTTTTGCAAAGGAGACGTGTGGCGCGCTGCTGCCCTTCGTTCAGTTGCTGTCCTGTCCGCCGTGAGCGCCCCACGCCTCGCGTGTTTGCGCCAATCCCGCTCCCGCAGCTCTCCTTGCATACTCCCTCCTTTCGGACCTGTGCTGCCGCAGGCCTCGCCTTCCCCCATGGCAGCTGTTCTCCGGCTGGGGTCTCCGGCCGAGTGTCTGGGCCTTGGAGGAGTTGGTTCCCTCTCTCCCGCCCTAGTTTGCAGACGAGGGTGGGCAGACAGGCTGCCAAGCACACGGACACTCCATTGGCCACGGTGTCCAGTTCCCCACTGGCCGTGGTGCCTAGTCCTTCTCTCCTGGGCCCTGCGCTTCCCGCAGCCCCTCCGAGCTAGAAGAATCTGGATCTTCTCCAGGTTAATGCCCGACCCCCGGGCTGCCCCGCTTTACATTCCCCTCTGGGGAGGGCAGAGAAGGCACTGGGGACCCGAGGCGCTACAGGCCCTCAGCCCGGATTCCGCGCCCCCGAGGAGGAGGGGCGAATCGCGCGGGGAGCAGACGCTCCGGTTTTCCCTGGCTCAGGTGTTGATTTCCACGCCCCGTTTCTTCAGTTGTCCAGAGCGGCTTCGGCACCTCGTCTATTTGGGATCCAATTAATAATAATAATAATAATGACAGTACTTGTTAAGCGCTTACTATGTGCCACGCACTGTTCTAAATGCTGGCGTAGATATAAGGAAATCAGGTTGTCACACGTGGGACTCACAGTCTTAATCCCCATTTTACAGAGGAGGTAACTGAGGCACAGAGAAGTTAAATGACTTGCCCAAAGTCACCCAGCTGACAGGTGGCAGAGCCGGGATTAGAACCCACGACCTCTGACTCCCAAACCCGTGCTCTTTCCACTAAACCACGCTGCTCCTCATCCAGTTGCCCTTCCCTCCTGAAAGCGCCGACCGAGTCATGGCGTGCCTCTCGGCTCTTTGCAGCGTTCAGTAAAACCTCGGCTCCTTTCGGGAAACGGGAAGCTTCCGGCGGCTCCACCCTCTTCACCCACACTGCTTCCCCGCCCGAATCCCCACGGAAAGTCACGTGTGAATGCCCATCATCATCATCAGGGGTATCGATTGAGCTCTTATTATGTGCAAAGCACGGTCGGTGGCTTACAAGGGCACTGCAGCAGCCTCATTAAGGCAACTTTAAAGTTGCCACTGTGCGAACCTGGAAGTGAGACCTGAGTCCTGCCCACCCTAGTTTGCAGAAGAGAGTGGGCAGACAGGTTGCCAAGCACACGGACATTCCACTGGCTACGGTGTCTAGCTCCCCAGTGGCCGTGGTGCCTGGTCCCTCGGGTGGCCGTGACACCTGACTCCTCCCGTGGCTGTGGAGCCTGATTTCCCATATGGTCATGGCATCTGGTCTCTCGCGTGACCGTTGCGCCTGGTCCCTCGTGTGACCGTGACGCTCGTTTGCCCGCCTGATCGTAGAGGCTGGTTCCCCTCGTGACCGTGGCGTCTGGTGCCCCGCGTGACCGTGGTTGTCCAGTTCCTCGCGTGGCCGTGGTGTCCGGGACCCCATGGGACCGTGGCACCTGTTTCCCCTTGCGACAGGCTGGGAAGTTCCGCGGACAACGGGGCAGGGAGTCGTCACCACCCCCGAGAAGGGGCATTAAACCGGAGCCGGGAGCAGCCGTCTGGGAAAGGGCGGGAACCGGACCTCAGAACCGAGGGGAGGGGCGGCCAGAGGGGCACGACGTGGCCGCCTTGGGACAGGGCTCCTGAAAGCTGCCTGACACTCACAGAAAGAGCTCGAAACATCCTAACCACGTGTTCGCATTCAAGGGCCAAGAGTCCGACGGCCAGAGCCAGATGGGGTCTTTCTCCTCCCCCTCCGTCCCTCCCTCTCTCCCTCTCTGCTTCACTTCTTCCTCCAGCATACCTACAGGACAAAGGGTTTCTGGGGTGCACTTATTCAGGCCGGGGAAGTTTGCATTTTCTCCCGTACCCTGTGCTCCCCCCCCAAAAAATATATATATTTATAAATGTGTGTGTGTGTGTGTGTGTTATCAGTGTGTGAGTGTGATGGTGTGTATGCGTGTGCCTGTGATCGCATGTATGGGTCTGTATAAAAAGCTGTCAGTGATCTCAATGTTACCGTTCATTAATTTTGACAAACGCCTGAGCTAAATGCTTGAGGTTTCTTGGCATCGGGAGTTCTAAGAGGTAATTACTGTAATTCCCATTCTCTGGGGAACCTTTGCTCCTGAAAAGTCACCTCTTTATAGCCCCTGTCTCCTTCCCAACCTCCTCCCTCAATCCATCCACTCCCTCTGCCCCTCCTTCCCCTTGGGCCCCTCCCTCCCTCCTTCTCTCCTTTCACACTTCAGAATCCAATCATAGAGTCTTCTGATCTCATTTATCTACCGTTTACCCTGGCCCTCTAACAGATTCCACGTGTTGGGGCAGGGTCGCGCTGGGCCCACCATTCATTCATTCATTCATTCATTCATTCAATAGCACCAGCCATGGCCTTCTCACTGGGGCAGCCTGGCTATTCTCTAGACACCCTCACCCCCACTCCCACTCCTCGGGGCAAACAGGGACCTGCCCGAAGCCTCAGAGAGATTTGCGTTGCTCCAGGCGCTGGGTTGTGTGGTCCGTGGGGGGGAGGGAGGAGAGGTGGGGGCGGGAGGCCGGTAGCTGCCACAGGCCAGACCCTGGAAGCCTGATGCATGGCTAAAAGGGCCCAATTGGTGGTGTCATTTTTCTGAACTCCTTTCTCCCACCCTTCCCGCTTTGTCCACCCTGTTTAATCAATCAGTCAATCAGTGGTATTTACGGAGTATTTACTGTGTGCAGAGCACTGTGCTAAGTGCTAAGACCACAGAGTTGGTAGACACGATCCCTGGCTCAAGTGTTGGTGTTTCGTGGGTCGGGGTCACCCTGGAGATTCTGACCCAACCTGAGTTGTTAATCTCAAAAGTCCACTCGGGCCAATTCTGGAGCCCCCAGAGTTGGCCTCCTTGGGCTTCCCCATGATGGTCTCCTTGGACTTCCCCGTGCTGACCATCTGACCTCTCCCCTCACTGGTCTCTTCAGCCTCTATATGTTTCAGCTTCTCTGGTCTCCCACCTCTGGTGTCCTCAGCTTTCACATGCCCTGGCCTCCTCTGGCCTCTTTCCACTCTGGCCCCATGGCATCTTCACAGCCTGACCTCCCCGGCCTCCCCCGGTGATGACTTCCTCCAGCTTTCCCCAGCTATGATCTGGACCAACCCACCTCTCACTTCCCGCGGCCCTCTTCCCACAGACTCGGAGCAGAGCACCGGCTCCGACGCCGACGGGCTCCCAGAAAGGACTGCTTGCTCCTTCGACTCTCACGTTGAACTGACGCCAGGAGCCCCGGCCTCCCTGCCTCCGGTCGTTTCCTCCATGGAGGAGACCCAAGTGGAGCTGCAGTGCGCAGATCTATGGAAACGGTTCCATGACATCGGCACGGAGATGATTATCACCAAAGCTGGCAGGTAAGGTCACGGACCGGGTTAGGACGAGCATGATACAAGTTAATCAGGTTGGACACAGTCCATGTCCCACATGGAGTTCACAGTCTAAATTCCCATTTTACAGCTGAGGTAACTCATAGACTAAGTGATTTGCCCAGGATCACACAGCAGACAAGTGGCAGAGTTGGCATTAGACCTCAGGTCCTTCTGACTCCCGGGCCCCTGCTCTATCCACTGGGCAACACTGCTTCTCAAAAGAGTTAGGGTGTAAATTCACCCAACATTTGGGAATCCCTGCTCCTCCCTTCCAGTGCTGCGCCTCAGTGCTGTGCTGTGTAACTAGGCAGGGTAAAAGGGAAGCCGGCTTCAGGTACATATGCTCCCTGGACAGTATCACACCCCTCATCTCGTCTCTGCTCGATCTCTTCCATGCTCTGCCTCAGGAGGAGGCAGCATATATCTGGTGGAAGGAGGTCAGACTTGAGAATCAGAGGACCTGGTTTCTAATCCCAGCTCTGCCACTTGTCTACTGTGTGACCTTGGCCATGTCACTTAGGTTCTCTGGGTCTCAGCTTCCCCAACGGTAAAATGGGAATTCAGTACCTGTTCTCCTTCCTACTTAGACTGTGAGCACAGTGTGGGACAGAGACTGCATCTAACCTGATTATCTTGTATTTACACCAGGGCTTAGTGCAATGTTTGGCATATAGTAAGCACCTACCAAATATTACAATTATTAATTATTCGGGAGGTAGCCAGGGATGAGGGATCATAGATAGCTGAGGCAAGGATGTGGAAAGCAACAGTTAGGGGGTGCATAGATGAACCCTCCCTGGGCCTCCCGCGCCTTCACCAATCAGAGACAGTGTTGCCGGAACAATCCCTTTCTCCTGCTTGGCCCAAAGATTTTGTGATGAAGATCAGGGTACCAAACCTGGACTGAGGAAAGCCTGCTGGGTAGCTGTCCCAGGATGACAATGCTGCAGGGAGGGCGTTTCTGGGTGGGATGCATTTCCCCCTGCTGGCATGGGTCGCAAGGGAGGTCAAACAATCCATTGAATAATCAGTGGTGTTTATTGAGTGCTTCCTTTGTACAGAGCACTGCACTCAGGACCTGGGAAAGCACAATATAGACGAGCTGATAAGTATGATCACTGCCCTTAAGGAGTTTACAGTCCAGAGGAACCAGGCCAGAGGCTAAGGTTTAGGTCAAGGTTAGGGCTAGGTTAAGGCATGGGCCTGAAATTTTCTTTCAGAGAAGCAGCGTGGCTCAGTGGAAAGAGCATGGGCTTTGGAGTCAGGGCTCATGTGTTCGAATCCCAGCTCTGCCACTTGTCGGCTGTGTGACTGTGGGCAAGTCACTTCACTTCTCTGTGCCTCAGTTCCCTCATCTGTAAAATGGGGATTAAGACTGTGAGCCCCACGTGGGACAACCTGATTCCCCTATGTCTACCCCAGCGCTTAGAACAGTGCTCGGCACATAGTAAGCGCTTAACAAATACCAACATTATTATTATTATTATTATTCTTTCTTGTAATGCCAGAGCCTTGCTGGAACGGGCTAGGAGCGAAGCAGGCTCAGGGACACAGATGGGGTTAAGGTGAGACGAAGGGTCACTGGGAGGGGCAGAACAGAGGCATGGGACAGAGGCAGGGGCATGAAGGGGCAGAGGCAGGGGAAGGGGTAGGAGTAGAGGCATGGGATAGAGGCAGGGGAAGGGCGGGTCAGAAGCAGGAACTAGGCCTGTGGCAGTCACAGGGGAAGGGCAGGAGTTAGGAAGGGGCAGAGTCAGGGTAGGGGCCACCGTCTGATCTATTCTTCTCCCTCCTCGCCTACCTCCTCTGTCCTCCGGGACCCCACGGCTGACGGGGAGAGTTCCTGGGCTCCGGAGCGATTGGCCGATCTGCCCTGCGGCACCTCCCCTGGGGTGGCTCGGCCCCCGCGCTCCCCCCCGCCCTTCCCGGTCAGCACCAAAGACAGAGTCGGCTCCGGGGCGGGGGGTGGGGGGTGGCGCAGCCCAGGGACGCCTGTCCCAACTCCCAGCCGGTCCGCAGAGCCCTGGCGCGGAAAAGGTTCGGCCGCGGGCCGCCGGGCGGAAGCGGGGCGGACAGACGGCTGGAGGAGCGCTTTTGCGAGATGTCCAGCCCCCGGGCTTCCCAAGCCAAACGAGACCGGGCGCGGGAACAAGCCCGTCGGCTTCCCTTTGATACGGGAGCCTGCAGGCACTACGGAGGCACCCCCTGAACTTGCTAGGCCTCAGTTTCCCCTGCTGGAGTACGGTCTAAGAGTCAGCTCCAGCAGAAACCAGTAGAAACCACATCGGGCGTGTGGCAGCGTGCGCCCGCCGGAGCCCGAATGGCACGAGGGCAGGGCAAGGGCAGCGCAGAAATGACATCGGAGTTCTTTTCCCTGGGCCAAAGCCCATCTAGTCGTAGGGCGGCCTGGCCCGCAGGACCGAAGCCAGATGGGGCCAAAGGGAGCTGTGGTGCGGGAACGGTGGGCATCGCCGGAGGGAGGCCACGGGCTCGCCGTGGGGGGCGACGGAGAGGCAGGAGGGGAGCTCGGCCTCACCCTTGAGCCCCTTCCTCATACCTCTGACCCCCGGGAGAGATTCTCTGCAAATATAGAATGACCGCTTAGCATGTGGGATCAGGTTCTGTTTACGAGAAATGTTGCCAACCGCCGGCCGGGAGGCAGGATAACAAACGGAATACCGGGTCCAGCGAGTACCTACTCTGTGCAGACTGCTGTTTTGGGTGCCTACTGTGTGGAGAGGGCTGTTCTGGGCACCAACTATGTGCAGAGAGTTGAACTGAGCTCTTGTGAGGATACAGTGGAATTAGTAGCTTTGGTTCCTACTCCCAAAAAGCTTATAGCCCAGTATCCCCCTTTATAACCAACTGCCTACCTCTCTCTCCACCTTCAAAACCCTCCTAAAATCAAGAAGCCTCCCCTAACTAGGACCCCATTTTTCCTATCTACCCTGCTCTCACCGTCGGTTATGCAATTAATTCTGTACTCCTTAAAAACACGTTGAAAGTCACCCCAGCTCCCCAACCCTTGTGTAAATATCCTTATACTCTACTATTTCCCCTATCTGTAATTTTTTTTGAAGTCTGCCTCCCCTTGTAGACTGCAAACTCCTTGTGGGCATCGTTCACGGTTACCTACTCTGTTATATTGTATTTTCCCATATGCTTAGAACAGGGATCTGCACACAGCAAGTGCTCAAAAAATGCTACTGATTGACTCTTGGTTTATTCTATTTTTACTTAGTTGCTATAGTTTTCTGTTTTTCCCTTGTTCCCATTGTATCTATTCAATCTTCTCCTATTAGATTGCAGACTTTTAAAGGTCGGAGCCTAGTGTTTTACATTATTGGATGCTCCCTGGTACTCAGTACAGTTCTCTGTAGCCACCCACTTCTAGCCCATATCCTGCCTCTGGCCTGGAATGCCCTCCCTCCTCATACCTGACAGAAAATTACCCTCCCAACCTTGAAAGCCTTATTGAAGGTACATCTCCTCCAAGAGGTCTTCCCCAACTAAGCCCCCCCTTCTCCTCTTCTCCCACTCCCTTCTGCAGTGTCCTGACTTGCTCCCTTTATTCATCCCCTGTCTCAGTCCCACAGCACTTATGTACATATCTGTAATTAATTTATTTCTATTAATGTCTGTTTTCCCCTCTGGACTGTAAGCCTATTATGGTCAGGGAATGTGTTTATTGTTGTACTGTCCTCTCCCAAGCGCTTAGTACTGGGTTCTGCTCACAGCAAGCACTCAGTAAAGACGACTGACTGCTTTGCACACAGTAGTTGCCCAGTAAGTGCTGATGAGTGAATTCGTTTCCCGGTCCGTTCTCCCCATCTCTCGGGTCAGAGCAATACTGGCGAGGAGGCCAGGAGGGGGCTGCAGCTCCCGGAAGGAAGGGGGTCGGGGGAGGGGCGGGATGGACCTAACTCCCTCTCCCTCCGGGTGCCCTCTCCTCCGGGAGGTCGGGCTTCCTGCTCCATCCCCTTCTCCCGTGACCGGCCTCGCTTTCCCCAGGAGGATGTTTCCCGCTATGAGAGTGAAGATCACAGGCCTGGACCCTCACCAGCAGTACTACATAGCCATGGACATCGTCCCTGTGGACAGCAAGCGATACAGGTGCCGGGGGCGGGGGGCAGGGGCCTGGGGGAGGCGGGGCTGGAGAGCAGGACGAGGCCCTGGGGGAGGGAAGGGGCGGGCCTGAGGGAAAGCGACGAAGGGGAGTCGGGGCTCGGAAAAGTAAAGGTTTGAGCGGGTCCCTCTGAGTCTTCGTTCAGGAGATGGGGCGGGTTTGGCTGGCGGGTGGAGTTGAGGTGAGGCGGGGGGCAGAACCAGGGGCGGAGGGCTCGACCCGCCCCGGGTCGAGGAGAGGATTGACCGGGCGACCCTCGCCGAGAGGCGCAGACCCATTCCCTGGGCAGACCAGCTTCCACGAAGAGGTTTTGTCCCTAAATCCGCAGCTCTCCTCAGGGGCCGCCCGGCCCAGGCTCCTGATGAGGGAACCGTTAACAAGCAACTTGGGTCTGGGGGTTTCCGATCAGGCGGGGCAGGGTTTGGAGCCGAACAGAGGAGATGTTTCCTATTAGGAAAAGTGTCCCGGGAGCGGTCCGGTTTGCATTTCGAAGGTGAAAGGTTGCAGTAAAGCCCCATAACCCAACTTTGCCCATGTGGGCTCAGGATGTGGGCGGCGGGGGAGGGGTGGGCACTCGGAGTGGCTGACCCGGGGAGACGCTTACCTTACCTTCCACCCCCTCCTCCTCTCCTACCCTCCCCCTGCCCCGCCCCCCCGCCCCGGCAGGTATGTGTATCACAGCTCTAAGTGGATGGTTGCCGGGAACGCGGACTCCCCGGTCCCCCCGCGGGTTTACATCCACCCTGACTCCCTGGCATCCGGAGACACGTGGATGAGGCAGGTGGTCAGTTTCGACAAGCTCAAACTGACCAACAATGAGCTGGATGACCAAGGACACGTGAGTCACGGATCCCGAGTTGGGCGCCCCCGCCCCCTCCCCCTCGGCCCCGTCCTCCACCCTCGGTTCTCGGTCGGATCGTAGTCGGTGGAGGGGTCGGGCCGGCTGCCGGGCTGGGGTCTGGGGGTCAGAGCTGGCCCGGTCCGGTCTGTTCAGACGCCCCTCGGAGCCCGGGCGGCGGCAGGGTCGCTCGGGCCGAACTCTTGGCCACAGTGACCGCGGGGTCGCCTTGTGGCCACGGTCCGGGGGCTCTGCCCCGCCTGTCCGCTCTCCCCCTGAGCACATCAGACAGCCTGCCTCCCTTTAGCCCCCGGCTCTGGGGTCCTGGGCGGCGTCCCCAGGGTGGATGGGAGGGTGGGGGACTCGGGGAGGGCTGTGACACTACCCCCCGTCCCCCCGTGCTCCTCCCTCAACCCCAGATCATCCTGCACTCTATGCACAAGTACCAGCCCCGAGTACACGTGATCCGGAAGGATTTCAGCAGCGATCTCTCTCCCACCAAGCCGGTCCCGGTGGGCGACGGGGTGAAAACCTTCAACTTTCCCGAAACGGTCTTCACCACGGTCACGGCCTATCAGAACCAGCAGGTGAGGTCCCGCCCCCTGGCCCGGAGCCCACTGGCTCTGCCTGAGGAAGGGAAGGAGGGAGGAACCTGCTCGGCTCCCCTCCGGTCTTTCGTTTGGGGCAAGGGAATGGATGAGGAGGGCGGGACACTCCCTGAGTCCCCCCCACCCTCCCCGGCCCACGTCCGCTCCGGACCTCCTTCCTTCTGAACAGTAATAACTCCGACCTCCGGTGGGGTAGAACACTCTGGTCTCCCGAGGCGCTTCCGGGTCAGTGATCCCGGTCACCCTCTTAGCAGCCCTGAGATCCAAGCATTATCCTCCAGCCTTCCCAGACTAGGAGCCTTCAGCCCAGAGAGGTTCAATGTGTTGCCCCAGGTACCACAGCAGCCCAGTGGCAGAACTGGCACTAGAACCCCACTCTCCCTCCAGGTTGTACTCCTCCAGGGGCTTAGTACAGTGCTCTGCACATAGTAAGCACTCAGTAAATACCATAGATGATGATGATTCTCTGATGGGCAACTGAGTGGACATTGTAGGGCTGTTAATCATCCACCTGGAAATATGGAATGGGGTGTCGAGGAGGAGGACTGGCCTGTCCTGATGTTACTAGTGGACACAGTGTCCTGGCCTGCATGGACCTGGGTCTGACACAAGCTGGTTGTGTGCAGGGCACTATGCGAGCACTGATTGTGGAGAGGGTGCTATGCCGGGTGCTGGCTGAGAACAGGGCACTGTGCCAGATCCTTGCCAGTCCTCTCCTGGACACACCCCCTCTACTCCCTGATTGGAAGCAGCAGCCCTGGGCTTGATTTGTGCAGGCTGGCAATTCAGTTTAGCCTTTGATCAGTCAGTTAATAATCAATCAATCATATTTATTGAGTGCTTACTGTGTGCAGAGCACTGTATTAAGTGCTTGGGAGAGTACAATATTACAGAGACGGTAGACATGTTCTGTGCCCACAGCAAGCTTAGGGTCTAGAAGTGGGAGACGGACAGTAATATAAATTACTATTAATAAATAACAAGAAGAATGAATACTTCTGTGGGACTTAGAACGAGGTGAACAGAGGCTACAAATCCAAATGGAAGGGCAACACAGAAGGGGGTGAGAGAAGAGGAAACGAGAGCAGCTGAAGCCCGTGGAACAGAAAGTGTCTGATTCTTCCCTTCCTCACATGGAAGGGATTTCCAGAGAGTTCCAGAGGTCAGGGCGGGGGGTGAGTGGAAAAATAAGAAAGGAAGCCTAGGCTGCTGCCATTCATCAATAATATTTACTGAGCATCCACTGTGTGCAAAGAACTACTTTAAGCACTTGGGAGAGTACATGGAGTTAGTTAACTCAATCCCTGTCCTAATTACAGTCAAGTTGGGGACACAGACCCTGAAACCATTTACATAGAGGAGGAAGAAGCAGCTATGTAGATCGCAGGTGTTTAAATAATAGGGTGTGAAAGTTGATATGTACAGAAATGTTACGAGTGCCCAAATGTGGAGTTGGCACAGAAGGGCTGAGATGGGTGTGGAAGACCCCAACCTGGGGAAGGGGAAGATGTTTGGGGTTGATGTCCTCTGCGTGGGCTTGGATGAGACCGGGACTCCCCGGGAAGGAAGCTTAGGAAGGAGGCTCAGGAAGGAGTTCTGTGATGAAAGCCCACTTGAGGTGGATGGTGAAGGGAAAGGAAAGCAGGATAGCAGCAAACATGGCTCCAACAAGGCAGAACTCTCAAGGATGGCTGGGACCACAGGCTCCAGGTTCTGAGGCAGAGGAAGGGGCCTGGGAAGCAGCTCCTTTGGGGGGGTGGGGGGTCTGAGACCTTGGAGGGTTGGGGGGAGTGAATCAATTGGAGAAGATTGGTAGTAGTGGATTTCATGGGCAGTAGGTCTCTGTGGGTAGAGTTGTCCAATGGGTAATGGGTTTCTGTGGGTAGTGTTGTCCCAAGGCAGTGGGTCCCAGGGACAGGGGGATCCCCTTGATTGCTGTAGATTAGGGGCCCCTGTCTGCACTGTAGTACCTCATTTCTCAAGCAATTTGCCCAGCCTCCTTTTTTGGGGGGATCAGAGGGTAATGAAATCAGTGAGTCATTCAGGCCTGGAAATATTTGAAGAACACAGACCCAGCCCAGACCAGACCAGAGACTGGGAGCTGGCGGCAGTCTGTCCACGGGTGCGAGTCTTGGCTGGGGTGGCTTGCTGACGCTCAGCTGGAAAAGGAACAGCTCGTGTTTCTTGGCAACAACCCCCTCTAACCCCCCAGCCTACAGCAGGGTGTCAGAACAGCACTTAGCTGTGCCCAAACAGGCCGGCAGGAAGAGAGGAGATTGGTCAGGTCTTTGGACCAGCCAGCCTAAAGCAGGGCTTACCTTGGCCTGATTGGCTTTGGTGTTCACCTTTGCTGTTATCGGTGAGCTGCTGGGGCTGTGCTGGGAGGGTGGGGCTGGGACTGGGGAGCAGGGATGTATTTTCCCCTGGGAAACAGTCATGCGGGTGTCCAGAATCTGGCTCTCTAGGACAAGATCTTCTTACAGACTGGGGTCACTATGAGCAGACTCTGCTCTCACTGCCCAGCTGGGAACACCATTGGGAGAGCCAGGGCAGGGGGTGAATGGGAGGCGGTCTTGGGGGTGTTTCAAGAATGTTCGGGGGCTGCCCAGTGAGCGTTTGGAGAGGTGCACGGGAAGAATACTAAAGCCCAGTGGCAGGGGGAGCCCATGCAAGGGACAGGGAATGTGTCTAGGAACTCTGTTGCATTGTAATCTCCCAAGTGCTTAGTACAGAGCTGTGCACACAGTAAGTGCTCAATAAATACCAATGACAGGTAGATTGAGTTAAAGGTAACAGAGGAGTGAAACCCCAGGCCCGAGGTCAGGTGGAAATACAGCCCCTCAGGGAGCTCTAATGGGAGGAGTCCTGCGGGGGAGAGAGGCAGGTCCAGAATCTGGGCGGTGTGTGGGGGAGGCTTGGAGCAGGGACATTAGGTTGTGGCTAGGAGGTCTTTGCTTGTCTATGTGGACCTGTGGACCCAGACCCGAGCAGGCCAGGTGGTGAGGATGAGTTGGACCTGGAGCCGACTCAGCCCAAACCGGGAGTCGTCAGAGTACTTGTCAGCTCTGTCTGCACTGCCTCTGCCCACAGCTGGTTGGCTCTGTCAGTCCACTCTGCCTTGACCCAAGACTCCAGAGCCTTTGCCCCTGGCCCAGTCCAAATCCCCTGATGCCTGGCCTGGCACTGTCCTCAGGCCCACTGAGGGGATTTGTCTAGTATAGCCAGTGAAGGAGGAGAAAAGAAAATGCCGATCCCCAGGCTGGGGATCAGGGGATTTGGGAACCTGCACTCGAGCCTAGAACACTGACCGGGATCTTTTCCTTCTCCAGATCACCCGACTGAAAATAGACCGAAACCCCTTTGCCAAAGGATTCAGAGATTCTGGACGGAACAGGTATGATGGTCAGGGGTCGGGGTGGGAGAGTGGGGGTGGACTTCCTGTCCTGCGCCAAACTCAGTGGGAAGCATGGGTCAGTGCCTACTGAGGATCTGGGGCTAGGGGGCTCCTCCCTCCAGTTTTTTTTTTCATAGCCTAAGAGTTTGCCCCCTTGGCACAGTCCTTCCTTGGCTGATGGCTGTGGACTTTTGTTGAGCCCCAGCTTTCTGCATTTTCATGATTTTTCCATCATTATCATTGATAGTATTTTTTGAGCATTGACTCTGTGTCAAGCAACGTACATTGAGCTGGGACACCTACAAAATAATCAGATTGGATGCAGTCCCTCATCCTTATGGGGCTCAAAAGGAAGAAGAGAGGGAACTCTCTTCCCATTTTACAAATGAGGGAACTGAAGACCAGAGAGGTGAAGTGACCTGCCTGAAGTCACTCAGCAGGCCAAGACCAGAGCTGGGACTAGAACTTACATCTCCTGACTCTCTACCCCAGGCTCTGAGCACTAAACCTCCCATGAGAACCAATGACAAACAATAATAAGAGCAAATGAAAGGCAGAACAGTCCATACCCAGAAAGATTTGAAAGAAAGGAAGGTGGAGTTCTGTGCTGTTAGAGTTGGAGATGTATTTTGGCTGACCAGACCACAGGGTTGGCCTGGAGGACAGTGCTTATGGCCCTCAGAGGTCTAGTGTGGGGAGGAAGGAGGAGAGGAGAAAACTTAGAAGACACTTGGAGCAATGAAAGACTTAGAAGTTCAGTGAACTAAGGCTCAAACCATCATTCAGAAAAAGGAAAAACACTCAGTGTAGGGGGAACGCACAAGCATGTATATCCTTGGTCCTTTTGATTGGTCTCCTAAGTGATAGACTTCCCAGGGCCCTACTGAGGCCAATCCCATTCTACCCTCATCCTCCCTCTCTCCCATGGGACTGAACTGTGGACTTGGTTCAGATACCTTTTTTAAAAAAATAGGTATTAAGTGCTTATTGTGTTCCAGGCACAGTATTAAGTGCTGGAGTAGATACAAGCTAATCAGGTTGGACACAGTCTTTGTCCCATGTGGGGCTCAAGATCTTAATCCCCATTTTGCAGATGAGGTAACTGAGGCAAAGGGAAGTTAAGTGATTTGCTTAAGGTCAACCAGCAGACAGGTGGCAGAGCTGGTATTAGAACCCAGGCCCTCTGATTCCCAGGCCCATGGTTCTTCCTCTAGGCCACACTGCCTCTCACCCTAACCACTGTTCCAGAGGAGGGGAGGGGACTCTCCAGTCTGCATAGACAAGGCCCTGAATCAGGATCCATCAGGATGACCGTCAAAAAGGGCTGTAAGGGTAGCGGATAATGGGCAGTGGGTGCTAGCCAGTGGGCCTGACTGAGGAGAGCATCATCGAGGCCTCAGCCTTGTGCTAGGTGAGCCAAAAGCTGAATGGCGGAAAAAGGGGCCGGTGTGCAGAGTTCCCTTGGTAGAGGGAGGAGTCAGACCCTCACGACCACCTTCCCACTGGTCTGCAGACACCGGGTGGGGGCGCCGAAGCTTCGCCATCCATTCTCTGCTCGGGCAGGGGAGGCTGGGGGGCTAGACCCCTCCTGACTGAAGTGGGGACAGCTTCTTAGGCCCGGGGCCACGGTGGCCTCCAGGCTGCATCTGGAAGTGGTCACTGACCGGGCGTATGGGGGGGTGGTGTCCGACCAGGCTGTCTGCCCCTGCGGGGACTCAGTCCTGGCCAGGTTTCCCTGTTGCCTTGGCCAGGCCAGGAATCACATCCAAAAACAACACAAGGACAGAGGAGTGGGGCGCGGGAGCGGCCTGCAAACTGAGCAGCCGGGGGTGGGGGTGGGGGAGGTGTCTGCCTCTCCTGTAGCCTCTGCCCTTCCCCCCTATAATCTCCCAGTCTTGTAACCTCTCTCTCTCCTACCCCCTCGCCCCCCACCCGCTGGGGCTGTGCCCACAGTCGGGCATAGAATGTTGCCCCACCCGGTTCTCACCTGCCACGAGGCCTCACGGATGGTTCCTCCCCAGCAGCCGCTGCCATCTAACCTCTGGTGGACTTGGGAGGGAGGTTCAGGCCCCGGTCAGTGCAGAGAAAGGGA
The DNA here is from genome assembly GCF_004115215.2 of Ornithorhynchus anatinus. Lineage (NCBI taxonomy): Eukaryota > Metazoa > Chordata > Mammalia > Monotremata > Ornithorhynchidae > Ornithorhynchus > Ornithorhynchus anatinus. Next base: position 436,079 of record NC_041743.1, on the reverse strand, counting down.
CCAGGGTGGATCCAGCCCCGGATGAGGGGGCAGGAGTCTGGAGGAGACTCTCCCGCTGATGCAGTTGATGACGAGACCTTTGTGGAACCCCACCGGTGTGGGACCTCTGGCGGCTGAGTGAGCTGAGATGGGTGGGGGGACGGGGGAAGGAGGAGGAGAGAGCAGCAGCACGGCCCTGTGGGGCCCTGTGGGGCCCGGCCTCCGGGGCTAGCCTTTCCCGGATTTCCCCCGGTCGTTAGTCCCATTTTTCCAGGCTGACGTGCACACGCTTTCTCTCTCTGCTGGTTCCTGGCTCCCTGCCCACCCTCCCTCCTGTGTCCCTGGCGGGGGCGGCTCCAGCCAGCGGGTTGGTCTGCCGATCCCGCCCGAGCTGGGCCCCCCGGCCCTCAGCCCCCACTCGGCCGGATCCTGCTCTCTCCTGTGGGGAGCGGCCCGCTCTCCTCCCATCGACCAGCCCCTGGCCCAGCCCCTCCCCTGCAGGGCTGGCGATGGCTCTGTTGTCCCTGGCTCGCTCCCAGCGGTGTAGTCACCCCACCCGGGCAGGGGCCTGCGCCGTGGCGGCGGCTGAACTGGCGCAGGGAAACGGGGCCCCGGGGCCCCAGGGTCCAGCTTCGGGAGTGGCCGGGGGATGAGACCTATGGATGGGGGGAGGGGTGGAGGGCTTGAATTCCAGCCCCGTGGCCCTGGACATTGAAAAGTCCCCCGGTCTCTGACTGAGGGGAGAACTCTGATGTGGAAATGTTCCCAGCAGTTCCCAAATCCGCCAGACTCTTTTCCGATCCCCCTCCTCCCTCACCCTTCCCTCCTCCTCTTCTCTCCCCCCTCTCCTTCTCCCTGCCTCCATCCCCATACCGTGAGGCCCCAGAAAGACTTCCTGGTGAAGGGGTAGTGAGGTGGCCATTCGAGGTCTGACCAGATCTGACATGCTCTGGAGTCGGACATGCTCTCTGGAGATCTGGTCCCCTTCTCCCCTCCCTCCTCTTTCTCTTCCCCCCCCTCCTCTGTGCCTTCCTTCTTTCCCTCCTCCACCCCCTCTTCTGTGCTCTCCTTCCCCACATCCCCAGCCGTCAGCCAGCCCCAGTCGCTGCGGCCACGGCCCGCGGAGACCGTGCTGTGTTCCTAGCCAGTGAACTCGGCATCCAGGCGGGATGACGGTCCCTACTGCTTCCTCCTGACGGCTTAACAGCTAATAAACACCCGGGGAGAGCCCAGCTTTCCTCTCCACACTGTCTCCCCGTGCCTGGGGCATTCCTAGCCCGTGAGGAAATTCTGGCAAAAGAAGGGGGAGTCACTGAGGACAGTTCCAGCCCACAGAACCAGTCATACCTCACCTGGAGAAGACCAGAGTCTCGACTGGAATACTGGCCCGGTGGTCAGGGACTACCAAAGCTCTGCTTTGCAAATGCATGGCCCTTTGGAGGGAGAGTGTGCTTTCTCTTGGGAAGAAAGGAGCAGCATGCTTTAGTGGATATAGAGCACAAGCCTGGGAGTCAAAAGAACCTGGATTCTAATCCTGGCTCCCCCACTTGTCTGTTGCGTGATCTTGGGCAAGTCACTTAACTTCTCTGTGCCTCAGATACCTTATCTGTAGAATGGGGATTAAGACTGTGAGCCCCTAGTGGGACATAGACTGTGTCCAACCAGATTAGTTTCTATCTACCCTAGAGCTTAGTACAGTGCCTGGCACATAGTAAGTGCTTAACAAATACCCTTAAAAAAAAGAGAGAGCCGGACCACTGTGCCTCCTCCTTCCTGCCTTGTCCCCTTTACCCCACTTCCCTGCCCTGGCCTCTGGATTGAGTTTAAGTAGCACTTACTCATTCAATTGTATTTATTGAACACTTACTGTGTGAAGAGCATTGGGCACCTACTGAGTACGGTACTGAACTGAACTGAATGCTTGGAAGAGTACAATAGAGTCAGCAGACATGATCTCTGCCCTCAAGGAGTTTACAACCTGGTTGGGGAGGACACAAAAATAAATAGCAGCTGCGAGAAGCAGTGAATTTGTAGCTGTGCAAAGGCTTAAGTAATGAGAGACTTAAGATGATATGGACAGAAGAGTTATGGGGCGTGTGGGTGGGAAAGGTTGTGAGTAAATGAGTTCTGAGGTGGCAGTGAGGAGACAGAGGGAAGGGCGATTAGAAGGCAACTGGGGAAGGCCCCCTGGAGCAGATTTCATTTTATCAGGGCTCTGAAGAAGGAAGGGGACAGTGGTGGTCTGCTGGATGAGAAGTGGGAGGGAGCTGGAGGGAGTTGGAGGGAATTACAAGCAGGGAGAAGGCCAGGGGCAGCATGGCCTAGTGGATAAATCATGAGCCTACGGGTCAGGACCGAAGTTGTAATCCCTGCTCCACCACTTATCTGCTCTGTGGCTTTGGGCAAATGACTATACTTCTCTGTGCCTCAGTCACCTCATTTGTAAAATTGGGATTAAGACTGAGCTCCCCATGGGACATGGATAGTATCCAACCTGATTAGCTTGTAATAATAATAATAATAATGACATTTGTTAAGTATTTACTATGTGCCAAGCACTGTTCTAAGCACTGGGGTAGATACAAGGTATTGAGGTTGCCCCACGTGGGGCTCCCAGTCTTAGTCCCCATTTTATAGATGAGATAACTGAGGCACAGAGAAGTTAAGTGACTTGCCCAAAGTCACACAGCTGATAAGTGGTGGAGCCGGGATTAGTACCCACGACCTCTGACTTCCAAGCCTGTGCTCTTCCGTACCCACAACCTCCAACTTGCAAGCCACGCTTCTTCCGTATCTACCCCATTGCTTATTACAGTGCCTGGCACATAGTAAGCACTTAATAAATAGCATTTTTTAGAAATGAGCAAGAGGTTAGCAGTGGAAGAGATGAAAATGAGTTAAAGTGAGTAGGTGGGCTTGAGATAAGCAGAGAGTGAGAGCTGGGGTGTAGTGGGAGAAGAGCGAGGATAAGTAGGAGTGTGAGTGCTGATGGACTGTAAGCTTATCGTCTGGACTGTAAACTCACTGTGGGCAGGGAATGTGTCTATCAGCTCTGTTATACTGTACTCTCCCAAGCATTTAGTTCAGTGTTCTGCACACAGTAAGCGCTCAATAAATATGATTGATGGACTGCCTTAAAGCCGATGATGTTTAGGAGGTTTCCTTTGATGCAGAGAAGAATGGGTAGCCATTTGAGGTTTTTGAGGTGAGGGGAGATGTGCAGAATCACATTTTAGAAAGGTGATCCGGGCAGTAGAGTGAAGTATAGACTGGAGAGGGGCGAGAGTAGGCGTTGGTCAGTCAGCAAGGAGGCTGATGCAGTAGGGAAGGTATGGTTATGACAAGTCCTGAATCAGAGTGGAGGCTATTTGGATGGAAAAGAAGGGGAAGGTTCTGGAAATATTGCAAAGGAAGAAATGTCAGAATTTGGTGACAGACTGAATATGGGGGTTGAAAAAAGGGAGGACAACTGAGGACAATGCTAAGTGACAGGTTTGAGAGACACTAGATCCTCCCTCCTGGCCAGGTCTCTGGGCCTCCTTTGCTTATTAGGGCCCTCCCCTACTCTCCCTCATTTAAAACAACAATAACAACAACAATAATAATAATGTGTCTGTTAAATGCTTATTATGTGCCAAGCACTGTACTAAGCTGTGGGGTAGATATAAGATAATCAAATCCCACATGGGGTTCACAGTCTAAGTGGGGAACAGTTATTGAAATCTCACTTTGTAGCTGGGGAAACTGAGGCACAGAGAAGTTAAGTGACTTGCCCAAGGTCACCTGATGTAAGTGGTGGAGCTGGAATTAGAACCCAGGTCCTCTGACTCCCAGGCCTGTGTTCTTTATTTTAATGGCATTTGCTAAGCACTTATTATGTGCCAGGGATTGTACAAAGTGCTGGAGTAGATACAAGCTAATCAGGTTGGATTTAGTCCATGTCCCACATGGGGCTCAGTTTTAATCCCCATTTTACAAATGAGGTAACTGAGGCACAGAGGAGTTAAGTGACTTGCCAAAGGTCACACAACAGACAAGTGGTGAAATAGGTATTAGAACTCAGGTCCTCTGACTACCAGGCCTGAGAGCTTTCTGTTAGGATATTCCCCCTGTTCCTCCCTGTCCTTCCTCCCCACTCAGCACTCTGAGTGGATACCTGACCCCCATCCTCACTGGGCCTCCCTCTCACTCCCAGGACCGGGTTGGAGGCCATCATGGAAACCTATGCCTTCTGGAGGCCCCCTGTGCGCACCCTGACCTTCGAAGACTTCACCACCATGCAGAAGCAACAAGGTGAGCCAGCAGAGAGTCAGGGGAGGTGAAGCAAGAGCGGGGCACAGTCCAGGGGGTTCCGCTGGCGTCTAGAGGGTCCAGAAGCTGTGGTGATGACATCACTCTGGGAGGCAGGAAGGAATCATCTTCCCATTGGTTTCTGTAGGGATCCTGGCCCGCTCTGGCCTGGCAGAGCAGGGCTCTGCCCAGTTTGGATCACTGGTGGTTTGGTGAGTCCTCCCCCAAGGACTCATCCGGTGACCCTGGTCCACCTACCCTTTTCAGCTACTGGGAGTCCACCAACCCTGGGGAGCCCTTCTTCCCTGGTCTCCTTTCCCAGCTTCCCTCGACCTCTCAGCCCTCTGCTCTCCAGCCTCACCTTGTTCCTCTGTCCCCGGTCTCCTGCTTCCCAGTCATCTTCCCCCTCACCCCACATCTGCTCAGAGCCCCTCCTGAGTTACCTCTTCCTGGCAGAGTGCTCAGGCCACTCCCAAGATCTGTTCTCCAAGGAGTGAGGCAGGAGGGAGGAAAGGCGATGTGTCTTTGCCCACAGCTTTAGCCAGGCCTTGATCAGTACCCTGACTTTGGGATGCCTCCCCTGGTCTTGAAAGGCCCAGTTACGGAGTGGCCACCAAGACAACTGTACAGATGGTCTGGTCTGGGATGGCTGCTTCTCCTGCTTCTGTATTGTACCTTATGACAGGGACTGGGGCAGAAAAAGAAAGGGTGGGTCTGGAGACACCACTGACTCTAGGGCCTTTGCTAGCCCCAGGGGCCAAATCGGCATCCCAGCAGGTCCTGCCCAAGAGACCCAAGTGAGGAACTGAGGGAGAGCAGTCCCAGGGTACAGCAGGGCCCTGTATCTGGAGGGGGTTAGGGTTAGGACAGTCCCCAGTGACTTTGAGCTGTTTCCCAAGCTGCGACTGTAGCGCGGAGTCATACCCGCTAGAACATAAGCACATTAACCCTCGAGCAAAGCTGCGCTGAGTCCGAACTCCGTCCAGATGAGGGTGCTAGAACTGGCCAGAGAAGGCTGCCCGCCCAAATACCTTGATTTGAACCAAGGACGGCCCTTCTCCTTTCCCAGGACTCCTGACTCCCCCTCCCCAACTAGGTCTCAGCAGCGTCCGTGTGCCATCTTGTTTTCCAGGGGGCAGCACGGGCACCTCGCCCACCACATCCAGCACAGGCACACCGTCACCGTCAGCACCCTCTCACCTGCTGTCGCCGTCCTGTTCCCCTCCGACCTTCCACCTGGCCCCCAACACGTTCAACATGGGCTGTCGGGACAGCCAGCTGTGCAACCTGAACCTGGCTGACTACCCGCCATGCGCACGTGGCAACGTGGCCACCCTGCAGACCTACCCGGGGCTCGCCGATGGTGGCTTCCCTCGGCTGCCCGGAGCCCCAGCACCCGGCCCACCCCCTGCGGAGACCTTCATGCCTCACAGGACTCCAGCTCTGCTTCCGGGAATCCCCACGCCCCCCACACTGCCCAGCAGTGCCAAGGTGGACAGCTATGGGGGGCAACTGGGGCCCTTTCCCCCCGCCCAGTTCCCATACGTGGTGCCAGCGGGCAGCCCGGCACCCACCTCCTCGTCTCCCCATGTATTCGGCGGCGGGGGTGGCGGAGGCCCTGGGCCTCAGGGCTCCTACAATGCCTTCTCCCTGCACAACCCTTACAACCTGTACGGATACAACTTCCCCACCTCCCCGCGGCTGGCCACCAGCCCAGAGAAACTGGGCAGCTCCCAGGGCTCGCTGCTCTGTCCATCCCCATCCAGTGGTGCCTTTGCTGAGAGGCAGTATCTCCCGGCTGCAGCGGACCCTGGGCTTCATGGGCTCGGGGCTCCGGGTACCCATCCGCCGGCACCCAACGCCTGCGATGGCCGCCAGTATGGACCCGGCCCCGGCTCTGCTGCCGCCTCCTCTCAGATGTCCGTGCACATGGCATGAGACTGCTCCGGGCAGCGATGGCCTCTCCGGGCAGCCGGAGACTTCGGCCCATCCTCCCACCGTGTGGGCCCTGGCCCTCTTGGCACACTGGCAGAGTCATAAGTAAAACTTCCAGCTGTGTCTCTCTGCACATAGACTATCCCTGGATGGCCCCCTCTGCCAGGCCAAACCGACCACCCTTATGTCCAGGGACCTCTGCCTTCAAGAGTCTTGACGACCCCAGCTTGGGCATGGGGCCCTCGGGCTCTGACCGCAGGCGGGGTAGCCTCTTTCTCCCCTGGGCATCACCCCCAGTCCTGGGGCCTCAGCTGGCGGAAAGGCCTGGATCTTGTCTCGAGCCATGTCTCTGCGGATGGGTTCACGGAGGGTACACGTCCATCAGCAACCCCCACCCCGCCACTGTTAGGGCAGAGGGCTGTTGGGCTGGCATTGGATTTGGCTTCCGGGCTGGAGATTGACTTTGGACACGGGCTCCCTTCACCTGATCACGTCTTCACCCTGGAGCCAGGCCCTGGACTTCTGCCTGATTATACTTGGGGATGGCAGAGAGCAAGGGGGTGAGAGCATGAGGACCTTTCCAGGGGCTATGGTGGAGGGTGGGCGGGGTGAAGGGGGAGAGAGAGAGAGAGGGAAAGAAAGAAAGAATGAGACACTGAGTGAGAGATTTAGGCAGATACAGTGACAGACAGAATGAAACAGGCAGAATGGGACAGAATAGGACAGAGACTGAATAGATCAGAGACAGGCAGACCATGATAGAGAGTGAGAGGCAGAGTAACACTGAGTGAGAGAGACAGAGGCACACAGACAGGGAGGCAGCAGCTGGTGAAAGGTAGCTCGTATCTCTTCCAGAGACAGTCTCCTCCTGGCACTACAGAAAGACGTCCGACCCAAGACTCCCCGCCCACCACCACTGCCCCACCCCGACCCAAGGTCGGGTGTCAAAGTGCCATGGGGGCAGACCGAGAGGGTGGGCAGCCAAGCATGTAGCTTCTGCGACCGTGAGCCGGCAAGTCTGCCCCTGGGACTCCCGAGCCCCACAACGGGCAGCTTAGAGAAGGGCGGGAGGGGATCTAGTCACCCAGGTTGATCACCCGGGGTGGCTCGGGTCCACTGTCACCCTCCCTCCTCACCGGGCTAGGTCTTGTTCGCATGAGTTTCTCTAGAAATACTGCCGCCCCCAGCCCGGCTGGCCCATGGGGTGAGCGTTGCTTTTTGAAGTTTCTTTCCTTTCCTTGTATCCTTCGAGTCCTTTACGCTACAAGCTTGGAGCAAGAGAGCATTTAGTGTGGCATTGGAAATGGTACCGGAACTCAACAGTTATAGGGATTTTGGCTTTGAGGTGTTGTAGATAAACGTATTTATGTGCCTAGCGGGAATTCAGTGCGATGAAGAGAGATGGGCAGTAAAAAGGAAATGTAAAATATGTATGAAGACAAAGGTGTATAAAAATTTGCCCTCTGCACGGAATTCTGTTTCTAAGTGCCAAGCACAGACACTTCCCAATAAATCCTGCAATTGCTTCTCCCGCGCACACGTTCCTGTGCCAAAGCCGGTCCCGAGCGGGGTGGGCTTGGGGGTGGGGCTCGCCGGCTCCCGGGAGCCGGGGAAAGATCCGGGGAACCGACGGGTCTCGGGCTGGAGAGAGGGGCCTAGTTTGCCCACTGGTCCCTGGGCCTGGGCAGAAGCAGTTGATGGTTTTTCCTCCAGGAGATATCTATTCTGTGCATAGTGTGTTGAAGTGGGCATTTGGGAGAGGCCAGGGACCAAGAAAATGGAGATCGCCTCTGCTCGACGGCAGGGCAATGGTATTGTGATCTAGTGGAAAGAGTATAAAACTGGGATGCAAGAGCCTTGGGTTCTAGTACCAGCTCCGGCTTGTTGGGTGACCTTGAACAAGTCAGTTAACCTCTCTGAGCCCCAGATTTCTCTCCCGACAATTAGTCTTTACTATTTATTTATTACTATATACTGTGGGCCAAGGTCCAGGAAGAGTACAGTGTGTTTCCCTGCCTTTGAGGAGTTTACAGTCTGTCTGCCTAACAGTGATCACTAGCTGTGTAAGTGCCTGTTCTGTGCAGAGCGCCGAATGAGTCACTAGGGAATGCACATGGCAGTTGACTTTATAATCCGGGGAGGGGAGGGGGTGTTGGAGTGGGAAAAGGAACAACATATAAAAAGAGCTTTATACATCAAAACTAACCGTAATCCCCCCTTTCTCCGCCCCCCATCCTCAGTCCAGAATCCACAAAGTCTGCATCGTGCTACTTGACATGAAAGCTGCAGTTTCCGTTTCCTGCTCCTCGGGGGTCCCAGCTTGCTCCCGGCCCACAGAGCTCTGGCGGCACCAGTGAAAGAGGGGCCGGCGGCTCTGTGTCCCCCGGCCCCAGCCCCCCAAACCTGAGCCACGCCTGCTCCTGCAACGACCCCGTGCACAATGGGCACAAGCAGTCAGTCACCTTGTGTGCAGGCCACGGCGGCTTGGGGAGAGAGAGGGGGCGGAAGGCAAAGGAGGAATGAGGGGAGCTGCATGTCGCCAGGGAAACAGTCCGACCACCGCCAGGAAAGCCAGGCGCGCTGCCTGGAAGAGAACAGATTCCAGCAACTGGTGAATGCGAGAGGAGGGGCGAGGAGGACGCGGGCCGCGGAGGAGAGGCGTCCCTCTCCTCCGCGGCCCGCCGCGTCCTCCTCGCCCCTAGTTTGCCTCTAGGGAGGAGGCTCATTCATTCATTCAATAGTATTTATTGAGCGCTTACTATGTGTAGAGCACTGTACTAAGCGCTTGGAATGTACAAATCGATAACAGATAGAGACAGTCCCTGCCCTCTGACGGGCTTACAGGCTCAGAGGAGAGAGCAGGGCGGGGGAACGGGAACGAGAGCAGCTTCAGGGGAAGAGGGCAGGGCAGGACGTGGAGCTTCTCGGAGGTCAAGCCGGGGTCTCTACTTTAGGAGAGGAGGTCGGGGGAGGATGAGGAGGGTTGAGCGAACTCTCTTGAGCGGGGCAGCTGCAGCAGCTGGGGTTGCCTTGCCGCCCCGCCTCTTCTAGAAGACCGCGACGCTGCGGGAATTTACTCCACGTGTTCCTCGTTCTCTGACAAGTCACCTAGAGCAACGAGGCTGCGGGCTACCGGCTGGGAGCCAGGGAGGGCCGGGGGCTTCCCGCCCTGGGCCCGTCGGGCCCACGGAGGGAGGCCCCGCCCCCTCCCGGCCCCTTCCCCAACTTCCTCCGGGTCGGGGCCCGGGGGTCCGGAGACGGCGGCGCCTCCCTGCCCGTGAGTCCTGAGGGAAATAGTGGGGCCCGAGCCGGGGCAGGTCCCCGACGCCCCCGGGGCTCAGCATCGCGGCGCGGCCGGGAAAGGAGGAGGGCCTTGAGTCGGGGAACTAGGACTTTGGGGGCCTCGGGCCCCTTTCGGTGAATTGCGTCGGGCGTCCTCCGAGGGCCCAGATCCCTGGCCCGACCCCGCCAGGAGGGACCTTTCCACATCTGGGAGGGGGTGCGGGGAGAGTGCACCCGGGAGCTGCGTGCCCTTCTCTTGGCTGTGCTGGGGCTAGAAGAAAGGGAGGGGAGGTAAGGCAGAGGTTGGAAGTGTGGGGGTGGGAGGATGAGGGGAGGGCGGGACCGAGGACCGGGGCCTAGACGAGGTAGGGCAGAGGAGGGCGAGGAGGGAAAGAGACGGGAAAGAGAAGCAGCGTGGCTCAGCGGAAAGAGCCCGGGCTTGGGAGTCAGAGGTCATGAGTTCGAATCCCGGCTCTGCCACTTGGCAGCTGTGTGACTGTGGGCAAGTCGCTTCGCTTCTCCGGGCCTCAGTTCCCTCATCTGTAAAATGGGGATTAACCGTGAGCCTCACGTGGGACAACCTGATTCCCCTGTATCTACCCCAGCGCTTAGAACAGTGCTCGGCGCATAGTAAGCGCTTAACAAACACCAACATTATTATTAACATTATTAGGGCAGAGGAGGCGGGCCTGGCGAGGACCGGACTGAGTGGAGGGGAACTATGGTGATAGGGTCTTTCCGGAGGCCCACTCTCCGGACCTCCGCCTCGACCGGCCGTGGAGCCGGGTTAGTGGGACCCACGCACATCCCCAAGCGGCAGGGGCAGCTAGCCGGCCGTGGGCGCGGGCCGTGGGCGCGGGCCGTGGGCGCGGGCCGTGGGCGCGGGCCGTGGGCGCTGTCCGAGGTCCTAGCGCCAGCCAGACCGGCCGGCTGCCGCGGCCTCTGCGGCTGCCGGTTGGCGTCCCCGTCCCCCGTCCCCCGCCCCCCAGCCCGAGTCCCGGGGCGCACAGGGAAGGTCCCGGTCACCCCGCCCCGGGAACGGCTCCTCTGGGCGGAAAGGTGGAGCCCCGCCGCCCTGGGGGGACCTGGGCCTGACCCCCAACGGGTCGTGGTGCCCCGCGGTGCGGGGTGGCGGATCTGCGGTGGATTCAGCCTCCGGGCCGCGGACCGAGAAGCCCTCTCCCCGTCCCACCGAGCGACCCCCGGCCGGCTCGGCCCCGCGCTCCTCCCCCGTGGCTGGGCTGGGTTCGAGGAGGAGGAGGTAGGTCGGGTCCGTTCTTCGGATGGAAAGGAACCATCAGAGTGGATTGAAAGGGAACTGCGGGGCGAGGCGGGAACGGGGGGCGGGGCGCTGCTTGTCGGTCCTGTTCGGGCCCGGACCCCTCCGCCTCGCCCGGCCTGGCCCCGACGACTCGGCATCCCGGGAAATCTGCCCCGAGTCGCCCTCGCCCGGCCTGCGGTCAGTGGACTTTGTTTCCCTAGGAAGGGGCTAGGGCCGGGACGGCGCGCCGGCTCCCCCGACGGACGGGGTTGGGGTTGGAGGGGGAGGAGAGGTCATGTTGACGAAGGTGAGAATGAAGGTTCTGCTCTGAGAAGAAATGAAATTTTTAATCGTAATGGTTAAGCGCGCGCTATGTGCCGGCCACCGTTCTGAGCGCCGGAGTAGATACGAGATAATCGGGTTGGACACAGTCCGTGTCCCACTTGGGGCTCACAGTCTTAATCTCCATTTTACAGACGAGGGAACTGAGGCACGGAGAAGTGAAGTGGCTCGCCCAAGGTCATACATTAGACGAGTAGACAGTAGAACTCAAGTCCTTCTAACTCCCAGACCCTGGCTCCATCCACTTTGCCAAGCTGCTTCCCAGGTCGAGACGCCGGCGGACCGGAGTCCTCATTTCCACAAGTCTGGAGTGCAGCCAAGATCACAAGCCCTCGGGAGCTCTCAGTCGCCCCAGGAACCATGGCCGCCGTGGGTGCCGGGTGAATTTTGGGCGGGGAACCTGGGACCCAGAAAGTGAGGGCGACGTCACCCCGGGGGAGGAAGGCGGAGAGGTTGGATTACTGTAGCCTGCTTGACTTTAGCCTCTGCCCCAGCACTTGAATCCCTGGCTCCCAGGGCCCCTCTCCTCGCAGTCCCTCATTTTTTGTAGCAGGAAACTTGGCCGTTTGGAGCCCTAGCCCCTCTCTTCAGGTGCAGCCTGCTCCATCAGCCTCCTGCCTGGCTCCTCTGAGTATACTTAGCACATCGTACAGTGCACTGCACACAGTAATCACTCAATTAATATCATATTGATTGATCGATACGTCTCCAAAATACTCAGGGAAAAGATCTGGGCCTACTGCCCCGGCAGTTAACCCCTCAAAGGGTTGAGCAACCTGAATACTGGCTCCCAACGTTGCAATGGGAGCAGTCCTCCTTCCCCAGGCAGCTCGCCCACCTGCTTAGCCAGGCAGGCACACACCAAACAGGATGGGCTTCTGTCAGAGCACAGTAAAGCCTCCCTCTCCAGCCCTTTCCAAACCAAATTCAGACAGATGCATCTCCCTCTGATTCTGCCCCCTCCCCATCCCACACCAAAAACCTTACACGAAGCATCTCATTTGTCCACACACCCTGGAGAAGCAGATGAAGAAAAGTTGAGGTTTCCCAGACTTTTTTTATGGGAGATGGGGGATTTTAGGAAGGAGCTTCCCAGTGTTCGGTGCCAGGACACACACAACAGTTGTGTGATCGAGGGCGCCTACAGAGGGGTCTGAAGGTCGCTTGAGGGGATGAGGCCTGGTTGCTGGGCCTGTGATGTTGCTGTTATTTTTGGATTCTTCTTAACTCTACCTCTGGGACACGTTGAGGCGTAAGATGAGAAAATTTTACTCAAAACCCACACTGGCTTAAATGGAGTGTGAGTCAGCTCGCTAGGGCTGAAATGAAGCTCACAGTCACTCAGCTCCACTGGGGAAATGTTTTCGGAGAACGGATGGTGGTAGGTTACCCAAACAGCTGTTCTATGTGGCCCTGAACCTCAGCACATGCAAACAAGGCGAGCAGAGCAAATGTTTTGAAGGCCAGGTGTGGTGGTGAACAATCCAGTGTAGCAGTGGACTGTGGAGAGACCATTGCAGTGGAGAGACCAGACTTGTGGGTCATAGTTGGGAGAGGGCTCTCTCTCCTCAAGCAGGAATGGAGATCAGAGGGACTACCTGCGGAGATCCTGGTTGCCCTAGAGGTTTCAAACCCCTGTCGCTCCAAACCTGAGGGGCAGCCTGGGGAGTCTGGGCACTTCTAGCTCTGCCTTCCACTCGTGTGTTGCCTTGGATGAGAAGCAGTGTGGTTCAGTGGGCTTGGGAGTCAGAGGTCGTGGGTTCTAAACCCGGCTCTGCCATTTGTCAGCTGTGTGACTTTGGCCAGGTCATTTAACCTCTGTGTGCCTCAGTTACCTCATCTGTAAAATGGGGGTTAAGACTGTGAGTCCCATGTCGGACAACCTCATTACCTTGTATCTATCTCAGCACTTAGATCAGTGCTTGGCACAGAGTAAGCACTTACCAAATACCATTATTATTATTATTGGGTGGTTTCAGAGCCTTCCTTAGGCTCTGGGCAGGCCGGTAGCAGGGCAGGAGAGTAGGTGAAGAAAGGTGTAGCAACACCCTTGAGCAGCAGCTGTCAATCATGCAGACTGCCCAGCCTATCAGGGAGGCCTAGTACCTGAGAAGATAAGAAGTAATACACTCTGCCTTGTCTCCAGGATCCCTACCCAAGGTAGGACAAAACAAAGGAGAAAACACCAGTTACCAATCCCCTATTTCCTGAATTGGAAGTGAGACTGGAAACTCTGGTTTTGAGAGCAGTGTATGGGATCGGTGAAGATTCTTTATATTTTCTCAGTGCTGATCCCACATGATGTTGGCAAACCTCCCTCCCCAGCCCCCCTCTACCTTTTTTATGCTATTTGTTAAGCACTTATTTGTTCCAGGCACTGTACTAAGAGCTGGGTTAGATACAAGCTAGTAAGGTTGGACACGCTCCAACAGTTCTTAATCCCCATTTTACAGATGAGGTAACTGAGGCACAGAGAGGGGAAGTGTTTTGCTCAAGGTCACATAGCGGACAGATGATGGATCTGGGATTGGAACCCTGGTCTTTCTGACTCCCAGGCCCATGCTCTATCCACTAGGCCATGCTGCTTCTGTTTGAGAGACAGTTGGGAAGGTTTTGTGTTAGGATCTCTATGTGTCTGTCTCTCTCCATCTCTCTCCCTCTCTGTGCCTCTGTCTCTCCCCCTCTATATCTCTGTCTCAGTCTCTGGGTCTTCTCGAGTGGCGCTCTACCCCAGCCCCACATTTGCCTGCAATTAAGCGGCAGCTCTGTGGATTGGAACTCAGTGCTAGGTGGACATTAGCAGTGGATTGGTGTGGGGTATACCCGTGGCCTTCTGGGCCCCTGAGGGCCTGCAGGCTGGGACCTGCAGGGAAGTGTAGTTGAAGTCCCAGCTTCTGGATTGTGTAATCAGGGATGGGTTGGGGGACTTTTGCCTTCAAGCCTTGGGGAAGGCAGGTTAAGGGATGGAAGTGGTTCCAAAGTCTTCACTGCCCAATACTGCCCTGTGACTAGAGAGCCGTGGAGGTTGGGGAGAGAGAGCTCAGTGTGGAGAAGAGGGTGAAGGAAAAATTGGGGTTGGGGCAGAGTGGAGGATGAAGGATTCCCCCCAGATTGAACCTCACTCTGGCCTCCTGACCGCTGCTCCCCTAAATTCCATGGGGCTCTCTTCCCCACCATAGCCCTTGCCACCACCACCCCTCCCTCTCTCCCAGGTGGACTGAACCGTTGGCCAGGGATCCCATTGGTGATGATGGAGGAGAATGGGCGGCTGAAGGGGTGAATCATTTCTCATATGTAACCCTTTCAGAGGGACGAGACCCAAACCTTTGCTGCTACCCACTACTCTGAAACGAGGGATCAATTGTATGTGTTAAGGGTTTATTGCGTGCAGAGCACTGTACTGTGCAGCATTGAGCTGGCTGTGGTCTGAGACAATGAGGAGAGGAGACTGGCAAACTGCCCTTGAGGAAGAAGCAGGTTTCTCCCTTCTACCTAATCTCCTCGGTGCTCAGTGCTTGGCTGGGAGCCCAGGAGAATATCCCAACAATTATCTGATAGACAGAGATGGATGGATGGATGGATGGATGGATGGATGGATGGGTTTTATGTCCACCAGTCATATTGTTGTCCATGCTACACAGTTGAGAACAGTGGTCCTTGTCCTAGGATGGTGGATTCCTTTGCTTATCAATTGTCAAGGAGATGACTTTAAACCCTACTATGCTGGAAGGGTGGGTCTTTGAGACACTGAGTCACTGTGGAATGGTGGTGGCCCCTCCTGGAATCTTCACCCAGGAGGAATGGTGGGTTGTGCCTTCCTCATCTAAGAGGCAGCCCTGCCCAGAATAGTTGGCTGTTGCCTCAAAACACCCTCCCTGCTAAAACACACCATAAGCGATGGTCCTGAAAGATAGGATTGGCAAGCAGATGGAGCAACCAGGCTGGACTTGAGAGAAACTCTACCAGTTGGCCTGTTTGGTGGAGTCTGAGTGCTCTTGACTGGACTGTGCTTGTAAGTGGGAGCCTGCCAGGGGCTGGATGCTGGTCCCCTGAGCGGGGGGCTCTGGGCACTGGTCCTCAGGATTCCTCAGCAAAGGTGTCTGGCCTCTTGGAAAGGATAAGATCACAAGACCCGAAGTCCCAGAATGCAGTCAGCTCGCTGGAGTGGAGGCAAAGCTCACAACAATGAAGGCCACTGGGTGGACTGGTGGATAAGAATGGTCAATAACAGACTCCCCAAGCAGCTGCTGTTTGGGGCCCTGAAAGGGGAGCCATTCATGCTGGGAGGCAGGACAAACGACAAACATTCTGAAAGCCTGTCCTCGGGGACTGTGCCTGGGAAGCGGTTCTCTGCCACAGGTGAATGCTGTGGCAAAGCTTGAGAAAAAAGCCTTCTCGCTATTTTTGAAGTAGTGGAGATGGAGACGATGAGATTTTTCCCACTGAAAAGCTCCAACTTCTACCTAAAAGAGTCAATCAAATTTATTAAACACCTACTTTGTGCAGAGCACTGTACTAAGTGCTTAGGAGAGTACAGTACCAGAATCAGCAGATATGTTTCTACCCCACAATGAACTTACAGACTAGAGGAGGAGATGGACATTAATAACACTAATTAAAATTATATAATTGAAAATATGTACATAAGTGCTTTGGGGTGGGGGGTGGGGCAAATATCAAATGACCAAAGGTCACAGATTGAAGTGCACAGGTGACGCAGAAGGGAAAGTTGGCCAGGGAAAAGAGGGTTTAATAGAGGAAGGCCTCTTGGAGGAGATGTGACCTTAGTAATGCTTTGAAGTGGGAGAGAGTGATGGTCTGGTTTATATGGTGGGGGGAGGGCGAAGGGAGGGGGAAAGTTCGAGGCTAGGGGGAGGATGTGGGAAAGCGGTCGGGGTGAGATAGAGGAGATTGGGGGCAGAGTGAGTAAGATGACACTAGCGGACCAGAGTGTGCGCACTGGGCTGTAGTAGGAGATTAGTGAGGTGAGGTAAGATGGAACCGACTGATTGAGTGCTCTGAAGCCAAAGGTAAGCAAACCACATGACCGGTGAATGGGGCTCTGAAGTGGGGTAATGGAACTAAACTGCAGTTCCAGGACAGAAGAAATTGGAAATTCACATAGGAGCATTGCCAGTCCCTAATACAGTGGAGTAAATCTGTCTTCCCTGATCCCACAGCGATGAGCGCTTTTGTCTCTTCTCTGGCCCCATCCCCAGCTCCAGCTCCAGCACCAGCACCAGCAGCCCGAATGAATAAAGCCTTGACCTGCCGAACAGCGCCACCTGCAGGAACCCCTCTGGCAGCTCTCAGGTGACTCAGAGCGCTCTGAACTTTCTATTTAAGTGGAGGTCGGTGGGGGTCAGAGAGGTCAAATGTATCTGTGCTCCAGGTCACTGAAAGATCTGCGCTCGCTGTCCTGGACTCGGATCTTCCTTACTGTTTCTTTCTCGCTCTCATCTCCCGTTACCATTCTCCCATCCTCTCCAAAGTCAAGGCATTAGCAGGGACGTAGTTGGTCTTGGAGTTTCATCCATTTAGACCCCCAGAGAAAGGACAGGGGGTGTACCTTTGCAGAGTGAATGTCGGCTAGGCACCAGATTTTCCCTGACTTTCTCATGGCAGCGATGGGCATCTCCTCATCCCCACAGCCCAGACCAGGGAGAAGGGGAGGGCCTCAGGGGCAATAGGAGAAGAGGGCGAGAAAGCCAGAGTTGAGGAGAGGGCCTCCAGGCCCGGCAGGCCTCTCCTGGGGCTCGGGGATTTCAGCGGCTCACCTACAGCTGCAGCCGCAAATAGCCACAAATATTTTCCCCACCGCGCCACCCGCTGGGCCGGTCGGCCTGACCACCTGTGCCCTCCCGCAGACCCCTCCAGACCCACCTCCTGCTTCCCCCTCCCCCCCCGGCCCACTCTCCCTCAAGCCAAACTTATTTTTGGCTGCCTTGTGCGAGTCATTAATCACCTCGTGGTTGGACATTTTGAACAGGGCAAGGGCGATGGGGGCCCCGGGGCTAAGCTGTTTCCAGACGGACAAGGCCGAGCTAGGAACCATCTCTGGATTTGGGGGAGACTCCTCCCCAGGCCCAAGGAAGGATGTTCCCTCAGGAGAGCCCAAAAGGGTCAAGATGGGGGTAACCCAGAGACTGGAGGAGGAGCTGGGCCTCTGCCGGGAACGGAGCAGTTGGTCAAAGATGACACTTTGTAAACTATGTTGAAAACCTTTGCGGGGAGGGAGGGTGAAAACTTAATTAGTCCAGCAGTTCAGCAATGGAGGCCAGAGGCATATTTTTAGAGCCCAGAAAGGCTCTCCAGGAATGCAAGCACATTGGGACTGCTTGTCCCTGGCCTGGTGGGGGTGGGGGCATGGGGATGGGGGCTCCCAGCTGGAATGCAGTGGCCTTCAGTTTCTCCGTGGGGCTAGTGGGGGTGATGGGCAGGCAGGTGGGAGGAGGGAGCGGCTGGGATCCAGCTGGGCTTGGGGGGAGGTGTGACTGAGGGGAGAGAGGCTGCGCTGCCCCCTTACTAGGGTATGGATGATGTGCTCACAGCTGGGAGGGAAGGGGCAGAAGGGGAAGACAGGACAAAGGTGAATCTAAGCTGATGGAGGGGGCTTGCAGTGAGCACTGACTTCCAGCTGGAGTTGCAGAGTGTAAGGCGGTGGCCCACAGGGCTGAGGGCAGGCATCTTTGGGAAGGGAAGAGAAGGAGACTGATATTAATTTTGATATTTATGAAGCTTACTTTGTGCCAGGTGCGGAGTACATTCGAGATCATTCGATCAGACCCGATCTCTGCCCCAGATAGTGCTGGTTAAGAGGGAGGGAGAACAGATACAGATGAAGAAACCGAGGCCGGAGTGGGTAAACACCTCACCCAAGGTCACACAGCCAGCAAATGGTGGGGTCAGAGCTAGGTCCAGACTCCTGGTCCCCCATGGAGGTTTGCCATCACACTGGCCATTCCCCAAGGCTGACTGCTCATTTCTCCCCGGGTTCCTAATTCTTGAGATGTGCATTTGGGAACTTTGTCGTAATGGGAAATGAGGGGATGTGTTCCAACCCATTCCCCTTCCCTTCTCCTCATCCCCATCCTCACATACATGGTACAGAACCCACAGTCATTTATAGAACAAAAGGGTAGGCCTGGGCTGTGGACTTGGATTCCTCCCCACCTGGTCCAGACCTCAGCTCTCACTGAGTCTGGTCTCCCGGAGCTGACAAGCAGCCCCTCATCCCCACTGGCTTCTCACGGGGTCTCCAGACTGTGAGGGGTTAACTCCACCTGCATCTGCTCTGGTCTCTCCTTTGCTGGTAGCCTCCTCCTCCTCCTCCTCCTCCAGTCAATGACAGGGTGACACTGAAAACTCCCTGTTGGCTTTTAGTCCACAAGATGCATTAGGTCGTTTTGCTGTTGGCTTGGGGTCCATGAGGAGCACAAAAGCCATTTGCTGTTGCCTTGAGGCCCATGAAGAACATGAGATTATTCTGCTGTTGGCTTAGGGTCTATGAGGAGAGTGAGATAGATCTGCTGATGCCTTGAGGTTCACGTGGAGCACGAGTCTGGTCTGTTGTTGGCTTGGAGTCCACGAAAAGCACTAGAGCCATCTGCTCTTGGTTTGGTGTCAGTGGGGAGCGTGAGATGGGTCTCCTGTTGGCTTGGTGTCTACGAGGAGCACGAGAGCCATTTATTGTTAGTGTGAGGTTCATGGGGAGCATGAGATCTGCTTTAGACTCTCTTGCTTGGTTGTGCTTGGTCCAGCGTTTTTTCTCCCTAGGTGGATCTCCCACACTGGTTCTTTCTGAACTTCATTCTGTGCTTTCCAATTTTCCCAAATCCCTTTAAATTCTGGTCCAAGGTGTTAGCCACCACTCCCTCCCAATTTAGCATGACCTGGAAGCTTCATGAGTGTAATGCTGTTTCCTTATTGGGGAAGCGCCCAGTGGGTATTCAATAAATACCCTTATTAGTAACTACTACTATTGAGTTCTTCACTGTGCCCTTCCCCAAGCCCTTAGAAGCAGTGATAATATTTTGTTGAGCACCTACTACTTGCAACATACTGAGCTAAATGCTTGGGAAGTACATAGAAACCCAAGACCCTTTCTCTGGCCTCAGAAAACTTGCACAGTGCCCTTCACTGCATGAAAGAGACTTCTGCCCAGTAAATTCCATCCTGAAGATGTCCTTAATTATGGTATTTGTTAAGCACTTACTATATGCCAGGCACTGTCCTAAATGCTGGAATAGATTCAAGTTGGATTGGGCACAGTTACAGTTGCTGGCCCATATGAGGTTCACAATCTGAGTAGGAGGGAGAAAGAAATATTCAATCCTCATTTTATAGATGAGGAAACTGAGGCCTAGAGAAGTGAAGTGGCTTGCCCAAGGTCCCATAGCAGGCAGTTGGCAGAGCCAAGATTAGAACCTAGGTCCTCTGACTCCTAGGCTTGGAATCTTTCCACTAAGTCCTGCTTCATCTTCTAGGCCTCCCTTCTCCTCAAGATTTGGTGTCAACTCTTATTTTCCACCTCAAGCTTCTCTCCTGGCAAGGCTGTTGCCTTGAACCTCCTTTCTGGCTCTGCTAGGACCACCCTTTGGACCCACTCCACCCCTATTAGAGAAGAGCAGAATTGGCAAGATCAGAGTTCTGGCTTTGGACTCATATCACAAAGGCAAATGGGCTCTGTTCCTTTTAGCCAAGTTTCCTCTCCTCACTTGGGACTCTTAACCTCAAATCCTAACTGCTTCTTTCCCTCCCTGCTTGAAGCGATTCTTGGGTCTGTCTATAACGACCAGAGAAACAAGTTCCAGTGCATGAAAAATTCAGCATCTGCATTACAAAACCATGTGTAAGAGCACATGGAAAACCAACATCTACTTCCCATAAAAATTAATGATGGGGTGGGGCACACAGCTGCCCAGCTGAGAGGAATTGAGCAAAATTGTATATTGGTCAGAAATTCACAATTGTATGAGGAGGAACCTCCAACCAGAGATCTGAGTGGCATGAATGAGGGACAGAGCTTGGAAGTCAAGGGGGAGTCAGAGTGGACACTGGCCCAGGGACGTGGAATTCTTTTTGAGCATGACATCTCACTCTAGGCTTCAAGGCTCTCCATCACCTTGCCCCTTCCTACCTCTCCTCCCTTCTCTCTTTCTACTGCCCACCCCGCACCCTCCGCTCCTCTGCCACCCACCTCCTCACCGTCCCTCGGTCTCGCCTATCCCGCCGTCGACCCCCGGGCCACGTCCTCCCGCGGTCCTGGAACGCCCTCCCTCCTCACCTCCGCCAAACTGATTCTCTTCCCCTCTTCAAAACCCTACTTAATAATGTTAATAATAATGTTGGTATTTGTTAAGCGCTTACTATGTGCCGAGCACTGTTCTAAGCGCTGGGGTAGACATAGGGGAAGCAGGTTGTCCCACGTGGGGCTCACAGTCTTCATCCCCATTTTACAGATGAGGGAACTGAGGCACAGAGAAGTTAAGTGACTTGCCCACAGTCACACAGCCGACAAGTGGCAGAGCTGGGAGGCCTTCCCAGACTGAGCTCCCCTTTTTCCTCTGCTCCCTCTACCCCCCCCTTCAAGTCTCCGCAGCTAAACCCTCTTCTCCCCCCTTTCCCTCTGCTCCTCCTCCTCTCCTGTCCCATCTCCTCAGCACTGTACTCGTCCGCTTAACTGTATATATCTTCATCACCTTATTTATTTTGTTTAATGAGATGTACATCACCCTGATTCTATTTATTTGCTATTGTTTTAATGAGATGTTCTTCCCCTTGACTCTATTTATTGCCATTGTTCTCGTCTGTCTGTCTCCCCCGATTAGACTGTAAGCCCGTTAAAGGGCAGGGATTGTCTCTATCTGTTGCCGATTTGTACATTCCAAGCGCTTAGTACAGTGCTCTGCACATAGTAAGTGCTCAATAAATACTACTGAATGAATGAATTGGGTTAATAGGAGATGATGACTCCCTTCTGGACTGTAAGCTTGTTGTGGGCAGGGAATGTGGCTACCAACTTTTGTATTGCACAAGTGCTTATTCTCTGAGTATAGTAAGTGCTCAGTGAATACCATTAATGACTGATGATGATGCCAGTGATGGTGTTGGTTGTCAGAGGCAGGAGAGAAGACAACTAAGAGAGAAGCTCAGCTAGCAGGTGAACTTGAGAATGAACGGGGAGAGCTGGGTAATGACATTAATGTGCAAATGAGGATTCAGATTAAAAATATGATTGCATTTGTAAAAAAATTAAATGCGAGCCCCTAGAGGACATATTTACAGTTGGCTAGATTATCAACTCCTTGAGGGCAGAGATTGTCTACTAATTCTATTGAACTCTCTCTAGGGCTCAGTGCTCTGCCCTCAAAGGTGATCAATATATATATATATTTGTCTTTTGTATCTTTACATGACACCACCTTCTTTAGAGAAGCTGCATGGCTTAGTGGAAAGACCACGAGCTTGGGAGTCAGAGTTAATCCTGGCTGCTCCACTTGTCAACTGTGTAAACTTTGGGCAAGTCACTTAACTTCTCTGTGCCTCAGTGATCTCAACTGTAAAATGGGGACTAAGACTGTGAACCCCACGTGGGACAACCTGACAGCCTTGTATCTACCCCGGTGTTTAGAATAGTGCTTGGCACATAGTAAACGCTTAACAAATACCATTATTATTATCACTGATGGACAGTTCATCTGTGAATGTGTGCCTCATAGGTAAATAGGGAGCCATAGTCCTGGCCACAAGGAGTACACAAAAAGGCTGTCTTTTATTGCGTTGTCATATTTCATGTTTGCAATGACTGGTAGTTTTCTTTTTTGTCTTCTCTCATTCCTTATGAAGCTTCTACTTAAAGAGAATCATGTCCCTCTTGGTAGCAGTACTCCATGCTGGTCTAGCTCCAGCTGTTGACTCCAAATTTTCAGCTGGGAGGCAGCATTGTCTGAGGCTTTGTTTTACCGTATTCTTAAAAACGTTTCCTCTGCTCTCCTTGCTTTTTGATTCCCAGTTTCAACTGCCTCCCTCACCATCCAGCAGTTTGCTTATTCTGCTGTCACTCATGACATGTCCCCATCTCAGTGAAGTCGTGTCAAGGTTCACAAAGCTTCAATTGCTAGGAGGCTAACCATGTTCCAGAACTTGATTGTTCATGATCTTGTCTTGCCATTTGATATTAAGTATGACCCATAAATAATGCCGATGAAACTGCCCAAGAAGCTGGATGTGATAGGCCTGTGTGGAGTTCAGGTCTCCCAGCTGTAAAGAAGCTCAGTCAGCGCTAAGAGCTATAGACTTTTAATTTGGTCTTAAGCCTGATACTGTGTCACCTCCAGACTCTGACAGTCTCACCGGGGATGTGCTGGCTCTTGGATTTGGTTTTCTGCTTTCTTGTCCATCCTGTGCTGCTTAGGTAACATCATTCTGTCACAACTTTTAGTTTTATGCTGCCAAAAGGAATTTTGGGTGTGTGATGGGTTTACTGAATACCTGTGATGTGCAAAGCACTGTAATAGGCACTTTGAAAAGTACAACAGATAGGCAGGATATGTTCCTTCCTCTCAAGAATCAACCAGTAACATTGACTGAATGCCCACTCTGTGCAGAGCACTGTACTAAGCACTTGGGAGAGCACAATAAAGATGGGAAACATTATGTCCAACCCTCAAGGAGACTACAGTGTAGAGAGGGATGCAGAAATAACTACTTTCCCGATGGGAGGAATAATAGCAAATGCAAGATATAAGGAACTTTCAAGCACTCAGTACCACACCCTGCCCACAGTGATGTTGATTGAAAATCAACACCTTCAAGAAGAGAGACAAGACAGCTAACTGTGGATCTGATCCTGAAGTATCTCATTGCTCTTTGTTTCTGGCAAGGTTCTTGCTAGGGTTTTTCCTCCACTGGTCACTGAAAAACCCCCCAAAAAACTTTTAACTATACACTCCCTGAATCACATGTAACTTTTAGATGAAATACAACACAGCAGATGAGGCGGTCCCTTTGTGATGGAAGCAAAAGAGACCCAGGGCTATCTGCTCCCATCAAGTTGGAATAGGCAGCAGTCTCAAGCAATGGTTCCAGGCTCCACCCTCCTGAAGTTCTGACGAGCTGAGGGACTGGAGAAGTCTTAATAGGATCCAGTGACTGATACCACCTCCCATCCCCCACACCATCCTACCACTTGTATTCTACAGCCCTCTTGGGGGCCACCAGAATCCTGAGAAGACCCTAGACCACCCAGCTTGAAGTTGAGTTCTGATCAGGCCCTGAACTGGAAGTCATCCTGTCTTAGTCACTGACTCAGACCTGGAGAGTAACTCCTGAGAATCTTGGGTCCCATGCAGTCCTAGGTGGTCCCAGAATACTCTGAGATATCACTGGGTTTGAGGACCTCGCAGAATTCTGCTGAAGTTTTGAGCTTCGGTATCACTTTTGCTGGCCTTGGAGACTTTTGCCACTGTTGAAGAGGAGACATTAATTGACTAAGAGCATTCTGATTATGTTGGTTGAGAGGAGTTTGTGATACACTAAACTATGAGAGTGCCATATCTCCTAATTCAAATTCACTAGCCATGAGGGACAAAGATGTGTCTAAATTTTTGGTCCTGATGCCACGACCCAGGTCCTTCTGACTACCAAGGTTGTGCTCTATCCACTAGGCCACGATGCTGTTCACTAGGCCACGCTGGGCCGACCAG
This sequence comes from Ornithorhynchus anatinus, assembly GCF_004115215.2. Classification (NCBI taxonomy): domain Eukaryota; kingdom Metazoa; phylum Chordata; class Mammalia; order Monotremata; family Ornithorhynchidae; genus Ornithorhynchus; species Ornithorhynchus anatinus. Next base: position 412,283 of record NC_041743.1, on the reverse strand, counting down.
TAGACTGACCAAATAGTAACATTTGTTGAGTTCTTATGTTTGAGGCAAATGAGAAACTTATGCTGTAAGGGTACAGTTGACTGGAAATCTTGGGAGTAACTCTGCCTGTGGCTCTGCTTAGAGACTTTACAAACAATTGCCCTCTCTGAGGCGGAGGACTTGTTGTAGCTTCAGCTTACATTACTGCCATGTGGGGCGCCGACTGTCGTCCTTCTCTAATCCTTATCTTCCCAAACAGACCGAGTGAAGCCAATGCCATTTAGGCTCCAAAAGAGTGGAGTCTTGCAGACCCCATGACAGATTGAGACAAAAAACACAAATCCAAACTCTGAGCCGTTGTTCTCGGGCGAGCCTCAGGAATCTTCTGGCGAACTGGGACTCTGCCAGCTAGGTCCTGACTAAAGGCAGGAAGATATTTTCTGGTGATTCCAGGCAGGCTTCACGAGTTCACAGCCTCTGGCTGTGAGAGCACATTAGGAGGCAGAGATCTACTTAGAAACTACACGAATTCCATCTGTTCCGAGGTGAAGTGAACTTTTATTTTCTAATTTAAAGAGAATAAACCAACAAGATTCCTGTTGGGGGTCGCAGATAAATAAAATGACAATGATGAAAATGAAGGAAACAGCAAAAGACACTATGGAAGCTACAAATTTCAGTTCTCTCTCCTTCTCACTGGTTTGTCCCATCTCACTTGTTTCCTCCACCTTACTCTTTTCTTCCTCCTAAGATTCAGGCCCTGATCTTTCAGATGATTCCTCACCTTGGCCTTCTGTATCAGTTTCTCAATTACTCCATAAAGGGAGACGAGGAGAAAGGACAGAGCAAAGAGCAGGAGACGCCCAAGGACAGCCTCTATGGCCAGAAAGGCCGTATGTGGCTCGTTGCTTTTCCCCGCGGGGCCGCTGTCGATGCTGCCTCCGAACCCGAAGAACTCACAGAACGGCGGGGCCCAGCCGTAGTTGCAGTGACAGTGTCTCCGGTTGTTGCACTGCCCTCGCTTGTTGCACTTGTCTAGGGAGCAGTCGTAGTGGAGGAAGGAGGCTTTCTGGCAGGTCCTGTTAATACATATCATGCCTGGGCCGCAGGAGGTACCGTCTTTCACGGCCCCGATATCCTGCAACCCCATCGCGATCAGTGATATATGGTAGTCGAGCCCCCAGCACATGATATTGATCTCTTTCAGATGAGTCTGAATGAGCGTCGTGTGGTCTGGCATGGGAGGCGTGGCCTTCACGTTGGTGCACTGCACTCTCCCGCACAGTACATCCTCAACTGCACACTTCATGTACCTGTTCTGTGAAATGCCACAGTTGCCAAACCGGTCGCCTTTTGTATTTATTTCACGATAGCATCTCAAGGGAGCATTCTTTGCTTGGAGGCCGAAAATGTTTTGACACTGCCGGAGGTGAAGATAACAACCCTTGTGATAGCAATGGCCGTCGTCGCTACAGAGGGTCCCGTCTTGCACGTACACGTCTTCTGGACAAAGCGGCGTGGTCCCGTTACAAAACTCCTCTAGATCACACTCGTTTTGTTTTTCCCTGCATATTTTTCCAGCCGGAAGAAGCTGACACTGCTCGCAGCACAGTCCGGAAGTGCATTTCGCCCCGGGCCTCATTTTACAGTTTGGCTGACAGCAGGGATCTTCCTGGCACTCCTTCTTCGTGCCACAGTCGCACTCCTCTCCCTTTTCTACCAGTTTGTTGCCGCACTTGGGCTCCACAACCTCCTGCGGGAAGTTGTTCAGACATTCGGCCCCAGAGGTTACGAAATCAAAGTAGCTTTGAGAACTGCAGTTACTGAAGTGATCGGCGTAGGCATTCACCGCATTCATTATGCAGGTCTTTTGGGCACACTTGCAGTCTTGGCCGTCGTGAAGCATGCCCAGAGAATGACCCAGTTCGTGGGCCACTAGGACCGCGTCCATAATGAGGTTCAGACCCCTTTGCGAGGTGGTAGATGCCATGAGCTCGGTTCTGCTGCAAACAGATGCTACATTGGCCCAACCCAGAGTGTCGTCGTACTTCTGAAATGCAAAGAAGTGGGCGTGGTCGTAGTGGGCCCGTGGGAGCCAGTGCGTCACCTGCCAGGCTTGGAATTCCAGGAACACTTCGAGTAAATCTTTGTAGTCAACGTTTATGAGATTTGATTCTGTCCAAATCTCAATGGCAGACAGCGAAATGTCGGCATTGAGGGGCTCGTAAAACGAATCCATAAAGTTTATTATGATCAGTGTTTCTCTCAACACCTCTGATACATTATGATTCTTGAATTTGAATCTCAAGTGGTCCACTACCACCCCCAACTCCACGTGCTTCGGGTGCTTAAAGGAAACGGAAGAGTCTAGGCGCTTAGAGAGATCCGGCGGCTGGCCCCGGGCCAGCTGGCGGGCCATCTCCCGGTCGGTGAGGCCGCAGGTCCGGTTGCCCAGCGGCCGGTCGTCCAGCCGGGACACCCGGTGCTCGAAGGTGGCGGAGGCCGGCAGGGGCTCCACCTGGTAGAGGCGACCGTGCAGCTGCAGCATCCCCCACAGCCCCCGGAAGCAGGTGCTGAAGGTGGCCAGGGAGCCCGGGGCGCCCTCCACGGCCCCGCGGTAGTAGCAGCCGTGGGGCACGTAGGGCTGCTCCTCCAGCAGCTCCCCCCGGGCCGTGAAGGTGAAGACGGGCAGGCGGCGGGGCAGCAGCAGCTTCTTGGGCCGCAGGTGCAGCACGTGCCTCCGGCCCTCGAGGGGCAGCAGGTAGGACAGCCGGCCGGGCTCCCCGGCCTCCCCGCCGCGGGGGGTCAGCCTCCGGGGGATGACCACCTCGGAGGAGGAGAAGCCCCAGTCGTCGGGGGCGGCGAGGAGGCCGCCCAGGCCGAGCAGCAGGAGGGCGGTCCCCGCCGCCCCCATGGCGCCCGGCCCCGCCCCTTTTCCCCGCCTCGGAGCCGCCGCCAGGGGGCGGAGCGGAGCGGGGCTGGGCGCGGGGCCGGCGAGCGCACGCGCGCCTCGGGCTCCGGGCCTCAACCGCCCGTCACCTTCCGCGGCTCAACGGCGCCTCCTCCTGGCGGGTCCGCGCGGGCGCCCTCCACCGGCCGTTGGGGCTTTGCCCACCCTTGAGGGGAAAGGGCGGGAAAGTTGGGCAAATGGTGGGCCGCGCGAGGGAAAAATGGGAGAGGGACAGAGACATTGAGAGAGAGAGAGAGAGAGATGAACATTCGCCTTTACTGTCTCTTCCCCATCCCCAGCGCACACACTGTGTCGAGCGCTTCCCCTGAGCAGATCACTCAACTGGGTACATTGGAGAGAAGAGAAAAGTTAGTGGATATAATAATAATAATGGTATTTGTTAAGCGCTTACTATGTGCAAAGCACTGTTCTAAGCGCTGGGGGAGATAATAATAATAATGATCATGTTGGTATTTGTTAAGCACTTACTATGTGCAGAGCACTGTTCTAAGCGCTGGGGTAGATGCAGGGTAATCAGATTGTCCCATGTGAGGCTCACAGTCTTAATCCCCATTTTACAGATGAGGGAACTGAGGCACAGAGAAGTTAAGTGATTTGCCCACAGTCACCCAGCTGACAAGTGGCGGAGCGGCGATTCGAACCCATGATCTCTAACTCCCAAGCCCGTGCTCTTTCCACTGAGCCACGCTGCTTCTCTAACAAGGTGATAAGGTAGTCCCAAGTGAGGCTCACAGTTTTAATCCCCGTTTTACAGATGAGGTAACTGAGGCCCAGAGAAGTTAAGTGACTTTGCCTGAAGTCACACAGCCGACTAGCGGCGGAGCCGGGATTAGAACCCACCACCTCTGACTCCCAAGCCCGGGCTCTTTCCACTGAGCCACGATGACCTCCTGCTTTGAGGAGCTTATAGTCATGTAATGTGTTTTTCCAACTCCACATGTCATTATTTTTAGTGCAAACTAGTGTGTTGGGAGACCAGTTCGGGCCTCCCCACGTCCCTTACCCTCTCAGGGACAGTAAGAATGGAGGGTCACGGGGAAGCGTGAAGTTCAGGCCTTCAAGCACTCGACCCCCAACTCCCAAATTCTGAGGCTCCTGCCCCGAGCACAGAGCATGGACCAAGCGAGCTCCTGCCCGAGAAAGGACATCGCACATTTCCAGGTTGGATAAGGAGGTTGAGGCAAGGTAGGCTGAGCGGCTTGGCTCGGACATTCCCATCTCCAAGACCTGAATAGTCTTCTGAAATTGCCCAGGATTTGCTTACAGAACTCTGGCACAGCCTCAGCTATACTGGGACTCGTGAGGCCCGCCGAAGGCCATAGCCAGGGTCAGCGGCAACAAAATCATCACCGGTCAATCCTAACTGAGCAGGAGATTAAGGATGGGGGCGAGAAAGGAAGAATGGGAATTCTTCTACTTCATTAGTCAAGAGTATTTATTGAGCACCTAATAATGTTGGTATTTGTTAAGCACTTACTATGTGCAGTGCACTGTTCTAAGCGCTGGGGTAGATACAGGGTAATCAGGTTGTCCCACGTGAGGCTCACAGTTAATCCCCATTTTACAGATGAGGTAACTGAGGCAAAGAGAAGTTAAGTGACTTGTCCACAGTCACACAGCTGACAAGTGGCAGATCCGGGAGTCGAACTCATGACCTCTGACTCCGAAGCCCAGGCTCTTTCCACTGAGCCACGGGGAGAGTACAGTAGAATTAGGCCGTGGAAATATCTCCGGAAGGAGCTGTCCCCCTTCGGCGAGGTCTCATCTCTCCTCACCACAGAACAAATTCTGTACAAGGAGCGTACAGTCTAATGGTGGAGACAGGCAATAAAATAAACAGGTTGGAGGAAGCAATAGACTAAAAAAAAAAAAAATCCATAAATCCTTTGGGAGTGAATGATCTGCAAATGCTGAAGTGGCAGTAGAGGAGGAAATAGGGTGGAGAGATGAAAGATGAATCCAGGAAGGCCTCCTGGAGGAGATGTGATTTCAAAAGGGCTTTGACGATGAGGAGAACCATGGTCTGCCAGACCTGAAGTGGGAGAGGGCAGTTCAGGCAGGAGGGAGGGTGTGAGCAAGAGGTCGGGGTGGGAATGACAAACACAATCCCCTAATTAGCCTTGAGTAGCTCCTGACTTGCCCCAACCAGTCAGTGATATTTATTGAGCACCTGCTGAGTGCTAGGCAGAGCACTTAACACTCGGGAGAGTGAGACAGTAGCAAGTTACAAATTGCCTACCTGCAAGGAGCTTATGGCGTAATGGAGGACACAGACAAAAATTATCTACAGGTCGTGAAAGCTGGAAGAAGAGCAAGTAGAAAGCAGTAAGCTGTGCAAACACGTCAGGACGAAACAGCAGAACAAAGAACCGAGGGTCCAGGCCTATATTAAATGTCAAATAATAATAGTTGCGGTATGTTTTAAGCACTTGCCAAGCGCTGTACTAAGAGATGGGGTAGATACAAATAATCAAGGGAAGCAGCATGGCCTAGTGGGTAAAATCTGGGCTTGGGTGCCAGAGAACCACGTTTCTAATCCTGGCTCTTCCATTTGTCTGCTGTGTGGCCTTGGGCAAGTCACTTAACTTGTATCTACTCCATAGCTTAGAACAGTGCTTGACACACAATGAGGACTTAACAAATACCATGAAAAAAAATCAAATTGGCCACAGTGCCTGTCCCATATGAATCTTCCAGTCTAGCAGGGAGAGGAAATCAATGTACGTGAGTGCTGAAATAAGAATAAAATCCTCAAGTGTTAAGGGTGAGCCCTGGGCTGACGTGACGCGGGTGTTGTGAATTAATCGGTGAAGGCTTCCCAGAAGATTGATTGACTGAATGAATGAGTTGCTAAAGAGAGGACTAATGTTACCAATGAGAGAGGGCAAATGGAAAGAAGTATTTGGGTCAAAGAAGAAGACGAGTTCATTAGCTGAGAAAGAAAAGAAGCGTTTCCCTGAGCTGGTCCATATTTTAGATCAGCAGAAACAAAGTTATGTAAATGATGGTTATTTGCAGCCTTATAACCTTTCCAGAGGAATCTCAGCTGATGTCGGGTAATTATTTGTCGCTAGAATCTAATACTTTTCTCTCCTTGGGCCAAGTCATTTTTGGAGGCTTTGCGTGGTGTGATGAGAATCAGAAATACCTTTGCCATCCGTCACCCCTGAGAATCCTTGGAGCGAGCTCCATCTGCCTGTGTTTAGCTAGCAACCAGAGTCACGTTGCTAGCGTGAAGGTTGCCCCATGTGAACCCATCAATCAGTGAGCTAGAGTTTTCAGCCCCACTGACATTACAACGGAGGTCAAAGAAGTAGTCTTAACTCCTCTGTTGCTCTGGGGAGGCTTTGCAGATGGTTTTTGGGAAATGAAGTTCTGAGGTGGCCAAAAATGGAATTTCTCTTATTCTCTTGATTGTCAGGGAGGTGCCGGGCAGGAATGGTAAGGAGAAGATTTAAGAGCTTCCACCCTTCAGTCCTCTGCAGTCTCCCTTTCCCCTTCTGCAGGACCACACTCCAGAGTATGGTCCTTCATTTTCCCTCAGGCAGACAGAGATATACATTGTCTGAATTTGTAGAGAGGTGAGGGAGACTTTATAGCACTACCTCCCTCCCCCGACCCACTCCATACCAGGAAGCAGTGACTAGAAACAACAAAAACCAAACCTGGGGGAAGAACTCAACCTCCGCTCCCCAATTCTCCCCTCCTGAAAGGATGGAGCAGGCTGCTGCAAGTCCAGTGCACACGCATCGTGGACAAGAGCAGAGTCTCACTTGCCTGAAAGGTAAAGCTCGAGGCAGAGCTGGTGGCCAGCACAGGTGATATTTCTGTCGCTTCCGGAACAGACAGGCTGAAGTGAGGTGAAGTGAGGTAATATCCTGCCCTGCTGATGGCTCATCAGTGGTAGAAAATCACTTTGCCATTTTACTCAAGTGCCAGACTGGAGAGGAAGAGGGGGAAGCTCTTTTTTCTGTGCATCTAACCCTCCACACCCAGAGAATAATAATAATAATAAAAATAATGATATTAAGCACTTATTATGTGACGAGCACTGCTCTAAGCAGTGGGGTAGATACAAGTGAATTAGATAGGCCACAGTCCCTGTCCTACATGGGGCTTACAGCCTAAGTAGGAGGGAGAACAGGTAGTGAATCCCCATTTTATTGATGAAAAAACTGATGCCCAGAGAAGTGTAGTTACTTGCCCAAGGTCACACAGCAGACAAGTGGCAGAGTGGGGGTTAGAACCCAGGTCCTCTTGACTCCCAGGTCCAAGCTCTTTCCACTGGAGAATTGACCTAATGGAGTTTACTCTCGGCCTTACTACTGCTTCTTTGTCATTTTCCTCTTGCTGCTGCTTTGTCATTTTCCTTCCTGCTTCTCCACGCTGAGAAGCAGCGTGGCTCAGTGGAAAGAGCACGGGCTTTGGAGTCAGGGCTCATGAGTTCGAATCCCAGCTCTGCCACTTGTCGGCTGTGTGACTGTGGGCAAGTCACTTAACTTCTCTGTGCCTCAGTTCCCTCATCTGTAAAATGGGGATGAAAACTGTGAGCCCCACGTGGGACAACCTGATTCCCCTATGTCTACCCCAGCGCTTAGAACAGTGCTCGGCACATAGTAAGCGCTTAACAAATACCAACATTATTATTATTATTACTCTTCATCACTGAGTAATAATGAGAATTATTATGATGGTATCTGGCCCCACCTTTCCTGGGACCCCGGGGGTCCGGGCTCCTTGCGGCCGGCCAGAGTAAGCAGTTACTCTGTGCTAAGCACTAGGGTAGGTACAAGATAATTCTATCAGGCCCAGTCCCCGTCCCACATGGGGCTCTCATTCCAAGTAGTTATTGAACATCTTATTCTCCTAGGTGCCCTATGATCTTGGACAACTAAATTTATGAACTTTATCTCAGTTGAAAAGGAGTAAATCTATTGTTCCCCACTTGCTACATACATGTTGCCATTAAGGTAAATCAGGAGAGAACTGTGAATCTTTTGCACAGAAAATGTGGTGCAGAAATGCTTGTACTAGCAGAAAGGTTACTAGTTTGATTTTATTTGAATAATCTGTTTCTTTAGTCCTTTTCAACTGGACCACATCAGTTCTGTTAGCAGAAAAAAATGGTATTTCTTCCCATTTTTGCTTGGCCTAAAAAGCATTGCTCTGTAGTGCTGATGCCAGGTGTGCAGCTGCAATGACAGCTGAGCAGTTTTCTTGGCCTATATTGGGGAGTGGATTGTCATCGAGGCATATAAGGACATGATCTGCACCAGGATGGTGGGGGAGGTTGTCCCAACCCCCTCCTGCTCAGACTCCACAGCCACTGTGTGGTTGTAACCTCCCAGAGCCTTCGACCTCGGCAGCACAAAGACTCTGGCAGCACAATTACTCCAGCACAAAGCCTCTGGCAGCACAATTGCTCCAGTTTCACAACCTGACAATTAAGCTGTTGATTGGCTCTGCCCAGGAGGAAGGCCATATGTCATATAAGTTGTGCGTGTGTGTATATGTTTGTGGGGGGCGGGGAGGGAAGGGAGATGGGGGGACTCTTCTATCCCAGGAGGCATGCTCTTCGCTACCCCTATTTGTAGGACGAATACTGGGGGTTGGAACCTAGGGCAGTCCTTCATCTGTCCACATTTAGGAGGGAAGGCTGTCACATTTGCCAACCCCGCAGTTGGCTCCATTCCACCATCCCGCTCTCATTTTCCAACATTAGTTAGAGAGAAATGCAGTCAGGCCGGGGAGCAGTAGGAAGAGGAGGCTGGGGAGTTTACTGGTCTTTTCAGGTCCCCACCACTGCCAGTGAGCTGGGGGTGGTGTTGGAGAAACCAGATCCCCCTGGAGCTTCTCCAGGAAGCATTTGGGCCCCCTCCATGGCCGCCTCGGCACCCATCGGGTGCCTGCCAGCTCCTAGTCAAGAGAATCGGGGGAAGGCAAGGGGAATTTCAGGATATTATGGTGGCTCTGTTCACTCTGAAGGGCGTGGCAACTCTGGCTGGGAGCAGACTCCCTGGGTGGGAAGGTCTCTCACTCCTATCCTGATCCTTACCTGGATCTGGATGTCCTATTGAGACTGGTCTCTCAGCAGTGAATTTCTGAGTGAGTATTAGTAAGTAAGGATTTGAGAGCTTCTGACCCCAGGAAGTAGCATGCTTTTGGTTTTCAAGGGGGCCACTTGGCAAACACACTTCTGGGCATGAAAGGGAAAGTATAGTTCTATAGGTTTTACTCATTTTAAATACTTCATAGTCACCAAATTTTTGGTCGTAGTAAGTGTGTGTGTGTGTGTGTGTGTCTGAGTGAGTGTATGTTTGGTACTCAGCCCTCTGTCAAACTTTCTTAATGGAAGCTGTTTTGAGAGTGGGAGTGGTCGGGAGTGGGGAAGGAAGCGGGAGCCTGGATTGATTGGAAATTGGTGACTGACTGCAGAGAGAGAGAATGTTAACTCTCCGTGTTCTGAGAATAAGATAAAATTCTCTCCGTACCCTGTTGGGATTTCCCCCAGCCCAACCTTGCTTTCTTGTGTTTCTTTCAAAGCCTTGATGCTGAGAAGCAAGGAAGCACTTTGTCAGAGTCACCACCTCCAGGAGAGAATGCAAGGAGGAGAAAAAGGCTGAAAGGGGAGAGGAAGGGAAGGGAGTGAAGAGATATTTCTTGCCTCTCCACTCATCATCAGGATAATAATAATAATGACAACCATGATTTTTGCTTGGCATTTTTATTCCCAAGACCCTCTCACAGTACTTAGCTCATTTTTGTCTTGGATGTTGTTATGCTCTCCCACTTATCAAAGGAATAATCAGTAGATCAGTTGATGAAGGTGAAAACAAACATCCACATTACAGTGCCTTGGGCGCTGGGTGCCCACCACCTCAGACTGTGGAGTCACCTTCAGTCTGAAGGGCAGTTGTAGTCGAGTGGACAAGGTTGCCTGGGATTGAAAGTATGTCTGAAAGCTGCTGTGGTCCTAAAAGTCCTGAACAACCTAATAGTAATAATAATAATAATGGTATTTGTTAAGCATTTACTATGTGCCAGGCACTATACTGAGTGCTGGGGTGGACACAAGCAAATTAGGTTGGACACAGCCCCTGTCCCAGGTGGGGCTCAGTCTCAATCCCCATTTTACAGATGAGGTAACTGAGGCACAGAGAAGTAAAGTGACTTGCCCAAGGTCACACAATAAACAAGCAGTGGAGCCAGCATTAGAACCCATGACCTTCTGATTCTCAGGCCCGTGCTTTATCCACTACGCCGTGCTGTTTTTTGTGCACAAATGGATAGTCCCCTCTTGGATTGTTGGACAGACCGTTTGCTGCACCTGATGATTTATTTTTGCCTTTTTATCCCGTGAGCAACTACAATTCCAGTGCATCCTGACACTCCCTCTCCGGGGATCATGCTTTCATTTTACTGCCTCCCAGAAAGCACCACTAGCAATTCAGGGACACCCGGTAGCTTTACGAGATTAGCTCTGAATGGGTTAGGAAGAATTTGACAAACCGGCCCCCGGCTTCTGTCACACAAGCAGATTTTCCAGGGCTCCACGTGATTTTCTTGGAGGCCCCTCTCTGCTAAGCCACCTGGTCTGGCCTCAGACACCTTGCTAGGCATGTGGCACCCAATATGGGGCCTTTGCCAGGGCCCGACTCCCTCTATCCAGCAAACTAGACACATTCCCAGGATTCCAGGCTACTGAGTGGAGCTTCTAGTGGAAGTGCTTCGGAGCTGGTGCTTCCAGGAATTGGAGATGCTGGGTGGTGCCTAATCTGTACTGCCGAGGTGCAGGTTGCAAACCAGGACTTCTCCCATCTCTGAGTTAACCATTGGATCCTTGGAAGCCGGTGGGGGAGGGGACAGGAGGAACTGAAAGTGGCCAATAGGGGATCAGTTTGAACAGTCCATCACTGGTATATACCGAGCACTTACTGTGGTCAGAGCACTGTACTAAGTTCTTGGGAGAGTACAATACAGAAGAGTTGATAGACCTGACCCTTGTCCACAAGGAGCATACAGTCTAAAGGTGGGGGCAGGCATTGAAATATTACAGGTAAGGGAAATGGCAGAATGTAAGGTGATGTGCACAAGTGCTGTGAGACTGAGGGTGGGGTGAACATCAAGTGCTTAAGGGGTACAGATCCAAGTGCATAGATGATACATAGGGTCAGGGAAATGATGGATTAGTCTGAGAAAGCCTTTTGGAGGAGACACGATTTTGTTAGGGCTTTGAAGATGCAGAAAGTGGTGGTCTTTCAGATGTGAAAGAGGAGGGAGCTTCAGGCTAGAGGGAGGATGTAGGCAAGGGGTCAGTGGTGGGATAGATGAGATTGAGCTACAAAGAGTAGGTTGGCATTAGAGGAACGAAATGTGCAAGCTGGGTTGCATTGGAAGTCATCAAGGTGAGGTGGGGGAGGGGGGGCACAGCTGATTGAGTGCCTTAAAGCCAGTGGTAAGGAGTTTCTGTTTGATGTGGAGTGTCTACCCCAGCGTCCCCTGTGTCTACCCCAGCGCTTAGAACAGTGTTTTGCACATAATAAGTGCTTAACAAATACCAACAATGTTATTATTATTATATGGAGGCAGATGGGCAACCTCTGGAGGTTCTTGAGGAGTGGGGAAACATAGATTGAGTGGGGGTTTTTTTAGAAAAATGATTCAGACAGCCAAATGAAGAATGGTCTGAAGAAGGGAGAGACAGGAGGCAGGAAGGTCAGTGAGGAGAGCGATGCAGCAGTCAAGGCAGGATAGGGCAAGCGATTGGGTCGGTGTGGTAGCAGTTTGGATGGAAAGGAAAAAGTGGATTCAGGAGGTGTCATGAAAGTAGAATCAACAGGATTGGTAACAGATCGAGTGTATGGGTTGAATGAGAGAGATAAGTTGAAGATAATGCCAAGCTTATGGACTTGGGATAAAGGGAGGATGTTGGCGATACAGTAATAGGAAAGCCATGGGGAAGACAGAGTTTGTGTGGGAAGATGAGGAGTTCTGTTTTGGACATGTGTAGCAGAGAGACAAACACGAAAGAAAGTTACTGGTAGGAGGAAGCAACAGAGTTTCAGTACATATATGTAAGTGCTATAGGTGAGTTTCAGTACATATATGTAAGTGCTGCAGGTGATAAGGCTAGAGATGAAAGGAGTACCCAAGGGCTTAGTGGGAGAGGGCTCAACTGGATAAAAGGTAGGGGGGGAAACGGGATAGGGGGGATGACAGGTTAATCAAGGGAAGGCTTCCTGGAGGTGATGTGATTTTTTATAGAAGGGCTTTGAAGATGGGGAGAGTAGTGGTCTCAGGCGTGAAGGATAAGAGAGTTCCAGGCAAGAGGGAAGATGTGAGCAAGAGGTCGGTGGCAACAGAGATGAGAGCAAAGCATAGTGAGGAGGTTGGCTTTAGAAGGGCAGCGGACTGTGGTCTAACTGCCCTTGGAAAGTTAATTCTTGGAATGAACTCTAGTCTGAAAGTAAAGTTGGATAACTTCTAAGTGCTTTCTGTGCCAAATACTCGTGAAAGTCTTCGAGTTTCTCAGGACAATTTTGTGATGAGGCTGGGCACTCAGAAGAGACTGCAGGGGCTATTTTGGCCAGGATTTATGACTGAGTACCCTCAGAAATGTTATGAGCTCAGAGAAGGATCTATTATTTTTTTATTTTTAATGGTATTTGTTAAATGCTTACTATGATCCTGGCTCTGTACTAAGCACTGTGGTAGATACAAGTTAATCAAGTTGGACACAGTCCCTGGCCACATGGGGCTCACAGTCTTAATTCCCATTTTACAGATGAGGAAACTGAGGCACAGAGAAGTGAAGTGATTTGCCCAAGGTTGCACAGCAGACAAGTGGCAGAAACAAGATTAGAACCCAGGTCCTCTTACTACCAGGCTGTGCTCTGTCCACTAGGCCATGCTGCTTGAAGAGCTAAATCATCATCATCATCGTCATCACTGACTTTTATCGAGCGCCCACAGTGATTGGAATGCCACCCTAGGTCTTTCATACTCCAAAGTTGAATAAAAGATGGATGTCCATGTCTACAAAGAGCTGAAAATCTAGGGGAATCCAGGGGAAAGTAACAACAGTTATTTTTATAAGTGCTTTCTTTGTGTCAATCACTAGGCTAAGCCCTAAGAGAGATAAAAGACAATCAGAGTGGACACAGTCCCCGCCAACCCCTTTCCCACATCCTCATTCTAGCCTGGAGTCCTCCCCTTCCCTATATGCCAGACCACCACTCTCCTCACCTTCAAAGCCTTATTAAGGTCACATCTCCTCCAAGAGGCCTTCTCCGGGGATTAAGGTCTCTTATCTTTTCCTTCCTCTCCCACCTGTGTCACCTATGCACTTGGATCTGTATCCTTTGAGCCCTTGATATTCACCACATCCTCAGCCCAACTGCACTTACATACATATCTGCAATTTATTTCTTTGTTAATATCGTTCTCCCACTCTAGACTGTAAGCTCCTTTGGGCAAGGGAACATATTTACCATCTCTGACATACTGTGCTCTCCCAAGCGCTTAGGACAGTGCTCTGCACATAAATAAGCACTCAATAAATTTCATTGATTGATTGATTGATTTGGCTCACAGTCTGTGATGTAGGGAAACGCAGATATCTTATTCCCATTTTACGGATGAGGAAACTGAAAGAGAGGCAGCATGGCCTAGTGGAAAGAGTACAGCCCTGGGAGTCTGAGGACCTGGATTCTAATCCTAACTCTGCCATTTGCCTGCTGCATGACCTTAGGTAACTCAATCAATTGATGGTACTTACTGAACTCTTATTGTATGGAAGACAGCGCACTAAATGCTTGCAAGTGTACAGTATAAGTTGGGAGATATAGTCTCCGTCCTCACTTTACTTCTGTGTACCTCAGTTACCCCCTTTTTTTGGCAGTGGTATTTGTTAAGGGTTTATTATGTACCAGGCATTGTACTATGAGCTAGGCTGAGGTAGATAGAAGTTAATCAGGATGGACACAGTCCATGTCCCACATGAAGCTCACAGGCTTAGTCCCCATTTTAAAGATGAGGTAAATGAGGCACAGAGAGGTGAAGTGACTTGCCCAAGTGGTGGAGACAGGATTAGGACCCACGTCCTCTGACTCCCAGGCCTGAGATCTTTCTACTAGACCATGCTGCTCCTCCATAAAAGGGAATTAAATATCTGTTCTCTCTTCAATTTATACTGTGAGGCCCATGTGGGTCAGGGACTGTGTCCAACCTGATGAACCTGTATCTACTCTAGTGCTTAATGCAGTGCTTCACCCATAGTGAGAGCTTAACAAATACTACTGTTATAATTATTGCTGATAATTTATTTATGTGATTTGCCAGTGGCAGGGGTGGGATCAGAACCTGGGTCTTTGGGTTCTAGTGATTTGACTGAGCCACTTTTTCAAATAGATTTTTATGGATATACTGAACCAAGTGCAGTAGAAGTGCTTGAGTTCTCTGGCAGTTAAAGGTGATCCTCTTCTCTGTTTCTTTTACCAATTTCCTCTTCTATGTTTAGTTTTGTGTAAAATTCTATTCAACCCTTCCTTTTAGGGAAAACAATTATAGGCTTGCCTACAAGAAATGTGTCCTGCATCCCCCAGGTCTTTTTCATCTCCTCCACACTGAGATGGGCATAGGTATCAGAGCCAAACAGCAACTCCTGGCCATAAGGGCTCCTTTCACTAAACCCCCAAAGTGTAAGTGCCCCAAGGCCTGTTTGGGGGCTCTTTCCTGTTCTCAGGTAGCTTGAACCCTAGTTTGTAAGTCTGGAGTGGAAGCAGTTCTGTAGAGGTGGGAGAAAGAGAAAGATTCCTAAGGACAAAAACCCCTGCCATGGTGGTCCTGGGGCATGCAGACCAAAGGGCACGCTTGGTATGGCTGCAGGAAAGCCCATGAAGGGGCTCTTCAGCCCAGAAATTCCGTGTGGGAAAGGTCCAGACGGTCACAGTCATTTTGTGGAGTTGAATATCCTTTGGGGTAGGCCAGGTCGGCTGTGGCTGCTGGAAAGCAAGCCTGAATGTGGTGTATTTTGAGAGGAAGAGTGTAAACAGGAGTTCTTCAGGGTGTATCAGAGAGATTCCAGATGTTTCCTGGCTTTTGAATTCCCCATTCCTGCCCGTTAGCGAAAGACACCCAAGTCCCCCAAACTCCACCTGTTGATGTTTGAGCTGTGAAAGTGGTGATTCATTTTCTGGACCTCACACGGTGCTGGTGATGCCATTGATTTTCTCGGCCTCCACTTCTACCTCTCCGTGATGACAATATAATCGCATTTTAATCACTTCGTAGATAAATAAATAACAGCCTTCCAGCCATTCCTCTAAAACCCCTGATTACTGAAAGGACTACAGTGAGAATAGTGATTTTTGGATCTCTTCACCACAAAAGACCCCGGGGCCAAGCAGCAGGGTCACTGTTACTGTTGGTCAGTTGACAAGATTCCATGTGTGTGTATTGGAGGAGAGGGTGGAGAAAGCACGCTGCCAGAATCTAAAAATAAATCCCAAGCTGGTCATGATTGTAAGTAGAATGAATTGGCTAATTTCTTCTCAGCCTGTGTCCCCAAAGCAGCCCAGGATTGACTGTTTATCTTTATGTCTCCTCATTCTCCTTCCTCCCTCACACTCCCCTTGGTATGTGGTGAACTCTTCATCCTTTGTGGGGCTCAGGGCTAGACTGTGAGGAGGCACTGGAGAGTCAAGTGTCTGAGGAGAGCTGGATGGGGAAGGGTGACTGGAAAAATGCTGGGGAGGGACAGAGGGAGAGAGGAAGGGAGAAAGCAAACTGGTTGGATTGAGCTGGGCAAAGGTCTCATTCTCCCTTGATCCAGGGGGCTTGTCAAACTGGAGCCAGCCCTTTGGAAAGTACAAGGGAGAGGGTGGAAGGGAAAGATCAAAACACTTCTGTGCCTGGCACCTGGGCACCAGGCACCTGCTGGCCATGGGCAGCCAGGCCACTAGAGGTCCGAGGGTGGGGACCCAAAATGGGAGACTGTCAGATGCTGCTGACAGTCCTGCCATCAGTGGTGCAGCGGTGCCCCTGAGCCTTGCCAATGCAGGGTAGCTGGGGTACACCAGGCCCAGGGGGTTGGAGACCCTGGAGACTCTGACCCCCTCCAGGATCCCGGTGGCGGTGGCAGGAGGCGTCTATAGTGTTCATGCTGGGGATCCCAGGAGGATCTGGTCCTGGCTGGTTCCTGCTTAAGGGAAGGGAGAGAAAGACATAACCCTAGATTGAACTCCTGCTTATCTCTCTACAGCAGTGTAGGCAGTCCCGCCCCGTCCTCCCCTTCCCCCCTCCTTCAACCATCCTGAACTGCTGGCATATCTAGAGCTGACCCAGCCTAGCAGAGAGTTTGCAGGGGGCAGCGAGAGTCCTCTGTTGGCCTACGGTTTCTGTACCACCACAGAGTTGGCCACAGCCCGGGCCTGCTCTGTGTCGCAGCAGGGTCTCGTAGGGGACGGTGTGCCCTTCCAAGCCTTCGGGTCCCTGGCCCAAAGAGCCAGATCCCCACGAGGAGGTGGGCACGGAGAGGCTTGCGCACAGCTGGCCTCTAAGGGTCACAGCTGGTACAGAACTTCCTCTGTGGGGCAGATCCCTTCCCCTGGGATCAATGACTCCCTCCATTCTGACCCTCTTCCCCCCTTCTGTAGAAATCATCCTCGGTGTGTCAGCAGCAATTTGTGCATAAGTGTTTCTGTGGGTCCCTTCCAAGGACTGGGCACTCCCCGGCTTCACACATGAATCCTCCGCACCTCTTTCTGTGAGCTGCTATGGCACTTCGGATGGCACTCGACACACTTATAAATAACCACTTCAACCCTGCCATTCCACGCTCCTGAGGAACTGCCTAGGAGAAACCATGCCCCTGTGCCTTCCTTCACTCTGTGCTTGAGGTCAGCCTGTGCCTATCTCTCCCCAAGATAGAGTCAGTACCCCTGCGACAGGGGTCTATGGACTGCCTGGGGCTCCCAGCTTCTCCTTTTTACCTACAATAATGGTAACAGTATTTACTGAGCACCCACTAGCTGTAATGCACTGTTATTACCTACTTGGGAAATTACAAGCAGCATGGTCTAGTGGATAGAACAAGGGCCTGGGAATCAGAAGGACCTGGCTACTAGTCCAGGCTTTGCTACTTGTCTGCTGTGTGACCTTGGGTAAGTGATGTAATGTCTCTGTGCCTCAGTTACTTCATCTGTAGAATGGGGATTAAGACTGTGAGCCCCATGTGGAAAATGGATTGTATCCAACCTGATATCCGTATATCTACCCCAGAGCTTAGAACAGTGCCTGGCACATAGTAAGTGCATAACAAATACCATAAGAGAAAATGGTATTTACTGAGTGCTTATTGTGTGCAGCTCACTGTACTAAGTGCTTGGGAGAGCACAGTACAACGGATTTGGTAGGCACAATCCCTGCCCTCAAGGAGCTTTCAGTATAGTAGGGGAGTCAAACATGGAAAAAAAATTACCACTAGAGGAAGTGATGGAGTTTTCAAGTACATGAGTGCTGTGGGGCTGGAGACATGTTCCTTCTCCATCAGGAGCTTACAGTCTAATGGGAGACGCAAACAGGAATACTTACCAGTAGAATGATCCAAGTAAATAATTGAGCAGACAATTGATTAGACATAAATAAGGTCAGGTGGCTGTTGGGGTGGATGGACACTCCCCAGCAAAGGAGTAGAGTAGCCACCACAGTATCCCTTGGCACAATGGCCATTTAGGTGCCCTCCCCATCTTGCCCCTGTCCCACCTCAGGAAAGCCCCCAGACAGTGCTGGGAAGCTTTAGGGGCACACATCATGCAAGGACAAAATGTAATCCTCTTTCAATGTGCCTGGAGGTTGGGGGATGCCTTCCCCTCCCCTAGACCACACAACCCCTCTAAACTCCTCCTTGGCCTCCCTCTACATTATTCCCAAAGCTCCCTCTAGGTCTCGGCGTCTTCAGGAACTTGCACCATGGTTCACAGAGCCTGCAGGGCCAGAGGCATTACATTCTTGGCCGGGTTGAAATTTCCTCCAGGTGCTGCCAGACTCTGACCCACTTAGTTTGCAAGCGGCTTAGGCAGTTCACAGGCAGCCACGATTCATCCTGAGAACCCTGGGGCTTGGGCCAGGCTCCAGTCTGCCAGTTTCTTCATCTCTTTCCTCTTCCCGGACCACACCCCTTGCCACTGGCCCCAGACCATGCTCTTGCTCAGGGTCCATGTGATCAGCTCTGCCCCAACCCCCATTTTATCATTTGCACCCAGCCCCGAGAGCTAAAGAGGGCCCAGTGTAACTACAAGGGACCCTATCCTCGCAGCTGTTCCCTGGAAGCTGACACTTATGGGGAGATTGAAAGTCGTGGGGCCTCCCAGTCAATTCCAGAGAGAGGAGTGCCCTCTCCCCCTTGTTCAGGCCTCTTGTGAACATCCCTGCTCCCCTTTTGGGAACTGTTGCCATTTTATCTGCGTGCCTCCCAGGTCCCCAAGACATCACACTTGTGATACTACTGGAGTGGGGTCTTCACCCAGGGTCCAAGGAGTCATGGAAAAAAGAGGAGAGTAGCCAATGTAGGCTTCATACTTCTTCCAGTCTGTCTCTTGCCTTCCTTCCCGATGCCTCCACCCTTCTCAGAGGGAGAGATGGATGGAGGCCACCCCCAGGGCTTGGCCAGCCTCCCACAGCAGTTTATGTTTCAGAGAGTCTGTGCTCTGCCAAACCGGGAAACAATTGGCTGGAATGATGTGCCCCCTGACATTTAGTGACCAGGTTTCCTGGCTTTGAGGAGCTGAGCTGGCGGTGAGGAACTGGCCCATGGTTACCAGAATTCCCAGCCCCTGGGTCACCTTGGCTGGGGAAAGGGCCATCGTTGAGAATTGTTGGGTACCTCCTTGTCTTGGCTCTTAGGAGCAAACTAGATCTGAGTACCTTTCAACAAGGTTTGTTCTGGTTTGTTTCCACCATGGTCCATTGCTGCTGCAGCCACCTTTATTGCCCCGGAGCTCGCTGCATGCTCGGGAATGTGGGTACCAAGAGGCCAGAGTCTGGGCTGCCGACCACCTTGCCCCACCCAGATGGACTTTGGTGAAAAGAGGTTTTTGGCCATAAATGTCTTACTGAAGAAATCTTGATCCCCCTCAATCAGACCCTCCCCCTATCCTGAGCTCAATGAGTTTCAGGGTTGAGAATGTTTTTAGGGACCCCCTTTTCTTGATTGGAAGTAGTAATAATAATAATAATAATATTTGTTCATTCATTCAATCATATTTATTGAGCTTGTTTGGAACTACACAGCTGACCGGGTGCATGTTTTGAGTCAGTGCATGGATTGCAGGTGCACATTGCATGGAGTGGAAGTGCTCAGCCTCTGCATACCTACTGCAACCACCTCCTCCCCCACACATCTTAATGAGCCAAGTAATTAGGTGGTGTCATGGGTAGAAAACTCCACCCCATAGTAACCTTGTGGGTGGTGGGAAGAGAGGGACCTCTAGTAGTGTGAATCTGAGCAAACCCAAGGGTCTCTTGGGAGACTTGGGGAGACCTTGGAACAGGGCAGCTGATTATGTTGGGATTATGTTGGATCGCCCTTCACTACAATAGGATTTACCCCAGGAGAGAGGGACTTGTGGTGGTATGAGTCTGAGCAAGTCCCAGGATTGACCAGGAAGCTGGCAGAGAGCAGAGAAGTATTTATAAGGCAGTAATGTTTTTGTCCATGTTAAGAAAGGGAGGAGTAGGGGGTTGAGGGGCGGAGAAGAGAAGAAGAATCTGGTGTTCCCTGAGACTGGCCCAGGAAGGAAAAAAGGGACAGAAACCAAGGTATCTGCTGAGGACACCAGAAAGGAGAAAACTAAGAAGCTCCCAAAGTCGAGGGACTTCACTTGCCTCTTGGAGTAAATGGTGGGTCAAGTCAGTGCTCTCCTAAACATGGGAATGGAGAACAGTCTAGACCTTGGCGGGAGAGGTTGGGCCCTGTTAGGCATCTGAGAAAGCAAAGACCTCCTCCTGCCTCTTACCTCCTCCCTTGTCCTCCCAGGCATAAGGTGAAACTCAGTGGATAAATACCTCATTGGTGGGGCCAGGTTGGTTGGCTTTTCAAAGAACTAGTGTTTGCTTCTTTGGCAAACAACTGGAAATTGAGGATACCTTGGAATAAATCAGCACTGTATCAGCCATTTAAAGCCAAACACCTGAACTCAGAGTGACAGAGTAATGGAACAAATCTAGTTAATCCCATCAACTATGAGGAACAAATTAGGAATCAACAGAGAAGCAGATGAAGAGGAGCCTGTTAATAATAAAGCAGAAAATGATGAGGCAGCTGGGCTGATGGATGAAGACAAATGACTTAGCTGGGAATGAAAATGAACTGTTGATTCAGAGAGCAGAACTTCATTATAATGCTGTCATATCTTCACCCAGTGATATTAACACAACCTAATATTAAGCTGTCTCCAAAATCCATCTTTAAATTTATGGGGAGTGCTAACGAGGTCTTTCGATATCCAGTTGAAACCTCGGACCTGAAATGTATACGTTAAGCAGTTTTCTGGACATCAATCCCAGAAATAAGGCAAATGGGTCTCAGACAATTCCTCAGCAAAACGATAAATAAGTCGAAAGGGTGCAATGTGAGCCAAAACGACGTATGATAACTAGAAGCAAAAAAAGTGAGCTCAGAAACAGACTGACTTACCCGGCACCAAAATGGCAACTGATCAAGAAACTTAATGAATGAAGATATCTGATGATTGCGCCTTTTGCTTTGAATGACTTAAGCAAAGATACACTGTTGGGACTATTGGATCCAGGCTTACAACAATTTACTGCTCACTTGATGATGATGGTATTTGTTAAGTGCTTACTATGTGCCAAGCACTATACTAAGAGCTGGGATGGAAAGAAGCAAATCGAATTGGACATAGTCCCTGTCCCAAGTGGAGTGCACAGAAGCAGTCATGAAGATTTAAAGCTAAGAGAGGGAAAAAAATCAAAATAAAAGCAGGACTTGCCACAGGTTAAAAAATCAATATAATTGAGACTTCAAACGTGAACAAATTTGGGGCAAGGATTTTGTCAGGTGGCTTTAGAGGCTAGATCCTGCTGCCATGGGACTGGGAGGAGAAGAGAAAACCTGGCCCAAAGCTGTCAGAGAAACATCTCTTCTCTGGTCGAGAGGCTCCTGAGTAGCCAAGCAACCCATCTGCAGAATCGGAAAGCACCGGACCCCGGCTTGCTGCAAGTCTTCTGGGTCCATGGGCTCCCACCAGCACAAAGAGTGGCATTACTAGACAGGCCTTCCAGTTCTGAGTCAGCCCAAAGAAATCTCTGATTTTCTGCTTCTTGGAAGCACCTTTCTTTTGCTGGAAAATAGCAAGGCTTTAGACTCAGCAAAATATAGACCAATAACGTGATTGACTACTGTCTAGAATCAAATGACATTCATTTCGGTAAGTCATGTTAACTTGAGACAGATAATATGAAGACTAAAAGATTAGAAAGGCTGTCCCAAGTTTATCACAGGATGGCAAAGAACAGGTCATTCTAACCTCTGAGAATTAATCAGGCTATTAAAAAACCATGAAATCTGAGCATGAGCTGTACTGATTACTCACAGAAATACCCAGGCTGCGTCCTTGTCTCTGCCTCTGACCCACCGCTGCTCCCGCTTCGCTTCCTGTCACTGGCCCCTGCTGGGCCTCCTATGCCCGCAGTGGGACTTATCCTCTTCTCAGTACCCGCATCTTCTTCATCAGTTTTTATGGACTGTCTCTTGTGAACAGAGCACTGCATCTGGCATGATCCCTGCCCTCAGGGAGCTAATAGGGGTGTCAGACAGATCTAATCGAATGAGTGTTTTGGACAGACAAAGAGTATTATTATGATTATTACATTCAGTGGGGACAAGCAGGGGAAACAGATGAAAGTAAGGGAAAAGAAAGACTAAATAGACAAGTGTGATAAATGAACTGATATACAAATAAGAGCTTCCCCACTGTGCCTCCTTTTCACTTTCCTTTTTCCTCAGCTTTGCGCTCCCTGCCTTTTGAGTGAACTAGGCCTTTTAGGCAGACCCCACAGAGGTGCCTCACCAAGCTGATCGGAGCCCTCAACTATAACCTGGATGGAGACAACTTCCACTCCACATAGATCGGCTTTATGGGAAGCAGCGTGGCCTAGTGGAAAGAGCACAGGCCTGGAAGTTAGAGGACCTGACTTCTAGTCCCGACTCTGCCTGTTGCTTGCTGTGTGACCTTGGGCAAGTCACTTCAGTGCTCTGTGCCTCAGTTTCCTCAACTGTAAAATGGGGATTAAATACAAGTTCTCCTTCCTACTAAGACTGTGAGCCGCATGTGGGACAGGGACTCGGTTCAACCTAATTAATTTGTACCTACCCCAGTGTTTAGAACACTATTTAACACATAGTAAGTGTTGAACAAATACTATTAAAAAAAAATCAACTAAAGAAGCCTCCAACTAGGTACCAGGACCAGCTCGCATTTAATAATGCTTTACAGCATTGAACTATCAGTTATTAGTTTTTGGCAATATCCAGTATGCGAAAGGAGTAACGTGGTGCATGTTCTAATGCTGAAAGAACTCAAATGTCCGAGGCAGAAACTGAAACCATTCCATTCCAACTATGTGCAGAGCACTGTACTAAGCTCTTGAAATGTACAATTCAGCAACAGATAGAGACAATCTCTGCCCAATAATGGGCACACTGTCTAAACATATACTTACTTGACTGTATTTTATTCTCCCAAGTGTGTCAGGCAGTGTTTTGCACACAGTAAGTGCTCAATAAATACAATTGATTGATTGATTGATTTGGATAAGTCATTGCTGTCTCTGGACCTCCTGAAGCTGGTGCAGGCTCATAAACTACCAAAATGGATCAAGAATGTGAACACTGAAAAACAAGTGAAGTTCCCTCTGGAGAGAGGTGCAGCAATGCTCAGTGAAAGGAGAGTATTCCGGGATGGATGAGTTCCATGTCAGCCAGATATCAAATTTTTAAAGATTCAGGTGAGGGAAAATGCGTTCAAGATTCAGGGTGAGAAAAAATTATGGATTTTTGGATTTCCTACAACTGAGGATGATCAGCCCCGTGGAGTTCGAGAAAAGCAGAGGGGAAATATTCAGTTCATGTGTGGGGAAAGACTCAGCTTTTCTCCTTTCAGGAAAGAACACTAAGGGAGTTAATGCATTTGCAGCCCCAGTCTGAGCCCTAGCTTAGCCTTTCGTATTCATAAAAGATAGAATGCAGAGTAAGAAGGCTCCCTCACTTGGACATGAGCATGGCAGCTCAGGAAATTGCAAGCAGGAGTGCCCTGCCACATGGAGAATCTGTCTTCCTCTCAGATTGTGAAGCCGACAGCAAATCCTCTTAGAGCCTATTCAAGGTGGACAATTGGATGGATTGCAGCTTCACATCACTCAGTAGCAGGAGTTGGGACAGTGGTATGACAAACAGCCCAATTATTTCTGTGACTCCCCACACTTGAAGAAAAAAAAGGTCCCTAATGTATGGAGGTCTGGAGCAAGGCTCGCTTTATCAGAGACTGGAGGAATTGCGTTGGAAATCCAGGATAGGGTGAGGGGCACCCAAGCTGTATTTTGAAGGAGAACTTGCATGATGTGAAATGCATATGTCCCTTGGTGGCCAACAAGAGGTTGGGATACCTACCGAAGACCACACTTCTTGGGCTCCTGGGTTGCGAAGACTACATCTGGTGACAGCTCTTAAAGGCAAATTAAATAATAATAATAATTGGTGGTATTTGATAAGCACTTACTATGTGTCAAGCACTGTTCTGAGCTAGGAAAGAAGCAGGATGATCAGGTTGGGCACAGTCTCCATCCCACATAGGCCTCACAATCTAAGCAGTAGGGAGAACAGGTATGGAATCCCCATTTTACCGAAGAAGTAACTGAGGCACATTGAAGGTGTGATGTGCCTGAGTTCACACAGTAGGCAGATGGCAGAGCTGATATGAGAAGCCAGGTCCTCTAACTCCCAGGCTCTGTGTTCTTTTCACTAAGCCACATTACTAAAGAAGGGGTCCACCATCCTCTCCATCTCCCTTTGACTGTCAGGAACTGTGTCTGAGCTAATTATCTCGTTTCTATCTCAGCACCTAGCACAGTGCTTGGCTACTAGTCAGCTCTTAACAAGTACCCCAATCATTATTATCATTAGCTGCCTGTGTGAATTTCTCTTGGTGAATGAGAAGCCCAGCCCAGGACTCTTGTTTGCTGCTGAGGTTCAGTTTGGGCCCTGGGAATAGTTTGGATGCTCTTCTCTGAATGATCGCAGTGAGTCATTGTCTTCAGGTAAGACTAATGTACAATAAGGCTACTAAGAGAAACCGTGACAGTGGAGTCTTCCATCAGGAAGGGCAATGAGTCTCAGTTTGAATATTAAGCGCTTGCTGAATCTTTCTGAAGGCACTGATGAGATAACTATTGCTTGCATAGCTCCCATTGCCTGCTCTTGCCCCAGGTCAGGTATGTCCTCCTGGAGGACAGTGTGTGTCCGGGCAGCCGGTGGGCCAGGGTGCAGCACATGGTGTGGTGTATCTGGGATCTTCATCCCTGTCAGCCAGCTCCAGGCAGGGCTGCCCGGGGATGATTAGCTGATGAAGATGTGTGTTTCTGCTTCTGCTAAAAAAGCAGGTTACCAGGAAGAGGTAGGTTTTGAAATTGGTGAATTTATTCAATTGGGAGATTTTGAAATCACCCAGTTGTGGAGCTGCAGAACAAAGCCCGAAGGAGAGGAGCTGAGTGAGGAGGGAGAGAGGGCCCCGCAGAGACTTGCGAAGGGCCAGGCCCATTCCTGACCTGAGCATCCCTGCTCCTCCAGGTAAGCCTGAGTCTTCCTGCCACGACCCTGCCATTATCCAGCCTCGTCCCAGGCTCCCATTTCACTGTGACTTCCAGCAGTGTTGGAGGATTTGACAGGGTTCAGAGGCTTCTGTTCCTTCCCTTCAATCGATTAATCAATTGTTATTGAGTACTTTATACAGAGTACCGGACTAAACTGTAGGGAGAGTACAATATAACAGAGTTGGTAGTTATGTTCTCTTCCCACAAGGACTTTATAGTCTAGAGAAAGAGACCAGCAATAAAATCAATTACAGATACAGACATAAGACCTGTGGGGAGCAGGGCGGGGTGACTAAAGGGTGAGAATCCAAGGGCAAAGGTGATGCAGAAAGAAAGAGGGAGTAGGGGAAATGAGGGCTTGGGGTGGGATTTTGTAAATTTGGAAGCAGTAGGGGGTGCTACAAGGAGCCCCAGACCTGAAGGGATAGTCATGCAGGAAGGGGGAGGTAGTTTGGTCTGTAGAGCATACTGGGTAGTTGCATCGCTTGTTGCTTGGACTTTGGACAACTGCCTGGGTTCTTTCCTAGCTCCCATTTCCTCTGAGCTCCAGGGCTGGCTCGGTTCTGTCATTGTTCATGTAGGGTGTCATGCTGCAGGCTGTGTAAACAAGGCCTGGGCGATGGGGTTGGTCGGGTTTCTGGGCACTGAGACAAGTCCTCTGCCTCTCCC
This sequence comes from Ornithorhynchus anatinus, assembly GCF_004115215.2. Taxonomy (NCBI): domain Eukaryota; kingdom Metazoa; phylum Chordata; class Mammalia; order Monotremata; family Ornithorhynchidae; genus Ornithorhynchus; species Ornithorhynchus anatinus. The sequence continues at coordinate 386,776 of NC_041743.1, read as the reverse complement.
CCTCCCGCTCCCCATCCTCCAGTCCGGACTATATTAGCAAAGGGCAGCGGCCCAGAGCCCCTTAATGGTCATGTGGCTCCCCATTGTGGACATGCTTGTTTCAGGCTTGACAGAACTCAGAGCAAGAGCTCGGAGTGAGGCTTTAGGAGTGAGATCACTCAGCTGTCTAGCAGGTGGCTCGAAGTTGACAGGGAAAGGGAGAGATCTGGGAGTGAGGGCCTGGGGGTGGAAGGCTTGGGCTAGGCCAGTCCATGAAGGACAGGGTGACCTAGCCCTGGGTGACATGTTGGTTTCTGTCATCATTTCGGACACCCCAGGAGCTGTGGGACTCCTGTCAGGTGAAGGAAAGAGGAAAGAAAATCCGAACACGCTGAAGCCAGAGGGTTTGCCGGCATTGTTGGGGCAGAAGGAGCCAGCTCTCGGTCCTCAGGCGACTCCCTGGAGCTCCAATGGCTCCTCTTGTCCAATCTGGCCCTTTACTCAATCACCCAAGGTGGGTCAGAGGACACCCCCCGAGACCCTGGCTCTTTGGTATTTCCAAAATTTCTTCCTGAACTCAGCTTCCAGGGGCTGGATCCCCGGGATGCCGACCTTGGGGGTGACTTTGTTGGATCGGGTCTCCCTGGCCCGGTCGGTGTTGGCCGCAGGCTGGATTCCTGTCTGGCCTTTTCTGTGTCTTGGGCTCTTTGGCAAATACAGGAGTCCAGGAAAAGGCAGAAAGGATTATTTTGGCCTCAAAAATGTGCTAAGCCCAACAGCGATATCTGGTAATAATAATGGCAATGGGGTGGGCTGGAGGCCAACCGTGCGCTGGCCTTGGGGCTCTCCCAGCAGCACAGACCAGAAGCTCCTTCCCTGGCTGAGACAGAAGGAGCTTTTCCTGCCAAGCAGCCCATGGGCTGTGGTGGCTGACCTGCCTGTGGAATTGGGAGGGTAGGGGAAGGAGTTGAACGAGATGGGATCCCCATCCATCCATCAATCTTTCCATCCATTCATCCATCCATCCCTGGATCTGGTTTGGTGGGGGTCCCTCCCCAATAACCCCATGGCCAGGGTCCAACTCTTTACCAGCTCCTGCCCCACTCCCACACTGGCAGCCTGTCATGTACAGACTGAGCTTTCTGCACCACTCACACTTTCCACTCGACAGCCAGGATCAGCAAACACCAGCTCAAATTTCATCTCCCTCTGCGGCCCCAGCAGCCTTCATGCCAGAGCTTGGTTCTCCCTGAGGACACCAAAGCGTGTCCCATGAGATGGGGAGCAGGTGGCTTCTCTGCACTCCCTACCCTGATGAGTGACCACAGCAGGCGTGGGCTTGTTACATCATGGAGTCCCTAGCCCCAGAGTAGTTTGGACTGTGAAACCAAATCATCTGGGCTGATTCTAAGGCAGAGAGGTGTAGGACACCTCAGTATGGATTGGCCTTAAGTGACTTGCTTGGGGCTGGTTACCATTGGAAGGAGTCAGGGTGCCTCAGAAAGGGATTGGGCAGAGTGCCCAAGAGTGGAAATACTCTCTCAACCATCCACATGGACAGCACCCTTTGCTGAGTGATGCCCCTATCACCCCTCAGGGGCAGTCTAAGACTCTCAGGCATTTGAGCTCCAGGAGTGCTGATGGTTGCACGGAGCCATCCCCAGCGGGTAGAGGAATTTACCGCTCAAGGGAGACACAAGGTTGGTAGCCCCCGGGTTGGCTCCTGGGAAGCATCCATTGCAGTGCAGGAGAATAGGGACAGGAGGGCTTTTCCAACGGGCAAAGAGCAAATGAAAGAAGATGGTTCAGAGTTCTCGGGAAATTTCTTGGAGGGGCTCGGCCAGCTGATGGAGCCTGTGTTGGCCTGAGAGACTTGGTAGAGCCTGCTTGGTTGGTTGGCCTACTTTGAAGGCCACCAGCCCTCTAGCTCTGGTTCTCAGTATGATCTCTTTGGTTCCCCACCACTTGGTCCAACTGCCACTAAACCCCAAGCGGATATTTGTTTGGTGATAAGAGGGTCTCAGGCCCAAACTCTCACAGGGACACCCTGGGCCTCTTCACCCATTCAGGCCTTCCTAACATTCCCCTGTCTCCTAGATGTCGGCTTCTTTCACCATGCCCGTTGCAGAGGTCTGATTTGCTGGGTTGGCTGCCTCCCTCTCCCCAAGTCCTCCCTCCCTTGTGCTCTCTCTCAGCCTTTCCATCTAGCTCCCTTTCCCAACAGGCCCTGGCTGTCAGAGTTCAGTGAAGGGGAAAAACAGAGGAAAGGCGCTAACCAGGAGGGATGCAGAATGAAAATATCAGTCTGTTCACAAGGCAGCAGATTATCTCCCCAGTTCAGATCCCCAGCCTCCATGGAGGAGTGACATGGTGTTGCCTGAAGTGTTGAAAGCAGCCCAGTGATGAAAGAGAGAGAGTGCCCTTGTCCAACTGAAATCCAGAACTAGAGCCCCCAGGGGAGCCTGGAGCCTGGCGTGTGGGTCTGACTCATCACAGTGGAGGCTGACTGGCTGCTGGCAGCTACAGGATTTGGACTCCAATCCAAGACCGACTCCTTTCTTCCTCTCTTTCACCCACCACCCCCAGACTTTCTTCCTGCTTTGCTTCCTTTCCACTTCTAGCCTCTTTCCTTCTCCTGTCCTCTCCAGGGATGGGGGAAGAGAGGAGAGGGTGAGAGGTTGTGGGTTTAGGCTTGGTCTCCCTTCTAGATTGTGTCTTCATAATGGGCAGGGAATAGCGCCTGCTAATTCTGTTGTATTCTCCTAAGCACTTAGTACTGTTCTTTGCACTTAGTAAGTGCTCAATAAATACCATTGATTGATTGATTGATTGATTTCCTGGGCAACACCAGCTGGGTTGCTACCTGATGGAAGACAGAGGAGGGGAGTCAGGAAAGCAACAGCAGCAGTACAAAAGAAGTACTTTTGTCGCTTAGTTGCCATTGTTTTTACGAGATGTTCTTCCCCTTGACGCTGTTTATTGCCATTGTTCTCGTCTGTCCGTCTCCCCCGATTAGACTGTAAGCCCGTCAAACGGCAGGGACTGTCTCTATCTGTTGCCGACTTGTTCATCCCAAGCGCTTAGTACAGTGCTCTGCACATAGTAAGCGCTCAATAAATACTATTGAATGAAAAGATGTTTATACACTGTTCTAAGTGGTGGGGAGGTACAATAGGAGCAGGAGACGTGCCCTCCAGAGCCAAGGAGAGGACCATGAAGGGGTCCCTTAGTAAGGGACAGTGGGTGAGGCTCCAGGATGCCAAGTCCCTCAGCCGGCCTCCCTGCCAAGCTCCATAAATGCCCCATGCCGGCAGGGTCCCAGGCGACAGCCCCAACCCTAGTTTGAGGGAAGGAATTAAGTGTTGTGGAAATGAACCCTGGAGGCAGGTGGGAATCAATCAATCAGTGGTATTTATTGAGCACTTCCTGGCTGTAGAGCATCATAAGAAGCACTTGGGGAAGTACAAAGCAATAGAATTGGTAGGCACCATCCCTGTCCCAGAGGAAGGGAAAGGAATTGACCTCCTCCCAAGCCGGACCGTGCCAAGCCAAAGTTCCTCTTCGGACATGTAACCCCTCCATCCTCCTGACGTCCACGTGGTGGAAGCGCCTGCGCCCACTTCTGGTTTGCGCCAACTCCAGCAGGCTGGACCTTTCTCCCAAAGGTTCCTCTCCCTCAGGCCCAGTCACTGCAATGTAGAAAGTGTGGAGTAGAGGAAATCATAAGCGCTCTGCCATGGGCCGGAGCCCCCATGAACACGTGTCACAGGGTTGCCAGTAGCAACTCTCTAGCTGAGTGTGAGAAGGGGCTTCCTGCTTGCAATCCCTGCTTTCAGCTGCTGGTCTTTTTCCAGGCAAGCCCTGGTGGAGGCTGAAACTTCACATGCCGAGTCTGCACCCAGTGGGGTTTGGGGAAAGTTGGAGCAAAATTAATTCACTGCTGTGGAGTCAAACACGTGTGAAGAAAATTAAGTAATTTCGGTCACTTGAAAAAAAGTGTCAGTAGTGACTGTACCCAGGGGTGAGTGAAGAATGGCTGGAGACTAATGTGTCTAAAATCGCAGGGCCCGCAAGCATACTGTGCTGGGGAAGAGCAGCTAAGGAGTTCAGGTCACAGGTCAAGGTTACGGAGGCAAAGAACATTTTGTCTGGTTTGCTCATTTTTTCAGGGGGGAGAAAAGAGACAGCAGGACAGGAAAGCTCAGTGGGGGGTGGGGGGAGGGTGTTCCGAGGTCATAGGTCACAGGCACTTCCAGCTTGTCGGTCAGACACAGAACAGAATTGAATCCAGCAGCCTCCACTCTGGATAGCCCCAGACTTCCTCTAGCCTCTCAACCCAGGCCACCTCGGCCGCTTCCAAGGCCTTGTCCCCCTGAGTCTGGCTGTCCCCAGCCCATACCTCGACATCTCACTCAGATCATTGCATGGGCCAGGGAGGGGGCCCATTCCTCAGGCTGCTCATCATGGAAACAACAGCATCGACTATGGCAGTGGGTTAACGATAATTAGAACAGTAAATAACCAACCAGGCCTTATAACCTCCCAAATGTCATTCCAGCTCTTTCCTGCCACCTAAGCTCCAGCAACCCCACGACACTTATTACTTCTCTTTTCTATAGTCAGTTCCTCACTTATCTGTAATTTATTTGTGACTTTTCTCCTCGCTAAACTGTAAGCTCCTTGAGGGCAGATATTATGTCTTCTACTGCTATTGTTCTTTCCCACACACTCAGTACAGTGTTCCGCACACAGTTGTTGCTCAATCAGTGCCACTGGTTGATTGATAGAGACATTGAGCTAAATACATCTACAGTTCTGGTTACACTTCTTTCTCTTTTTCAGATCACTCTGGAGAAACTCACTCAGGGCAAGATTGTAGCAAAGTGATGAGAGAGTTGTCACAAGAACAAGCTGAAGTTTCTCCTGGACGCCCACCTAGCCGCTTCAGGCCTGGACTCAGAAACACATTTCAGGTTCTTTAATTGGATGAGTGGGAATGGGTTAAACTAAATGGCTATCGGTGCACACTGGAGTGTTCTATTTTCAGACCCCATCAGCCTAAAACCTCAGCGCTAATGCTGTTAGCAGATGGATCTGTGTTATTGCAGTTCAGGGACCTGGAAATTCTCCATACACCAAGCTATAAATATTCCTCTGACATTTATTATCCTCACTTGAGTTCAGGTGCTTAAATACTTGGACTGAAGTCATGTTTGTAGCAGAAAAAGTCACTCTCTGAGCCTACCTTGTCGCTGGCTAAGTGATTAGGAACAGTCCAAGATGGAGGGTAAGTGCCCCGTCGAGAGGGGGTCCCTTACTCAGAGAGGTCACCGACCTCAGCGTCAATTAGCTGGAGTTTAGATTCGCTTGTAGTACAAATTCCCAAACACCTTGCCCGGACAATATGATGGATCACATCATGGGAGGCTTTTCCCCTCCTGAAGTCTGAATCCAGTAGTCTGGTGGAGGTCCGTCGGGGTGGACTGGAATCCCAGCCCTGCCAGCTGCGTGGGACTGGAAACCCAAGGTCCTGCGGATCCTGGCGCGATCGCGGCTCTGACGCAGTTCTGATGGTGCAGAGGGAAGTGGGGGATTAGGGAGACCGGGAGATAACCGCCCTGGCCAAATCCTGCCACTGAAAGAGAATCCTGCCCAAGGTATCACTGTGGATTCACATTTTCTTCTTCAGATAGAGCAGGAGTAAGCTCATTATGGGCCGGGAACATGTCTGCTAATTTCTCTTATATTGGACTCTTCCAGGCACTTAGAATGGTGCTCTGCAAAAAGCAAATGCTCAATAAATAACATTGATTGATTGACTCCTAAGAGAGACCAGCTAGGGTCACCTACTGGGATGTGGGGGCTGGTCGTCCTGGGCCCAGGGATCCTTTGGGCCAGCTGGGCTGGAGCTCTTTGGCGAGGACCGGACCTCACGGGGTGCTTTCTCTGTGGAAGTCGTGCCTGGTAGGGTCTTGCTGGGTAGGAACTTCTCTTGCTCTCTTGTCGTGCCCTGTTGAGGGAGGAGACCACCTCCATCCCCTTTTCTGGGGAAGGGGACAAAGCTTGCAGACATGCAGAGACCTTTCCAGTGTCCCTGGGGAACCAGAGACCATAGCCCGCCTTGTTTCTGGCCACATTCCGTGAGCCAATGCTCTCGAAGTCTGATTCGGGAAATATGACCCTTTTAGGGATGGGGTTTGGCCAGGAAAGACTGATCTTGGTGCTCACATGAGTACATGGATACTTGGATGCCCTTAATCATTCGGAAAACTGGCCTTATACAGTCTTGCTCATCCTGAGGCCCCTTCCATAACTCCTGGGCACTGGCCCCTTTTCCTTCCTCTGGGGAGATGAGTGGGAGGCCAGCAGGAGCCTGCCTTCCCAAGGCCAGTCTGCCCCACTGGTTTAGGGCTTGCAGGGTAGCTTGGCACATGGACCCAGAGAGGGGCACAGCACTGCTGGCTTCCGCTTCTCAGTCGGTGGGGGCCAGTGGGCCCCTGCAGGGCCGGATGGTTTAACTAATGGATGGAAGCAGAGCCTGAAAGGAGCAAGGGGGAAAGGTTGGTCCTGTCCTTCGGAGAGGATCAGCAGCAGGTGTTTTAATCCTTGGCCAGGCCGAGGTGGGGCAGGGAGTAGGAGGGTGTCGATGTTATTCAGCAAAGGCAAATCATTTTGAGCCAAGACCAGCAAGTCAGTCTACCTCCTTTCCCCTTTCTGGCCTGCTCAGGCCCCAAACCGAGCAGGCTTAAGCTGTCGGGGAACATGCGGCTGCCTGCTCTCAGGATTGACGGTCGAGGAGGGCAAGCGACACATGTGGAAGGCAGGCGACACACGTGCGGCCAGCCACGTCGAGGAGTTACGCTGGGGATAGGGGGCCCAGCGGGAGAATTGGGCCTACCTCAGCCCTTTTTGAGGGAATTGGCGGTGGCGACTATAACATTCCCCTATCCCCTTCCAGGAGCCCCTGCAGTCTTTAGCATTGCAGTTTCCTCATTGTTTGGAAGCTCAGGAAGAAAGTGCGGTCCTGATTCTCCAGAGAAAGAAAGTGGAGGAAACTCCAAGGAGTGGCTGAGGTATGTGTGTAGTGTAGGTGGGGGAACAGCCCTTTAGAGAGTCCATGCATCTTGGGTGAGTCAATGAGAGGAGAGTGTGGTCTTTCTAGGGCTTCAAATGGCCCTTCTCACACCTCCTCCATCAGATGTAGGTGGTGACCCGTTCCCATGCAGGCCCAGGGGCCACTCGGAGGGTGTAGGTTATGGGTCTGACTGTCTTTTCATTAACTGAGTGCGAGACTGCACTCTGGGGAAATGGAGAGGGTTAAGGAATGTTGTTTCAGGCCCTTTCGTCAAAAACTGCCGAATGGATTGAGTTCAGATTCCCCCCTCGCCCCGCCGCCCCCACAAAATGACTCTGGGTTGAGACCATGTGGGTAAAATTTATGTCCCGAATGAGAGTTATTCATGAAGCTATGGGTGAATGAAAACAGTGGACACGATGAAAATTAATCTGTGACCTTTGTACAGGATTTACAACTTCAAGGGCAGTAGAACCATGAAGTCCCTGGGTTCTGGGGCCTCCCCTCAGGACCTAGTGACCCGGGGAGCTCCCCAAGGACAGGATCGTGAATTCCCCAGACTCTGGGGCCTCCCTTCAGGACCTAGTGACCCAGAGAGCTCCCCAATGGCAGGACCTTGATTTCTCCAGGCTCTGGGGCCTCCCCACAGAGCTGAGAGGAAAATCAGGCATGGTCGCTTCCACTACACGTGGAGTTGATTGTTGAAGAACCACTGGTTAAAGAAATTTCTTGCTGGAATATTGACATTTTAACCTACTCCCCGAATATGCACATTAAGGATTTTTTTCTCCCTGACATTGCGTTCTACTTATACTGTTGTAAATTGTGGGAAGAGCATTTCCTTCTTCCTGTACTAGTGTTCTAGACAGAGCACATAATGAAAACATACGTTCTACAAGGACTGACTGTGCAGTCGGCAATCAGTAAATGTTAGCTGATGAGATGTGATAACAGTGATGATGATGATGATGATGATCTGGAGGAAAGCCCCAAAGAGGAGGCAGACCTTGGATTATCATCCTGAACAGTATGGATCACGTACTGTGTGTAGCTCACTGTACTGAGAGCCTACCGTCTGCACTGGGACTTACTGGTTACAGAGCTTTTGTTGGCATTCTGATTCAGCAGCATGGTATAGTGGATAGAGCACGGGCCTGGGAGTCAGAAGGTCATGGATTAGAACCCATGACATGGCTCTGCCACTTGTTTGTTGGGTGACCTTGGGCAAGTCACTTCATTTCTCTGGGCTTCTGTTACCTCCTCTGTAAAATGGGGATTGAGACTGTGAGCCCTACGTAGGACAAGGGACTGTGTCCAACCTGATTTGCTTGTATCCATCCCAGTGCTTAGTACAGTGTAAGCACATAGTAAGTGCTTAAAAAATACCAAAAATATTATTATTACTATTATTAATATTCATTCAGTCATACTTATTGAGTGCTTACTGTGTGCAGAGCACTGCATTGAGCGCTTGGGAGAGTACAATAGAACAATAAACAGACCCATTCCCTGCCCATGATGAGCTTACAGTCACTGAGCACTGTACTGGGCATCTTGGGAACATGTAATAGAAGTAAAATATGTGATATCTGCCCCAGAGAAGCTTAGAATCAAATAGGAGAGGCAGGTGGACACACAACCACTATATAAACAACAGGTAAAAGAGTTAGAGCAGAGAAAACAAATGAGAAGAAACAAAAGTAAGCATTTCATCATCATCAATGATATTTATTGAGCACTTACTGTGTATAGAGCTCTGAACTAAGTGCTTGAGAGAATACAATAAGAGTTGGTAGACACATTCCCCACCCACACCAAGCTTAAAGTCTAGAGGGGAAGCTGTCATTAATATCAAAACATAATCTATAATATATAATATATAGATATTTATGTAAGTACTGTGGGGCTGAGAGTGGGGTGAATATCAAATGCCTAAACATAATAAAGTTGAGTGCAGGGGTGACACAAAAGGGAGCCTCTAGACTGTAACCTCATTGTGGGCAGGGAGTGTATCTGTTTATTGTTGTATTGTACTGTCCCACCTGCTTAGTACAGTGCTCTGCACACAGTAAGTGCTCAATAAATATGAAAGAAAGAAAGAAAGAAAGAAAGAAAGAAAGAAAGAAAGAAAGAAAGAAAGAATGAATGAGAGAGAGCCAGGGAAAAGAAGGCTTACCCAGGGAAGGCCTCTTGGAGGAGATGTGACCTTAATAATGCTTTGAAGGTGGGGAGAGTGATGGTCTGGAGTATATGGAGGGAGAGGGAGTGCCAGGCTAGGGGGAGAACATCAGAAGGGGGTCAGTGGTGAGATAGACGAAGTTCACTAATTAAATTCATAGCAAATAGAGATACTCAGGAATGCCAAGGGGACTGATGGAGAGGTGTGAGGGAAATAGAAGAGAGTCAGGGCAGGTCTCATGGAGTCTTTAGCTTCCTCAAGGGCTTTGAAGTCACTCGAGTTGAATAGAGAGGACATGTAGGCAGGGGTATCTCATGTGCAGTAGGTCGAAGATGGGAGTGGCACAAGTGAGGGACAACAAGATGGTTGGTTTTTGAAGGAGTGAGTAGTGGTGAGCGGGGATGGAGGAGGAAGAAGAATGGAGAGACCAGAGGGCAGCGGCTGATGGAGAGCCTCTAAGCCAACCCTTGGACAGGCAATGTGGTGCCGCTCCCTTGGGTGGCTGCCCCTCTGATATGCAGGCACTTAGTATCCGAGGGAATGTACAAGGACATGCTCACGTACATACCCTTTGGTACTCTGGGTTAGATCAAGGAAGTACAGTACAGTGCTAGCTGGGAGCTTTGGCACCCTGGCCCTGGGGACCCCCAAGATGGGAAGGCTCAGGCTGGCTGGACTTCTAGTTCTCTCCTGGCAGAAGAGAATGACTGCCCCTTGGCATCTTCCTTAGCATCCAGGGAAGGATCAACTGGGGCAATCTGGTGGATGGGTGCTGAGGCTGGAGGCTGCTTGGGGAGAAGGGTGGGGGCTGATCTAGTTCCCCAGATCACCTCCTGGAAGTGAATGGCCAGTGTTACACTGACCCTGATTTACAAGGAAATGAACTGGCTTTCCCTGAGATCCCCCAAGTGGAGTGAAGTTGGTCAGGAACCCTGGCATTGTCAATCCTAGACCCCTCCCCCCAACTCACCAGCTGGAAGAAACGGAACTGGAGGAATTATGAGAATGTGAGGCCACTGCCAGCTTCTTCTCCTCCTCAGGCCTACTCAGACCCACCCTGCCAGATCCCTGAGAGGCAGCCTGGTTTGGCCAGGCTGGGCGGTGGGAGTATAAACCGGGGGCATTGGCTGTTAGGGGAGGGCGGCTCTGCTGGGTCTCCACGGGCCCTGCTTAGGGCTTGGATTGGGGTGAGGCTCAAGGAGAGGGGTGGAGACTTCGACCTGTGGGGAGTTCTATGGGTTTTGGGACCCGGATCAGTCACCCACAGGGCTGGCCTGCAGCTGGGGGAGGTTTGAGCTTGGTCAGTGGGAAGCAGCAGCAGTGAATACTTTACCATAGAGGAAGCAGCTGGGCCTGGTAGAAAGACCAGAGGTCTGTGAGTTGGGGGACCTGGGCAAGTCACTACACTTCTCTGTGTCTCAGTTACCTCAGTTGGGACTAAGCCTGTGAACCCTATGTGGAGTGTGTCCAACTGATTAGCTTGTATCTTCCCCATTGCTTGGTACAGTGCCTGGCACATAGTAAGAGTTTAACAAATACCATTAAAGAAAACCATGTGTGTGGGGGATACTATTTCTGATCTGATTTTCTTGAGTCTACCCTGGGGTTTAGTACAGCACTTGGCACATAGTAAGCCCCCAACAAATATTATAATTATTATTATTATCACCATCGTTACTATTATTATAGCCCTACTTTGTTCCAGGGCACTGATTGTCTGAGCGTTTCCTTTGGCTTGTTGGAAAAAAAGTCCTAAACCAGTCCATGGCCTCCTCACTTTGTAGCAACAGTGCTCTCCCAGTATGTCTGTGGTTTTGCCGATCAGACTGGGCGCCTCGACTTTTTCAAGGCTCCACTGTCCGCCGGTCTGATTGAACAGCGTGCCCTGATTCCTGTAGACTCCCTCTCTAGCCCTCATTAGCAACAGGAGGAAAGAATTCTGGGGGTATTTATTAATACTAAATTGCCTTTACAGTCTCCTCTCTCTTCCTCCCCACCCCTAACGACCCAGATTTATGCACACATTCTTGTCCAGTGAAAGAATCTTTACCATCATGAAGCCATTTCAGCTGACTTGTCCTTAATTGCCTGTTGGTGTATCTCTGGCTCTTTCCCTTTCTCTCTCCAACTTTTCTCTTTGTTTGTCAATGGGACTAGCCATCTGGATCCACTAGCTTATGGAGGAACAAGAGAGAAAGAGAACTTGAAAGAAAATAAACTTCACCCACCTCAATCAGCTGCCCATTCTTGAAGCTCTCCCTTCGAGTAGCGTTTCCTAGGGTCCGGGGTCAGGGAGACGCCTCCTTGAAACGGCTTGGAGAGGGGATGAATGGGAAGGGAAACACTTATGGCACACGTCAGAGTCAGGATCAGTCTCCAAACTAACAGCGGAAACTCGGGATGAAGGCTGCCACGACCATATGTGCTTGTGCTGTTGGAAGAGATGGGGGTGGGGCGGCGATCTCTCATTCATTCATTCAATAGTATTTATTGAGCGCTTACTATGTGCAGAGCACTGTACTAAGCGCTTGGGATGAACAAGTCGGCAACAGATAGAGACAGTCCCTGCCGTTTGACGGGCTTACAGTCTAATCGGGGGAGACGGACAGACAAGAACAATGGCACTAAACAGCGTCAAGGGGAAGAACATCTCGTAAAAACAATGGCAACTAAATAGAATCAAGGCGATGTACAATTCATTAACAAAATAAATAGGGTAACGAAAATATATACAGTTGAGCGGACGGGTACAGTGCTGTGGGGGATGGGAAGGGAGAGGTGGAGGAGCAGAGGGAAAAGGGGAAAATGAGGCTTTAGCTGCGGAGAGGTAAAGGGGGGATGGCAGAGGGAGTAGAGGGGGAAGAGGAGCTCAGTCTGGGAAGGCCTCTTGGAGGAGGTGATTTTTAAGTAAGGTTTTGAAGAGGGAAAGAGAATCAGTTTGGCGGAGGTGAGGAGGGAGGGCGTTCCAGGACCGCGGGAGGACGTGACCCAGGGGTCGACGGCGGGATAGGCGAGACCGAGGGACGGCGAGGAGGTGGGCGGCAGAGGAGCGGAGCGTGCGGGGTGGGCGGTAGAAAGAGAGAAGGGAGGAGAGGTAGGAAGGGGCAAGGTGATGGAGAGCCTTGAAGCCTAGAGTGAGGAGTTTTTGTTTGGAGCGGAGGTCGATAGGCAACCACTGGAGTTGTTTAAGAAGGGGAGTGACATGCCCAGATCGTTTCTGCAGGAAGATGAGCCGGGCAGCGGAGTGAAGAATAGACCGGAGCGGGGCGAGAGAGGAGGAAGGGAGGTCAGAGAGAAGGCTGACACAGTAGTCTAGCCGGGATATAACGAGAGCCCGTAATAGTAAGGTAGCCGTTTGGGTGGAGAGGAAAAGGGCGGATCTTGGCGATATTGTAGAGGTGAAACCGGCAGGTCTTGGTAACGGATAGGATGTGTGGGGTGAACGAGAGGGACGAGTCAAGGATGACACCGAGATTGCGGGCCTGCGGGACGGGAAGGATGGTCGTGCCATCCACGGTGATGGAGAAGTCTGGGAGCGGACCGGGCTTGGGAGGGAAGATGAGGAGCTCAGTCTTGCTCATGTTGAGTTTTAGGTGGCGGGCCGACATCCAGGTGGAGACGTCCCGGAGGCAGGAGGAGATGCGAGCCTGAAGGGAGGGGGAGAGGACAGGGGCGGAGATGTAGATCTGCGTGTCATCTGCGTAGAGATGGTAGTCAAAGCCGTGAGAGCGGATGAGTTCACCGAGGGAGAGAGTGTAAATGGAGAACAGAAGAGGGCCAAGAACTGACCCTTGAGGAACTCCAACAGTTAAAGGATGGGAGGGGGAGGAGGCTCCAGCGTAGGAGACCGAGAATGATCGGCCAGAGAGGTAAGAGGAGAACCAGGAGAGGACAGAGTCCGTGAAGCCAAGGTGAGATAAGGTATGGAGGAGGAGGGGATGGTCGACAGTGTCAAAGGCAGCAGAGAGGTCAAGGAGGATCAGAATGGAGTAGGAGCCATTGATTTGGCAAGAAGGAGGTCATGGGTGACCTTAGAGAGAGCAGTCTCGGTAGAGTGGAGGGGACGGAAGCCAGATTGGAGGGGGTCTAGGAGAGAATGGGAGTTAAGGAATTCTAGGCATCGATTGTAGACGACTCGTTCTAAGATTTTGGAAAGGAAGGGTAGTAGGGAGATAGGACGATAACTGGAGGGGGAAGTGGGGGTCAAGAGCGGGTTTTTTTAGGATGGGGGAGACGTGGGCATGTTTGAAGGCAGAGGGGAAGGAGCCCTTGGAGATTGAGTGGTTAAAAATAGAAGTTAAGGAAGGGAGGAGGGCAGGGGCGATGGTTTTAAGAAGGTGAGAGGGAATGGGGTCCGAGGCGCAGGTGGAGGGGGTGGCACTTGCGAGGAGGGAGGAGATCTCCTCTGAGGATACTGCAGGGAAGGATGGGAAAGTAGGGGAGGGGGTTGTTGGGGGGGTGGGGGAGAGGCGGAGGGGTGACTTTGGGGAGCTCAGACCTGATCGTGTTGATTTTCGTGAGGAAATAGGTGGCCAGATCATTAGGGGTGAGAGATGGGGGAGGGGGAGGAACAGGGGGCCTAAGGAGAGAGTTAAAGGTCCGGAACAATCGGCGGGGGTGACGGGCATGGGTGTCGAATGAGGGAGGAGAAGAAGCTTTGCCTGGCGGAGGAGAGGGCAGAGTTAAGGCAGGAAAGGATAAATTTGAAGTGTGTGAGGTCGGCTTGGTGCTTGGACTTTCGCCAGCAGCGCTCAGCAGCTCGAGCATAGGAGCGTAGGAGGCGGACGGAGGAGGTGATCCAGGGCTGTGGGTTAGTGGAGCGAGAGCGGCGGAGGGAAAGGGGGGCGAGAGAGTCGAGATGAGTAGAGAGGGTGGAGTTGAGAGCGGAGACCTGATCGTCGAGAGTGGGAAGAGAGGACAGGGCGGCAAGGTGAGGCGAGATGCTATTGGAAAGACGGATGGGATCGAGAGAGCGGAGGTCTCTGTGGGGCAGTAGCGAAGATTTGCAGGGGGAGGGAGTGTGAGAGATGAGGCAGGTGAGAAGGTTATGGTCAGAGAGAGGGATTTCAGAGTCGGTGAGTGAGGAGATAGTGCAGCGGTAGGAGATGACGAGATCGAGGGTGTGACCGAGTCGGTGAGTGGGCGCGGTATGGTGGAGGAGGAGGTCGGCAGAGTCGAGGAGGGATAGCAGGCGGGCGGCAGAGGAGTCGTCGGGTACATCCGTATGGATGTTGAAGTCTCCAAGGATCAGAGTGGGCAGAGAGAAGGAGAGGAGGAAGGTGAGAAAGGGGTCAAGGTGGTTGAAGAAGTCGGAGGTGGGACCGGGAGGGTGGTAGATGACGGCGACAAGTAACTGGAGTGGGTGGTAGAGGCGAATGATATGGGCTTCGAAGGAGGGGAAGGAGGGGGGGGGGAGGAGGGATAGTGCGGAAGCGGCATCGGGGCGAGAGGAGGAAGCCGATGCCTCCTCCCTTACCGGTGAGTCTGGGGGAGTGAGAGAAGGAGAAGCCTCCGCCGGAGAGAGCGGCGGCGGAGACCGTGTCTTCGGGAGAGAGCCACGTTTCCGAAAGGGCGAGGAGGAGGAGAGAGCGGGAGAGGAAAAGGTCATGGATGAAAGGTAGCTTGCCTGTAATAGAGCGGGGGTTCCAGAGGCCACACTTGAAAGTAGCTGTGGGTGCAAGGGGAGGAGGGGGGAAGGGCGGGGGGAGGGGAGGGTTTGGATGGGAAGGAGGTGGCGGGGCCCTGGACGAGGAGAGGGGGATCTCTGATCATACAGTGCCCAGTGACCCCGAATTCTGCCCCGGCAGCCTGAGGTCTCGAGGCTTTCTGTTGGAGGGGTGCTGTAAAAGGCCAGAGAGACGGTCACAGATTCTCCCCATATGCCCAAGGATCACTGGGCAGTTGAAGAAAAGGCTGAAGTGGCATAAGCCCACAGCCATGGTCTGGGGAAGAAACCAGAGTCACAAATGGCATCCTGATTGCAACTTAGGGAATGGCCACTCCAGGAACAGGAGCCTTTGCTGAACCCATCTCTCTCCCTATTTTGGACTCCCTGGCATCTTTGAACAGGCCCTGTAGCTCTCAGGCAGAGGAGGCTCTCTGGCCTGGGAGGAAGTTCTAAGAAGAACCTGTGCTAGGTTTTGAGCTGGAGACCCCTACAAGGCAGGGTTCGTTGGGTTTTGCTCTGACAAGATCAGCTTAATATGTTTTGTGTCCCTGTGTACGGTTGGTACACTGGAAAAAAAATGCAGTGATGTGCAAGGGGTGACAGTGGAGGTGAGGGCACTGTGGGTTTGTAGGTGCCAATTTGAAAGGAAGTCCGGTGGTGCCAGGCTGGGTTCCAGGCTGAATTTGCTCTATCACTTTCCTGAAAAGCTCCCTGAAACTATGTGTGGTTGAGTGTTTTCTGTGAACAGCCTGTTGGTCTTTCAGCTACTAAAGGTGGTTGCCGGGACTGGGCCAGTGGCCGTCCCCGCTTCCAGAGAGGCTCTGGGGTCAGGAAACCACCTAGGAAAAGGGAGTTCCTTGCTCAGAACCGTGTGGGAAGAAAGGGGAGAAGGGGCTCCCAGGCCAGTAGGCGAGTTTGCCCTTTAGCCTGCTCGTTCCCTTTCTGGACCCACCCCAGCCAGAGATGGAGTGAAGTTAGGCATAGGCAGGCTCAGGTGCCTGTGAGACTCTGAGCCCAGCCTTTGCTCTTGTTTGGATCTGTTTCATTACTCTTACTCTTGGTATATTCAGCAACTTGTGTTTGCTTGTCTCCCCATCTAGTATATAAGCTCCTGGAGGAAAGGGACTGGGTCTTTTACTTCTGTTGCTTGTTGCTCGGGCAGCAGCATGGCTTAGTGGCAAGAGCACGGGCTTGGGAGTCAGAGGACATGGGTTCTAATCCCAGCTCCACCACTTGTCTGCTGTGTGAGCTTGAGCAAGTCCCTTCACTTCTCTGGGCCTCAGTGACCTCACTTGTAAAATGGACCATGAGCCCAATGTGGGACAGGGACTGTGTCCAACCTGATTATCTTACAGCGCCTCGCACGCAGGACAGTGTTCTGCACACAGTAGGTATTCAGTACAATGCTCAGCGCATAGATTGGATCTGACTCTCCCCAATCCATGCCCTGCCTGGGGATGGGATTGGGGACTGGGTCAAATTTGATCCCCAACAGCCACTTCAGCCCTTCTATGTCACCTAAACACTCAAGTTTTCACAACCCACCATAGCAGTTCTGTCCCTATCTTTATACTCTGTTGTATCCTCCTACCTCTGTCTCCCCAGATAAACTGTAAACTCCTCATTGGCAGGGAACAGGTCAACTCACTCTGCTGTACTCTTCTACATGCTTAGCATAGTGCTCTGTACACAGTAAGAAGTCCATGAATACTAGTGGCTGATCGATTGATCCAGCACCCTGGGTGGAAGTGTGAGGCAGGTCTAGGAAGCCCTGAGGTCTCCAGAGTTGGCCACAGCCTCTCAGGGCATCACTGGCTGCAGCAGAGTTCAGCGTTTCCTCCTCCTGTCCAGACTGCCAGCTTGAGCTGACCCTTACACATCTACTCAGAAGGACCAGGAGGGCCACGATCTAGGGCTTTCTGGCCGTCGATTTTACTCCCAGCTGTTCAAGAGGTCACCCGATCTCATTCGTCAGGGACCTCCAGGCGGGCCCAAGAACTTCACAGTGGGGTTGAAAACAGCCGAGAGTTTCCAAGGAGGTCTGGAAGGAGGCACGGTCGAAGCCTGTTCCCCATTTCCAAGGCCCGCCATGCTTGCCCAAAAGTCCCCATACCACCACCCCCGCCCCCACATTCCCAATGGAACGCAGGTGCCGGTGACCCTCTCTCTGGCTCCAGGGGTCCAGGAATGTGGAGAACCAGGTCACTGGGCTCCGGGGAGCCGCAGGGTACTGCTCTGGGGGACTTCTGGGCAGGAGGAAGGTAGCTCAGCCTTCTCCTGAGCCTCGGGAGCAGGAGCGGCACGGCCAGGGTTGCCACGAGAGGCCTTGAATCCGGGACGCTTCCCCAAGGCTGGATGGGCCTTCCCCCGGATCCCGGTTCCCACCCTCCCCCAGCGGGAGAACGAAAAAGAGCCCTGGTCAGCGCCTGACATCGGGCCTCTGCTTCAGGCTTGGGTTTCAGGAAATAGCTTGGATGAAGGCTTTCTGGCCCTGGGACTTCCCCGGCCCCTCTCGGGATTTCCTGTTTTGGGGGAGGGGGACCTGTGGGGAAGGTTACTGGGGATTAAGGCGATGTGAAACCGGCCCTCAGCCCGGGCAGCCTGGGGCCGAGTGCTTCTTTCACCTAATCCATCAGGCGGCCCGGCCCCGCGGGAATGCTAGAAGGAGGGGAGGGTCAGTCGGTAGGAAGAAGGGCTGCCTGCCGCTGTCTTTCACCTTCAGCTGAGGTAGAACGCTTGCTTTCTCGACAGCTCTTTCATCGGTAGCCTTAAGTGTTGTTCTTTCAGCAGACGCTCCTGGACAGGTTCCTCATCCATAATCTCCACGGGGCAGCTCCCTGCCCTCCCCCAACCCCGGAGGCTCCTTAGCAGTGCCGTGCAACCAATTCAGAACAGATTCTTCTCCAAGCCACTGCCCTGGAGAGCCCATCACCATGGATGGGGCAGAGGTAGGATTTCAGGGATGAGAGCTCTGTGGGAACCCCAGGCTGCTCTCCCTGCTGAGGTAATGCTGGCAGGCTCTGGAGTGGGCTGGAGGGACTCTCTGCCCTCTCCCTCCATATTGTGGGGAAGAAGACTTCGTGAGATGTGTCTCCTAGGGGTAGAGCTCGAGGGATGTTGGCAGATGGGTGGGAGTCGTGAGAGCAGAATATTTGGGGCCCAGTTTGAGTGGCAACCTTGAGACAGCTCCAGTGATCACAGTGATGAAGATGATGAAGAGTAATCTATCAATTAATCAATCAGTGGTATTTATTGAGCACTTACTATGTGCAGAACACTGTACTAAGTGCTTGGGAGAGCACAATACAACAGAATTAGCAGACATGTCCCCGATCCATAATGAGCATACAGTCTATAGATGATGATATCAATTTTACCCTGTGTAGTAGCAGAGACAGTAATAGCAGCCACGGTATTTACTGAGTACCTTCTGAATGCAATGCACTGTATTTCGTGCTCAGAAAGTACAACAGAAGCTTAACACATGTGCTCTACCCACAGTGGGCTTACCCATTACTGGGGGAGTCAGATCTAGAAGTATTCTAGACAGAATTAGAATTATTTATATTAATGTCTCTCTCCACCTCTCGACTGTAAGCTCATTGCCCAGATGAGGGTTTCCAGAGAGCAGATAGCCTCTTGGTTCCGGAAATGTATGAGGAGGGCGCCCAGTTTTCCTGACCCGTGGTAGCTTCGCGCCAAAAATGATTACTTCCAGTATTAGCAGTGATATTCCTCATCTTGTACCACAGGCTGACTGTCTCCGGCTCGGAGGAGGCCCAGAGGGCGGCGCAGCGCGGGCTCCAACTCTCTCCCTAGGGAAGCCTGTCAGACGGCGCTATTTCCTCGGGCAGCCAGCAGGAGCTGTGGGAGTAATCCTGGTAGACTGCCTGGAATAGTGCAACCTGCAACACTGCAGACAATGGTGCAATAAGGTGGGAGGATGGAGAGACACCCGTGGCTGCCGGGCTACCCCAGCTATCTTGGGATAGGAGTGTCTTCCAGGTGCCAAGCCGATTCCTAATTGGGGTCCAGCTAGCTGGCCATCCCCGACGGGATGAGTTTGGGCGTGCCAGGCTCCAGGAAAGCACGATTCCTAGCGCTGTCAGACTCCTAGCGCTGTCCTGAAACAGTGCCTGGCAAGTGGCCTTCCTGGTCTGGTGGACTGTGGTCTCTGGGCTTCGGCTCTAGAGGAAGCAGCGGCCCGTCCCGAGGGCGCCCTTCTGTCAGCGTGGCGGCTGGGGGCCTAGGGCCGAACCCCGTGATTCTCTGGAACCAAACATTCCCCGTGAATGGAGGGAAGGAGCCAGGCCCATGGGGCGGGAGGGACCGGGGAGCCGGGATGTCGTCCCGTGGAGGGTGAGGGACGCAGCAGACCACGTTGGTTGTGCCGAGCCAGGCCGGGCTGGGCTGGCGGGAGGCTTTCCTGGAGCTTCGGCTCAGCCAAACCCAAGCGCATTTTGCAACGGGCCCATTTCCCCTCGTCGATTTTTAAGCCCGTGTTTATCTTAAGGGAGACTTAATCCATATGGTTCTGATTTATTTACACTTAACTCATCAAAATGTTATGTTGTAAGAACTATTTGATGTGCAAGAAGTCTGGTGCGTCTTATTTCTAAGCCTTTTTTCTTAGGAACAGGAAATGTATTTCGCCTGAGATGAACTCCAGTTTCCTTTGTGGCCTCCGCCCACAGCCTATGGCCCATCAGCACAGGCAGCCCCTGGCCCCCTGAACTGGCTCAGGGTTCTGGGCTCCACACCTCCGTCTTCCTGCAGGGTGCCCTCTGGGCACTCTCCCAGCGGCTTCTGAAGGTCAGAAGCCAAAACTCCCCAAACTGCCCCTCAGAGGGGTCTTGAGACCAGACCATCGGGGACTGTTCCTGGGCCAGACCTCAGGAGGGACCCGATCGGCTCCAGGAGCAAAAAGGGGGCACATCTGGCCCCCACTTCCTAATCCAGTTGAAAGTCTCTTGCCCTGAACACAGGTGAGTGGTGAACAGAGCTGTTTAGTTTGCTGTCCCCATGGGGGCCTGGGGCTGATATTGGGATGGAGGACCCTTGAAAGAGGGTCTCAGGCTGTGAGCCTCAGGGGATAGGGGCTGTACCCGATCTGATTTTCTTGTATCTATCCCAGCACTCGGCATATTTATTAAAAGTCAGGCATTTAGCCCCCAGAGCCAAGGGATTGTCCCCTCCTTCCCACAGCTCTCCTGCCCCTCTCTCAGGGCACGGTACTATGGGACTATGGGCACTGGGCAGGAAATGCCAGGGCGTCCATCCTGGGGGCCCAGGCAGGGCCTGCAACTCCTCCAGGCCACCAGCAAAGGTGCCAAAATCGGGCCTGCTCACCTGGGGCCTTGGGGAATGGAGCCCCCCTGCCCTGTACTACCCTGTATCCCCCACACTGAACACTTTCCTACCCCTCCCACTGCCTTCACCTGTGCACCCCTCTCATCCCTTCCTCCACCCACACACTTCTGCAGGTGCCAGAAGCTAAATGTGCATCTGGGCCTCCAGCCTCCTGAGAGCTTGGAACGGCACTGCCTGGGCCGCCGCTGCTGTGGCAAGTTCTCACGAGGCCAGGTGCCCAGGCGCATGTTTGGTTTCTGGCACCTTGGGTGATTCAAGCCCCTTTTCCTAAAGTACCCAGGTTACATTCAGTTGCTTAGTTCTTAGAGATCTTAGCTCTCTAGGTAATAATAATAGCAATAGTCGCAATAATAACAGCAATAGCATTTGCTAAGCACTTACTTTGTGCCCAGCATAGTACTCATTGATCTGAGCGCTGGGGTAGATACAAGATAATCAAGTCAGACATAGACCTGGTCCACCCGGGCTCACAGTCTAGTGGGGAGGGAGGACAGGGTTTCACTCCCCATTTTACAGATGAGGAAACTGAAGTCCAGAGAAGTGAAATGACTTGTTACAGTTAAAGACAAGCTACAGGCAAGTAGTGGAGCCGGGATTAGACCCAGGTCTCCTGTGCTCTTTCTCCCAGGTCCTGCTGACCCAGCCTGTCTCATGCATTCTCCGTGGCCGGGGGTTGCGGGGGTGGGGGGTGGCCACCTGGCACAGGGACCCAGGATGCCTGTTGAGGATCAGGACTTGTGGGGAGGAGAGACTCCTTTGGTCAATGCACTGGGAGACTCAGTGGCTGCCGTCAAACCTTCAGACGACCTGGACACTTTTGCTGTTCCAGACCCCAATCCCCTGGTGGCAAAGCCGGCTGGCCAATGTCCCCCACTGGAGACGTGTCTATAAAATCATTTTTAAAAACTAATAAAAACACCCAGCTCAACTTTAACAGGTGTTTTTTACACACTGAAAAACTTTACCCCAGAATTAATAAAACCAGCAGTCTCCCAACAGAAACATAATTACTCAAACTAACCCTATAAAAAGCCCTGCAAATTAAAACTGAAAAACCTGGTTCCAGGCAGGGGGGCAGAGCCTGTCCTAAGCTGTAGTGGGAGTGGAGGGGCTCAGAGGAAGACCTCAGAGCTGGGGAGTTTTGGAGGCGGGGGGCCAAGGGTCTTGGAGGACTGGGCAAAGTGGTCTCAGAGGAGGGGGTGAGGGTCTCAGGAGTGGAGTCTTGGGGCAGGGGGCTGGGAGGGGTGATTGTCAGTGCCGCTGGACTGCCCCTCTGCCCATTCTGGAACAGGCATCCCTCAGGCCAAGTTCATCGGTGCCATCCACCGCATCTATGGCCCGGCTGGAACGAAGGCAGAGGTAGGATGATGGCAGTAGCGGCGCGATAGTGGCGGCCTGCTCGTCCCCCTCCCCCAATCCCTGCCCTTCTGGCTCCTGGCCGGGTCGCTGCAAAGGCATTGTCCTTGGGTCCCCCGTCCCTGCCACGATGCCACAGAGCTCTTCCCCTAATCCTCAGAGGTAACTACTGGACAGAGGGACCTTTTTTTTTTTTGGTGTGAACTGAGTCTGCTGGGTCATTTGGGGACTTCCCAGGTCAAGCAGCATTGTGATGAGCAACACCCTCTGCGAGAGCAGACCTCAAGTAATGGAGGATTTCCCCTTGCCGGAGCAGGGAGCGAGGCCCCTCCTGAAGGTGCCCCTAGAACTAGGGCAGGAACTGGCCAGATTCTCAGGCCCAAGTAGGATCTCTTGGGGCCCAACACCGGAGGTCTGTGATTGGACAAATTGGCTTGCCCAAGGTGGACTTTAAAGCAATTGATGAGGGTTGGAAGTTTCCAAATAGGCTTTGTTTGAGATTGAGGGCTGCACAGCGCTGACCCACGTTTGGAAGGGGGCGGGGCAGTGTGCACATTTGTCTTGGTGGATCTTTCTTAGAGTAATGAACGTGGAGGGATTTAAATAGCTTCTGGGAGTTCGAGCTGTGGATGTGTCAGCCGGAGGAGGGCTGGAAATGGTTTCCTCTCTGCCACCCAAGCTGGGCTCTCTGGGTTGGAGCCTCCCCCGGGAACGAGACTCAGAGTGGCAGGCACGGAGGCCCTTCAGAAAATCGTGTCAGTTTCTGGGCCGCCAGTCCAGGTAGCGGATGGTGGGGTCTGACCTGAAACCAGTGGGGCGAGGGAACAGATTCGGTGCTGTGGGCCAAAGTTTGCCATGTATTCCCCTCCAGCCGCTCCCTCTGGTGCATTCCCCTCTAGCACCCACTCTGCCACACAGAGTATGCTTCCTGGGGGCTTCCTGGAGGCTTGCCCACCTCCAGCACACTTCTCCAGCCCCCTCTTCCATTTTTTTCAGGTGGAATGAAACCTCTGTGTACCCAGCCCACCCAAATGTGTTTCAGCAAGGGCGAATAATGTATATGTAAGTATACACTCCACCGCAAGCATGCCCACTGCACACACACACACACACACACACAGAGGCGCACCCCACCCCCAACTCTCAAAGGCAGCACTGCTGTTATTCAGGGCCAATCCATGTGGCAATGAGATAAAGGTTCCCCGGGCAGGTGCTGTCCTCCGCTGGGCCATGTTGGGGTCTGATGAGGCACACAATGCTTTGGGCACTGTTCCTAGCCTGGCCCCCAACACTTTGCATGGAATGGAAGCTCCACACTCCACAACCATGTTGCAGAGCAGATGAGGGAGCAGCTGTGTCCACTGCTGCAAAGGGTGTGCAGAGGTGTTCGGTTCCAATCACTCAATCAATCAGCGGTAATTATTGAGCCCTTACTATCTGCCTTAGGTAGCACCCCCAATCAATCAGTCGAGCATTTATTGAGTGCTTAATCTGTGCAGAGCACCACAGTAAGGACTTGGGAGAGGACAATGCAATAGAGGTGTTAGATACAATCCCTGCCCCCAAGGAGTTTACAATCTAGTGGGAGGAACAGACATTAAAATGAATTACAGACTGGAGAAGCGACGGAGCATAAGGTTATGTACTTATGTACATAAGTGCTGTGGGGCAGGAGGTGGGTTGCATTCAAAGTGCTCGAGGGTTAAGGCCCAAATGCATAGGTGACACAATGGGGTGAGGGAGAAAAGGGTAGAAAAGATAAGATTTTA
Source organism: Ornithorhynchus anatinus (assembly GCF_004115215.2). Lineage (NCBI taxonomy): Eukaryota > Metazoa > Chordata > Mammalia > Monotremata > Ornithorhynchidae > Ornithorhynchus > Ornithorhynchus anatinus. Next base: position 363,380 of record NC_041743.1, on the reverse strand, counting down.
GTAAGGCTTTGAAGGCGGGGAGAGTGATGGTCTGTCATTGTGAAGTGGGAGGGAGTACAAGCAGGAGGTAGGGCATGAGCAAGGGATTGACAGCAAAGGAGGAAATATGGAGACCCAGGAAGTAGGTTGGTGTTAAAGGGGCAAAGCATGTGGGCTGAGTTGTAGTAAGAGAGGAGCAAGGATAAGTTGGGGGGTGGGGAGATGGGAGAGAGATTGAGATTGCTGATTGAGTGCCTTAAAGCCGAAGGTGAGGAGTTTCTGTCTGTTGCAAAGATGGATGGGCATCCATCCATCCACCCCCCTCTGGTTCCAGGGTTCCCATGGGCAATGTGCTGTGATGTGAAGAGAAGCAGCGTGGCGCAGTGGAAAGAGCATGGGCTTTGGAGTCAGGGCTCATGAGTTCGAATCCCAGCTCTGCTACTTGTCAGCTGTGTGACTGTGGGCAAGTCACTTAACTTCTCTGTGCCTCAGTTCCCTCATCTGTAAAACGGGGATTAAGACTGTGAGCCCCGCGTGGGACAACCTGATTCCCCTGTGCTTACCCCAGCGCTTAGAACAGTGCTCTGTACATAGTAAGCGCTTAACAAATACCAACATTATTATTATTATTATGAGTGGCTGGTTGCACTGGGAGTTGAGCCCTCTTAGCTCGGGCCCAGATTGCTGTACTTGTCTCCTGTGCCAGGCTCTGGAAGAAGGCAGGAGTCTCACTCCTCCCCAACCAACTCTGCCCCTCCTCCCAGCCACCCAGGGCATGCTCCTGGCTAACAAGCTCAGTTGTAAATAGCCCAGAATGATTCTTACTCTGGTGGCAAGGAGCGGAGCTGGGCTGCGCCATTTCCACGCTGCTGATACACCAGGCAAAGCTGGTGGGAGGAGGCCACAAAACAGGTGGAAGTGAAGCTGGTGGAATTCTGTTCCCTGTGAGCCCAGTTCCATAGGGTTGGAGGTGGGGAGGTGGGTGGGGGGGCTGGGCCCGCCCCCACCCCCAGCCCACCCCCACCCCCACTCCTGTGGGAGTTCCTTAATCAGGGCTTGGGCTGGGCCCATGGAGGAGTTTGCCAAGGGGCCGAGTCCAGCCATCAGGACCTCCTCCAGAGACGGTCCTCCCTTGTCCCAAACTGCCCTTCCTGGACAGCCAGAGAGGTCGTCCCCACTCTGGTCCTGTGCCTGCTGTGGGAGCTTGTGCTGTGCCCAACTCTATGTTGTTGGGGGTTGTCACCATGGCTGTAAGGTTGGGTGGCTGCGGATGTGATGTGGGGTATGCCTGCAGCGAGTCTTTAGACATCTGCTTTTGTACCTGAGAAAACCCTGTTGCAGAATCCTGGCTTTTTTGCTGCAGCCCCTCCCAGAGACTTGTCCCTAGTGGGCCCAACCCAGAAATTGTTCATCTGGGCCAACCCCCACTGCTGCCGCCGCCCTGCTGCTGGCTTGGATGCCGGATTCTGGATGCCGGATGCCAGATGCTGTCTGGGTTGAGTTGGCTTTCCTGACAGTGCAGCTGTGTTGAAGCCTCACAGAAACCCGGGCCCCCGCCCCTCAGCCCGCCTCATCCTCCCTCCACCCTTTTCTTCTTCTGGAGGATGGCCTTGGATCCCACCCCTACGTCCTCTGCTTTCTTGGAGACCCCCAAGTGGATCCCAGATGATTGCACAGCTGGAGGAGAGCTGCCCTGGCTAGGAATCCAACCCAGGTCACCTGGGGGGAAGTGAGAAACCTGGGAACTGGTTCGGACCCTGACCCTGGCACTTGATGGATCTGGGATTAGAACTCGGATCTTCTGACTCCCCAGGCCCGGGCTCTTTCCATTATGCTATACTGCTCCCTATCACCATTCGTGTGACTGATGAATGAATGTGGTGATATGCCTGGTAGGCCCCCGGCCCCCTGGGGAAGACTGCTGCTCTTTCCTTCTCTGCCCCGAGCCCCTCCAAGCATTCAGGTGTATGTTCATTCATTCCTTCCTTCGACTACCTGTTTTTGTTGTTCTCCTGTGTATCTATGCTCACACCTATTGTGTGTTTGGCATTTTGTGTGGTGTTGTCTTCTCTATTAGATTGTAAGCTTCCTGAGATCAGGGATCATATCTTTGATTTCTTTTCTGTCTTTCCCAAGCAACTGGTACAATGCTGTGCACACAGCAGGAACCCAGTACAGCGCTCAGTTATTCAGCCAGTGCCCAGTGTGGTCTCCACTGGGGCTCTGACTCCTTTCATTCAATAGTATTTATTGAGCGCTTACTATGTGCAGAGCACTGTACTAAGTGCTTGGGATGAACAAGTCGGCAACAGATAGAGACAGTCCCTGCCGTTTGACGGGCTTACAGTCTAATCAGGGGAGACGGACAGACAAGAACAATGGCAATAAATAGAGTCAAGGGGAAGAACATCTCGTAAAAACAATGGCAACTAAATAGAATCAAGGCGATGTACAATTCATTAACAAAATAAATAGGTAACGAAAATATATACAGTTGAGCGGACGAGTACAGTGCTGTGGGGATGGGAAGGGAGAGGTGGAGGAGCAGAGGGAAAAGGGGAAAAAGAGGGTTTAGCTGCGGAGAGGTAAAGGGGGGATGGCAGAGGGAGTAGAGGGAGAAGAGGAGCTCAGTCTGGGAACGCCTCTTGGAGGAGGTGAGTTTTAAGTAGGGTTTTGAAGAGGGAAAGAGAATCAGTTTGGCGGAGGTGAGGAGGGAGGGCGTTCCGGGACCGCGGGAGGACGTGACCCAGGGGTCGACGGCGGGATAGGCGAGACCGAGGGACGGTGAGGAGGTGGGCGGCAGAGGAGCGGAGCGTGCGGGGTGGGTGGTAGAAAGAGAGAAGGGAGGAGAGGTAGGAAGGGGCAAGGTGATGGAGAGCCTTGAAGCCTAGAGTGAGGAGTTTTTGTTTGGAGCGGAGGTTGATAGGCAACCACCGGAGTTGTTCCTGCTCTGCTGGCCAGAATGGAAAACCTTTAGCCTCTTTACCTAGTTTATGGAGCTCCTTATGTTCTCTCAGATTGTCTGTGGAGGCTTCTAAACGTTTGCTGCCCCACACTCTGAGGTCCTAGAGGGCAGGGACAGGGCCAAATCCATTTAGGAACAACACCTAGTGCCACCAAATGGGTGGAGAGTTGTGAAAGAGGGGGCCTGCTCATGAGCAGGGTAAGAGATAGCGTGACTTTGCTGCGTTCCGTGCCTGGTGAAAATAACGGGTTATTTTCCCAAGTTGCTCTGCACATAGTAAGCGCTTAATAAATACTATTGAATGAATGATTTCAGAAAGGGGTCCTCTCACTCCGGCACACCTGCTGGCAGCTTACAGCCCCGCCCATCCCCTGGAGAGTGGAAACTCTCTGTGGGCAGAGAATGTGCCCTTTGCTTCTGTTGTCATTTCCCTAGTGCTCTCAGTACGGTGCCCTGCACCCTGAGGGTACTCAGCAAATCCCATTTCCATTTGTGCCATCAGGAAAAGCCAGGTCTGCCACACTTGCTGTAGGTGAATTGGAACCATGCAGTGGCGCAGGTGGGTGGTGTGGGAGGCACGTGAGGGCTCTTGGTGCCAGCCAAACAGCCAGTTTTGGGGCTGCCTGGCTGGACTCTCACCCCCTTGTGCTTCATCTGTGCCGGCCCAATGGGCTTAGCGGGTGAGGTGAAAGGGAAGAGTAATGCAGTAGTCTGAAGGAAGCAGGGCCAGGCCCAGCATGATTTCAGCCTCTGGGGGGTGAGGACAAGGAGCAAGGGGGCAAGAGCAGAACCTTGGGTGAGGTTGAGGGAGCCTGGATGATGCTCTTTGAGAGTTCCCCAGGAGTGGCTCCACACAGCGGAGGGAAGGCAGGGAGTGACTCTGGGGCCTACAGCCCCTCCTCTGCACTCCGGAGCCATGGTGACAGTGGCTGCTGCTGCTGCTGCTGCTGTGCAGCTCCTGTTGCTGCTGCTTCTGGACAGAGTGTGGCGTTTGCCAGGCTTCCCCGGGGCCAGGTTGACCCTGGTCTGGGGATGCCGGGGGTTAATGACCAAATTAATCTTCCTCAACGGAAGCGGCCGACACAGACAGCAACCTTTAGAATGGGGGATGCCGTCGGGGGCACTCGGTCTGATCTCTCCCTCCCTGCCTCCCTGCCTCCCTCACTTCCTCCCTGTCCCTGCTTCAAGGTTGTCATAATTCATTTCATTCTCTCAAGTCGCAAGGCCTGCTGATGTTCTCTGAGGGGTGGTGGGGGATCCTGCCCTAAGGGTCCTTTTACCAGAGCTGGAGAAGGTCTGGGCCAGGCTAGAGCCTTGAAGCCAGCAGGAAAGTGGCCAGGACGTCATTGCTCCCAAAGGAGCCCAGAAGTGTCCAAGGGAGTGGGGGACCAGACTCTGGTCAGGAGCTGGGGACAACTCCAGGGGAGCAGAGGAGCAGCTGCAGGTAAGCCCAGCCCCTCTAACTGGGAGCCTGGGATTTGCCCGAGGCAGGATATTTCTGTGATTTTCCAGGGGGCAAGAAGACCCTTGGCCAGCAAGCCCCAGCAGTTCTCCATGGGGAGAATAGACACAGGCCCCGCTGCCACCGTCTTCTGCCCAGACTTTAAGGTCACTGTCAAGCTATCTCTCAGCCTTCTCTTCTCCAACTTAAACAGTTCCATTTCCCTTGCACTTCCTTGCCCTTGAGTTGCCTCTAGTTAGGCGCTATTGCCTTGCATGTCCTCCACCTCCTCACCGATCAACTAATCAATCACTGATATTCATTGAGCACTTATTGTGGGCAGAGCACTGTACTGGAGTCCCCTCTGCGGGACACCCCACTGATTTGGATTCCAGGTTGTTGAATCTAACACACCAGCCTTCAGGATACACACTTGCAGGCACATTCGCATGCACATGCACACATATTTGTGCCCACATCCATCTTTAGCAACAGAGGGCCCAGAGAGCACCGAGTCCCGCCTGGCCTCCTTTTCCCTAACTGAACTGAGAATGGACCCCGGGGTGTGTGGCAGGCAGGTAGTGGGTGTGTGGGTGGCGGACGTGCGTGTGTGTGGGTGGGGGGTAATGGGCGTTTGAGTGGCGGGTGGCGGGTGGTGGATGGCAGAGCTGTTGCATAGTTGAGTAAACACAGCTGTGCTGATTTCCCCAGGAGTCCCAGTATCTCTCTCTCTATGTCCCTCTCTCTCACACACACACACACATACACACACACCACACTCACACAGCTGGAAGCATTCCCATCAGCTTAGCTGGGTGTTTATTTGACTGACAGCGCAAAGCGCTCAATGGAGCCTTCTGGAGCGTTGATTAGCCTTGTAGAGTCAATGGGCCACCACACCCTACCCTGGGCCCTGGTCATCTGGGCCTCAGCCCTCGTTAGTGTCCAGCAGAGGGAATGGACTGGGCAGCATGAGCATCAAGGGAGTCTGCAGCCCGGGTTGGAGAGTCAATCCATCAATCAGTTAATCCATTAATAGTATTGAATGAATGCCTATTGGATGCCGAGCAGTGTACATACCCTGGAGCCTTTAGGCATGGTCCCTACCCTCAGGGAATTTACCATCTAATGGGGAGGCCAACACTAAAATAAATCACAGATGGGAAGAGAAAGGGAATATAAAGATAAGGATATAAGTGCTCCTGGGAGGGTGTGAATAGTTGTGTGGAGTGATGAGAAATAAATCAAGGAAGGCCTCCTGGAGGAGATGTGATTAAGAAGGGCTTTGAAGCTGGGAAAAGCTGTGGTCTGTCAGGTGTGAGAAGGAGCGTGGCCTAATGGAAAGAGCCTGGGCCGGCGAATCACAGGATCTGGGTTCTACTACTGGCTTTTCCACTTGTCTCCTGTATAATCTTGGGCAAGTCACTTCACTTAGTGCCTCTATTTCCTCATCTGTAAAATGGGGATTAAATCCTATTTAAGCTCTGAGCCTCAATGTGAGACAAGGACTAAATCTTACCTGATTGACCTATGTCTGCCCCAGCACTTGGAGAAGTATTTGAAGCACTGTGGGTGCTTAACAAATACTATTAAAAAATGGCTTGGTATTTAGTAACTCCCTGACGAACTGCAGAGGGCCTGAGCATGGGGTTCTTAATTGAGAAGCAGCGCGGTTTAGTGGCAGGAGCACGGGCTTGGGAGTCAGAGGACATGGATTCTAATCCCAGTTCTGCCACTTGTTTGCTGTGTGACCTTGGGCAAGCTGCTTAACTTCTCCGTGCCTCAGTTACCTCATCACTAAAATGGGGATTAAGAGTTTGAGCCCCATGTGGAACAACCTGATTACCTTGTATCTATGCCAGCACTTAGAATAGTGCTTGGCCTATAGTAAGTGCTTAACAAGTACCATAATTATTTTTATTATTGTTATTAGTAATTGTCTGGAGTGAGTTCCATTTCAGGTAAGAAGAAGGTAGTGGGTTTTGATTTGTTTCTTGGTTTCCCATCCCTACTTCCTCCCCCAGCCTTTTTTTTTTCAAATGGCATTTGCTGGGCGTTTACTATGTGTCAGGCTCTGTTCTGGGCGCTAAAATGGATGCTGGTTGAGCGGGTGGGATGTGGTCCCTGGCCACTCCCTGGCTCTTCCTGTCTGCTCCCTGTCTGCTCCCTGGCCCTCCTTGCCCCTCCCTGGTCCTCCCTGGCTACTCTCTGCCCCTCGCTGGCCCTCCCTGGCCCTTTCTGCTGCTCCCTGGCCCTCCGTGGACCTCCTTGGCCCTCCCTGGCTGCTTACAATGAGACACCATTTATAGCAAGGGCCCCAGCCACTGTTTTATGGGCAACACATTACAGGGCGGGCTGGAGCTGGATGATTTACAGATCAGGAAATAACACTTAATCAGCTTCCCAGCTTCTCAAGATGGGCGGGGCAGGGGGCTGGGTGGGGTGGGGTGGGAGGGGGAGACTGGGCGCGGAAGGGCTGTGCCACATCAACAAGAAGTCTTCCTCAGGCCCAGGTTGATGTTGACAGCCTTCCGGCAGGCAGGAGATGCGCACACTGGAAGATGGGCCTGGGGCTGGGGTTACGGGAGGGCACAGCCAGGAAGGGCAGGACAGGAGAGGGACCAACAGGGTGGGTCAGAGGAGAGGAGGAGGAAGAAAGAGCAGGATAGGGCAGGGCAGGGTAGAGCACAGCAGAAGTGTATTCTGGTGACCTGCTATGCTAAGCAGGACACTCTTGGTTCTCTCCCCATAAAATGGTCTCTGGTGTTAGTTACAGTATGTGCCTGCCCTCCAAGGCTGTGCGGTCAAACACTCATTTCTCCCCATACATATACACCACACTCACAAGCATGAGCATGCCATCCCCCCCTATAAACCAACCCCTCTACAGAAAAAACAAACCCACCCCTAGGGCTGAGCTGGAGATCTCTGGGTCCCGGAAACCTCACAACTTGGGATGGAGAGGAGACTCAGAAGCTCGGGAATGAATCGAGAGAAGCCCCAAAGGAATTGGCATTGATTGGAAAGAGGGAGCTTTTGGAGATTTTGGGAACGCCTGCCCTGGAGGAGAGATGGCTGAGCAGCCTTGGATGGCACGGACAAATAGCACGGGAGTCTCCAAAACCGCTGCCCGCTTCTGTCAGGAGGAATAGACTGCATCGCCACTGGGAGGGGTAAGTTGTCTTCACTGTTGCTGTCTGTGGAGAAGAAGCTTGGCTCCTTCATCACTGTCCCAGGGATATGTGGCTCAATCACAACTGTCCAGGGATGGTTGGCTCCATCACCGCTGTCCAGAATGTGGTGATTGGCTCCATACCTGCTCTCCAGGATGGGTTGGGGTCAGCTACACTGCTGCTCTCTGTGGGAGAGGGAGCTTGGTTCCATCACCACTGTCCCAGGGATATATGGCTCCATCACAGCTGTCCGGGGTGGTCAGTTCCATCACCACTGTCCCAGGGATATATGGCTCCATCACAGCTGTCCGGGGTGGTCAGCTCCATCGCTGCTGTCTGGCTAGGGGGGAGGGCATTGCCTCCTTCACCACTGTCTGTACTTCCTGGGGGATCCAGATGGGCCCTGGCCTTCCTCCCGTTCCCGGCCCGTGGCCGGGCCGGTTCACACCGTGGGAAATGGCTCATCTGCTGGTTGGCATGGCTCCAGGGGCCTGTGTGTCAGAACTGATGGCAGCGAGGGTAGCAGACATCAATTGACACTCAGGACTCCGCTGCACGGGACAGTTGGGAGAGTGTGAGACAGAGCCTGCCCTCGAAGAGTTTACAGTCAGAGAGTTGGGAGGAGTCACCCCTGCTGCCACATAGACACACTGCCTGGGAGGGACTCATTCTGTCCTGAGCCCCAAAGGTTAGGGAGAGTTGGAGAAGAAAAGCAGACCTGGATGAGGCCCAGGTTGTCATTCGAGCTCAACGGCATCAGCGTCCCCTTCCCAGCGTCAGCCACCTCAGGGGGGTATGTCAGCCAGCTCAGGGGGGCTTGCTGGCTGACTTGACTGATGAGGGAAAAATTGGGGACCCAGTGGGCCACTCCAAGAGCTGAGGGTCTTCTTTCTCTACCAGCTGCCGGGTCGGGGTGGGGGTAGGGGAGATAGTCCTCTTCCTCCTCAGGCACACGTGCACTTCATTGTGCACGGGCTCAGCAAGCCTGGCTGTGATTTATGACTCCTGCCCTCTCCCCGATCCCTGCTGGGGCAGGGCTGGCTGCTGGGCTTTTATCTGTCCGAATCCGGGGGCAACTGGTGAGCAGCTGCTGGAACTCGCGCCAACAAATCTGAGTAAAAATACCCTGGTGTGCCCAGCCAGGGGGGACAGAGCACTATCGGTGGATTGGTGGGACCAGTGCCTGGTCGGCATGGCCTCCCAGTCATGGTGGCCAGTGCCCAGTTGATGAGGCCAGCGATTGGTGAGTGTGGCTAGTGCCTGATTGCCATGGCCAGTTCATAGGCAGTTTGGCTAGTGCCTGATTGGCCTGGGCAGTGTCTGGTTGGTGTGTTAAGATCCTGATCAGCATGGCCAGTGCACTGTGGATGTGGATAGTGCCTGGTCAGCGTGGCCAGTGAGTGGTCAATGTGACTAGCACTCATTTGGTGTGTCCAGGACCCAATCAGCATGGCACAGAGGGGAGCATCACCCCCCAAAAAGGCAAGTTGCCAAAACAAATGGCCAATCCCTGGGGACTGGAAACATGACTCCTAATGACCAGCCCCTTCTCTGCCTGATCCCCAAGCCTGGATCAGTGCCAATCAGTCAATCAATCAATCAGTAGTACTAAATCCAGCACTTGGGAGAGGACCCCAAAAGCAGAAGATGAGGTCCTGGCTTCAGGGGGTCTTGCAGTCTAATGGCGAAGCTGGGAAAACATTATCTACAAATACTGGGAACAGAAGGAAAAATAAGAGACTTTTACAATTAGGTCAGAGCAAAATAACCAAGTGAATAACTGAATATATTCATTCATTCAATCATATTTATTGAGCGCTTACTGTGTGCAGAGCACTGTACTAAACACTTGGGAGAGTACAGGGTAACAGTATTTTCAGATGATGGAGATAAAGTCATAAATGCTTACGTAGGCTATTGGATTGACACAGCTTAGGGTGTTGCAAATAATCGGTGAAGGCTTTTTGGAGGGGTTGGGATTTTAAGAGTGTTTAATCCATCAATGGTATTCCTTCAGCACTTTTTGTGTGCAGAGCATTATAGTAAGCGCTTGGGAGATGAGAGTCCAGTAGTGTCAGTAAACATGATGCCTGCCTCCAAGGAGCAACCACCCATCAGATGTACCCCCCGAGCACTTAGCACAGTGTCTTGCACTCAGCAGTGCTCATGATTGGTTGATCTGGGGGTCTCAGTTGACCAGAAGCTGACGATGCCCACAAAAACTTGCAGCGGTGCGACAGGAGGCCGCATCTTCGGCCTCTGACGGGGACGGCGCCGTCGGATCCGACACGCGTCGGTCCTCGTCAAGTACACGTGTAGATGAGATGCAGCATAAGGCAGCTTATCCGTGGGCCCCGAAGGGCGGCGTTCCCACACTCTTCCTCAGTCAGCTGTTGTCTCTGCCTCTGCCTGCCTATCTCTCTGTGTCTCTAGCTGAGTCTTGGTCTGTTTGCCTCTCTTTCTCCCTGTCTCTGCCCTCTCAAAATGCTCTTTCGTTGCTGTCCTCCCAAACCCTCCCAAGCGCTCACTATGTGCAGAACAGTATACTAAGCACACAGTCCCTGTACCACTTGCATTTACTAAGGAGAAGGGACAGCGCTATTGCTACTGCTATTACTCCTAATTGGGATATTTCTTAAGCACTTACTATGTGCCAAACAGTGTGCTAAGCATTGGGATAAATACAAGTTCATCGGGTTGGACACAGTCCCTGTCCCACTTGGGGTACCCAGTCTAAGGAGGTGGGAGACCAGGTACTGACTCCCCATAGTCATTCCAGTGGAGGCAGAGGGAAGGCACTGTGGTGCTCAACCTGGAAAGGACAAGGCTGGGCACTCAGTTGATTTTTAGCCTTACTGACCTTCAGTTTCTCTGTCTCTCTTCTCCAGGAGAGTCTGTGAGATGACATGCAAATCCCAGCCTGCCCTCCCCTCCTTGTCTCCCCACCCCTACCCCAGACCTCACAAAGACCCGAACCGGTGCCCACCGTGGCCCCCCTGGGTTGGGCGGGTGCCATGCCCGGCGTCCCCGTGGGACCCTCTGGTCCGCGAAGTCTTCACAGTCACCTGCTGAAATGAGAACTCCAGGGTCCCGGCCCCCAGCCCTCTCCCCAACATTCCCTTAAACTGCTCCAGATGGAGCCTGCCACTCGGGGAGACTAATTGACTTCACCAGCCACAATGCGCCGATTGTGTTTTCCCCCCGAATGAGCACCGCGGTGGGCTCCTCCGCCGCCTCGCTCTCCGGGCCGCCCGCAGGGGTCAGAGGTCATTCAATTAGCAGAGCCGGAGAGTGTGACCGAGAATCCACGGAGAACGGGGTGGGGGCTGGCCAGGGAGAGCCAGGGATGGGGAAGCCCCAGTAGCTCGGGCGACGAGCCGGCGGGGCCGTGGCCATAATTCTGATGGATGGCCGGGAGGGACCACGTTATTATTGGGGGCGGGGAGAGCCGGGGACCGCGCTGGGGCGATACACCTGCTGGGCCCTGAGAGCAAGCCCAGCTGCGAGCCCTGATTTAGAAGAGTCCTGGAGCTCCAGGAACAAATCAGACCACAGCTCGTAAAGAAGGAGGGTTTATGGCCTCTCCCCGCTAGCTCAGAAAACAAACGGCCCCATCATGTGTTTCCGAGCGAGGCCGTAACTCACAATGAAGGCCCAGTCTGAGGTGTCGGCTGGGGACCGGGCCGGGGAACCGCCTGTTTTGGAGTTGTTATGGAGATGCTGGGCCCGGGTCGGGGGCCGGCGGGAAAGTTGGGGGTGCGGCTGTCCAGGGGCTGGTGGGGCACAAAGGTGCTATTTCATTTCAGGGAGCCCAGGCATCCGGGGCCAGCTACGATCCAGTCGGAGTGGGCAAGCGCTTAATTCATGCCGATCGGAAACACTAATTCATATCGTTCAGCATCCTAGGTCCAGGCCAACTGTGGAGGACTGAGTGCCTGGACCCAGCCCTGGCCCAACCCCACCCAGGAGGTCAATCCTGAGTGTGCACTGAGAACCCACTGTGTGCAGAGCACTAAGATGAGTGCTTTGGAGCATGGGAGAGGATTAGCAGATACGATCCCTGCCCCGAAGAAATTTGTGGTCTAGCAAGGGAGAAACTGAAATGCCTTAGAAACCGAAGGAGGGCAATTGGGTCAGGAGAGGGAGAACATTCAAGTTTAAAAGTGGTGTGGAAGTGCTGACCTGGTACTAGGGGGATATGAAGTGGGGAGACTAGAAATTCATTGGGGAAGACCTCGGGGAAACGATGAGATTTCAAGAGGGCTTTGAAGGTGGGGACATGGACAGCAATATTAGTAAAATAAATAATAATTATAAAAATGATAATGATGGTATTTGTTAAGTGCTTACTATGTGCCAGACACTGTTCTAAGTGCTGGGGTAGATACAAGGTAATCAGGTTGGACACAGTCCCTGTCCCACATGGGGCTCACAGTCTTAGTCCCCATTTTATAGATGAGGTAACTGAGGCCCAGAGAAGTGAAGTGACTTGCCCGAGGTCACACAGCAGACTTTGGCAGAGCTGGGATTAGAACCCCTGACTTACTGACTCCCAGGCCCATGCTCTATCCGCTACACCATGCTGCCTTTCTGTAGGATGTGATGAGGGAGGAAGTTCCAGGTGGAAGGGAGGATGTGAGCCAGGTACCTGTAGCCAGAGAGATAGAAGAAGGCATGGTGAATAGGTGAGCTGGAGAAGAACAAGTCAGAGATGGTGTGTAGTAGGAGAAGAGAGTGGATAAATGTGATGGAGGGAGCTGACTGAGTGCCTTAAAACTGGTAATCAGGAATATCTGCTTGATGCAGACCTCACAGACCTCATTTTAGGAAGATGATCTGGGCCACGAGGCCGATGCAGTAGTCAAGGCAGGATAATAACTGTGGTATTTGTTAAGTGCTTACTGTGTGCCAAGCCCTGTTCTAAGCTCTGGGGTAAATACAAAGAAATAGAGTTGGACACGGTCCCTGTCCCACCTGGGGCTCACAGTCTTGATCCCCATTTTACAGATGAGGTAACGGAGATGCAGAGAAGTAAAGTTACTTGCCCAAGGCCACACAGCAAAGAAATGGTGGAGCTGGGATTAGAATCCATGACCCTCTGACTCCCATGCTCTACCCACTATGCCATGCTGCTTCCCAGGATCTGATGAGGGCCTGGACCAGCACGACGGAGGTTTGGGTGGAGAGGAAGGAGGTGGATTCAGGAAGAATGGTAGATCAGGCAGGATTTGGAGACAGGCGGAATGTGGGACTTGAAAGAGAGGGAGGAATCAAGGAGAATGGCAAGTTTATATGCCTGAGAGATAGGAAGGATAGTGGGGATGACAGCTGGGATGAGGAATGAGGTGGAGGACAGTGGGTGGAAATCCAAACACCATACCTTTTTCAGTCATCTCAAAGTCATCTTTGCTATAATTCTGCCTTGTCTTCTGCTCACCATCACTACTTCTTTCTCACTGACACCCATTGCCCCAAATCAGCTATTCAAGATATTAACTCTGAGGCACATGGGGGCAGGAGCAAAGGAAGTGTATTCTAGTGGTGATCCAGGCCTGGGAGTTGGTGGTGTGAGATTGACAGAGGGATGGGGGTGGGCTGAGATGTTTGAGGGAATTGAGTTTAGTAGAGAGGGAGAGTTTGAACATTGAGCGAGGGGAGGTCCAGCCCCAAACCCAACCAGCCTCCTGCCTGCCTGTCTTCTCCACTGTTTATAGATCATTTATTTATGTAAATAATTTGTTGTATAGAGAGGAAACTCCCGGAGGGGGTGTTCCATGTCTTCAGCATTCCAGTGATTGTGCTCCAGGACTTAGTGGCCTGGTCCTGGACATAGCCTGGACTACACCAAAGCTAGCTGCATCCACTGATCTTCTGACCCAGGACATGAAGCCAGGGTGGAGACTTCGGTTCAGCAGCAGGGAAACAAAAGAGATCTCTCCTCTGGATCCCACTGGTTCTCCCTGTTTTAGACTTTTCTTGCTGACCTTTTTATTTATTTATTTTTTTAAACTCGTATCTGATGAGCATTTACTCTGCTCCAGACACTGTACTGAGAGCTAGGGTAGAACAGGTTGGACCTAGTCCAGGTTTTACGTGGCACTCACGGTTTTAATCCCTATTTTACAGATGAGGTACCTGAGGCACAGGGAAGTGAAGAGACTTGCCCAAGATCACAGAGCAGATGAGTGGTGGAGCTGGGATTAGAATCCAGGTCCTTTGACTCCCAGGCCCATGCTCTTCCCACAAGCCCAAGCTCTGAGTCCCTTCTCCTCTGAATGGGCTGGGCTCCCGCTAACGTCATAGGTGAGATGGCTGATCCGGGAGGGATGGACTGACAAGTAGAGTCACTCTCCTCTGAACCCAGGCGTGCCTCCAGGCAGGAAGCTGCCATTTCCTTTTCTGCTGCCCTGGGTACCGGGGCAAACCGTCACACAGCATGGTGAACAAGTTGCGGTGGGGGGGGCATCCAGAGAGGGCTCTGGGGGGCATCTAGGGAGGGCTCCTCTTCAAGCAAGTATCTGGTTCTGTGCTCAGCACACCATCCAGTAATAATAACTGTGGTATTTGTTATGTACCAAACATCGTTTGAGCCAAACACTGTACTGAGTCTTGGGGTAGCTACGGGATAATCAGGTCAGACTCAGTCTCTGTTCCTCAAAGGGCTCACAGTCCAAGTAGGAGGGAGATCAGGTACCTAGTCCCCATTTCATAGGTAAAGAAACTGAGTCCCAAAGAAGCAGTATGGCGTAGAAGATAGAAGCAGCATGGCTCAGTGGAAAGAGCATGGGCTTGGGAGTCAGAGGTCATGGGTTCAAATCCCAGCTCCCCCACTTGTCAGCTGTGTGACCTTGGGCAAGTCACTTAACTTCTCTGTGCCTCAGTTACCTCATCTGTAAAATGGGGATTAAGACTGTGAGCCCCACGTGGGACAACCTGATTCCCCTGTGTCTCCCCCAGCACTTAGAACAGTGCTCTGCACATAGTAAGCGCTTAACAAATACCAACATTATTATTATTAAGTCAAGTGACTTGCCCAAGATCAATTAATTAATTGATCAACCATTGTTATTTATTGGGTACTTACCATGTGCAGAGCACTGTCTCAAGCCTTGGGAGAATACAGTATAATAGAGTTGGTAGACATGTTCCCTGCCCACAACGAGCTTCCAGTTTAGAGGGGGAGACAGACATTAATATAAACAAATTATGAATATGGACATAAGTGCTGTGGGGCTTAGGGAAGGATGAATGAAAGGAGCAAATCCAAGTGAAAGGTCAGTGCAGAAGGAAGTGGGAGAAGAGGAAATGAGGGCTTAGTCAGGGAAGGCCTTTTGGAGGAGATGTGCCTTCATTAAGGCTTTGAAGATGGGGAGAGTGATCGTCTATCAGATATGAAGAGGGAAGGGATTCCAGACCAGAGGCAGGACATGGTTACACAGTAGGCAAGTGATGAACCGGGATTTGAACCCAGGTTCCCATGACT
Source organism: Ornithorhynchus anatinus (assembly GCF_004115215.2). Taxonomy (NCBI): domain Eukaryota; kingdom Metazoa; phylum Chordata; class Mammalia; order Monotremata; family Ornithorhynchidae; genus Ornithorhynchus; species Ornithorhynchus anatinus. The sequence continues at coordinate 348,339 of NC_041743.1, read as the reverse complement.
CCCAGGGCCCCTCTGCTTCTCCAGTGTTCTGCACACAGTAAGCCCCCGGTAGAACACAGTATTGTCTTATTAATAATGCTGGTATTTGTTAAGCGCTTACTATGTACCAAACACTGTTCTAAGTGCTGGGGTAGATACAAGGTAATTAGGTTGTCCCACATGGGGGCTCACAGTCTTCATTCCCATTTTACAGATGAGGTAACTGAGGCACAGAGAAGTTAAGTGACTTGCCCAAAGTCACACAGCTGACAAGTGGCGGAGCCAGTATTAGAACCCATGTCCTCTGACTCCCAAGCCCGTGCTCTTTCCTCTAAGCCATGCTGCTTCTAAGTCTCTTATTAAGTCCAAGTTATCATCAGTAATTCATTCAATTATTCAATCGTATTTATTGAGCACTTACTGTATGCGGAGCACTGTACTAAGCGCTTGGAAAGTAAAATTCTGCAACAGAAAGAGACAATCCCTACCCAACAATGGAATCATAATCAGTAAAGATGGTAGACTACAGTGATCTGCACTTGGTTGGAGTCATGTTCTCTTGGGGGCACAGAAGAGATTGCAAGCAAGTAGGCAGGCAGGGGTGAGGTCTGTGGCAGAGGGCATGCCAAGGTTTGAATGGGCAGAGACCCTCGCCCAGCCCAGTGACCACAAAAGAATGCTGACATGGAGTCACGGAGCCAGGACCCAGCAGGAGGTGGACATAGCAGGCAGCCGCTGTGTTCTTGACCGCCCAGTGTTCGTCGGCTATTTCTCGGGGTCCCTGCTGGCCCAGCCTGGACTGGTTCCCTCGCAGAATGCCAGAGATGGTTCTCTGGTCCAAAAGCTTCAGCGCCAATTGCCCGACCCCAGCGGGCTCCCCCCCGGGATGATAGGCCAAGGCTCCCGGTCCCCACTGCAGGGCAGGAAACATGGGTACCCAGTTCAAAGAACCACTGATTCCTATGTCTTGTGGGGATTTCTCTGTCTTTCCTTCCTTCCCTCCCTCTCCTCTTTTTTCCTTTCCCGTGGACAACTCATCGGTCTGAGCCACGAGAGGGTCAGAAGAAGCGGGCATTCGCCCCATGGGCCCGACCCGTGGCCAGTCGTGCCTAGAGCTGCTGAAGGCGTCTGGCTAGCATCAGCCACATTTTCATTTCCTGTGGACGGGACAGAGCTCTCCCTCCCCCGTGAGCCCGCGGCCACAGGAATGTAGGGATGGAGGAGACAACCGACTGAGATACAATGGGATTAAACTAATCCAGGGACCCGACCCCCAGCAGTGGTCCCCAGCCCCTCCTTCCCCTTCCCCCCGCAGGCGAGATGTACATTTTCCAGGGAGTAACGAACCATTATTGACTCTCTGGGCTCTCACCAGCTCTGGCTGGGGCTGACGTGACCTTCTCTGGCATCTCTTTTTGGAGAACATAGTAGGCATTTAATAATTATGGTACTTGTTATGCACTTACTATGTGCCAAGCACTGTTCTAAGCACTGGGGTAGATACAAGTTAATCAGGTTGGACACAGCCCCTATCCCACCCTGGGCTCATACCCTTAATCCCCATTTTTTACAGATGCGGTAACTGAGGTCCAGAAAAGTTAAATGACTAGCCCAAGGTCACATTGCAGACGTGCTGGAATCAGGATTCAAACCCAGGTCCTTCTGACTCCCAGGCCCACGCTATATCCACAAAACCACTCTGCTTCAGGACGACGCACTGTGCACAGTCGGCCTCCAGTATAGCACTCACCGTACGGTAGGAGCCTAGACCAGCACTCTGCATAAACTCTGAGCCCAGCACAATGCACTGCACGCAGTAGGTACTAAGTTCTGTGCTCTTCTAATTGGGGGAGGCCAAAGGTTAGATGATTTCCCCATCAGGTGTCCGGTGAGATGGCTGGCAGGAGGATTTTTGGAGCTCCCCGTTCCCGACCCCGAGATTTACTAGCTCTGCAGCCCGCCCCACCCCCCACCACAGGCACACAAATTCTCTCTCTCTCTCTTTCTTTCCCTCCCTCCCTCCCTCCCTCTGGGCCTTTGCAATGCTCAGGGACAGGGAGGGGCAGAGCTTGGTTCTGCCCCAGGCTGGAGCACAGAGCGACATTTTTCCTAGCCCACTGCTTTGATGATTGTCAGGAGCTCGAGGTGCCTGGTTGGGTTGGGCCGAGACCCAGGGGATCACCACCGCCCAGCTGGACGTGCCCTGAAGGTGGACCTGGGGAGACCCCTTGGAGAAGCCAGCAGGGAAGCCCTCACTCAGCTAGCTGGTTCCATTCCCTCCATTCAGTGACTCCCCTAATTTTCAGCCCTCCTGTGGGGCTAGTTCCCTCAGGGGAGGGGGCTGGCCTGGGCTTTGGGGGTGTTGCGGGGTGGGAGGGAGGAGGGGAAGGGAGCATACGGTGGATCCTGAGGTCTGCGGGTTTGGTGGAATTTATGATCGATTCCCCTCTCCTCTCAACTGGGAGTTTAGCCCTGATGACGGCATTCTGAGAGGCTAGCGTGGGAACCTGGAGATTGACAGGACACCTTCCCGCCTGTGAGAACAAGATGCGAGGACCCCAGGGTCTATATGGAGGTGGGGGGGAGGGGGGAGACGGGTCACTCCCGCCCCTAAGCGCAGGGGGCCAGAACCGGCCCAGCTGTCAGCTAGTCATGCCCACCTCTGCTCCTCGGTTCAGAAGTAGGAGCCAGAGGCAGGGAGCTGGGAACATAGGGAACTGAGATGGAAAAGTTATTGTGTAAAACCTCCAGCATAACAAAAGCCAATAAGCAGTCGTGTCCAGGAACGTTCTTCTTCTGGAATGTGTTTCCACCCACATGATTCAATTTGGACAGGACAGACTTTCTAGAGCCAAGTGCCTAATGGTGATTAATTAATTTATTAACCATAGAATATACAGACATAAAATCGATTGTCAACAAGATGGATGTTTGGAACCGGACCTTAGCCCTGACCCTGTCCCTTCCCCTTCCCCCAGCCCTGCCTTAACCTTAGCCCTGATCCTGACTTGACCCTAGCCCTGACCCTTGCCCTGTACCTTTCCCTTCTCCCAGCCCTGCCTTAACCTTAGTCCTGACCCTGACCCTGACCCTGATCTAGCCCTAATTATTACCTGGCCCGGACTCACTCGTTGTAGGTCGAGGCTGTCGGCGATTCAGTTTTAATGTCAGAAATTCAGAGATGAGGCTGTAGGGTAAGTCCCTGCTGACGGCCCTGCCCTCTGACCTCCCTGCTTCCAGAGCTCCCTGCGCTCTCAGAGCCCTCTACCCTTTGGGAACTGCCCTCAGGGAACCCCAGAGACCCCAGCCTGGTTTGGACAAGTCCTGAGGGACGGGTTCTGGGACTGGAGAACCGAGCCCCTGGCCCAGAGATTCACAGGAAAGAGCAAGGAGGGAAACTTCCTCTTCCGGCCCTCTTGGGAGCCTGAGCAAAGTGGAGGGGAGAGGAGAGGAGAAGGAGGGGGAGAAGAAAGAGAAATGGGGATGAGGAGAGGAGCAGAGAGAGGAAGGGGTAGTTGGTGAAAGATGATGTGGCAAAGCCACTGGGCGAGTGGGTGGATGAGTGGGTGGGTGGGCAAACTGCCTGTCCGTGGGGAGAAAAGCGAGGACACCCAGAAAGCGCAGGGAGGGAACCTGATTAGAAGCAGACAGAGGAGTGCAGGGCTCTGGGGCTCCTCTGCTGCCTCGCCAGAGCCGAGGGATCCGCTGCAGGCACGGATGGTGGGAGTCCCTCCCCTCCACCCTTTTGGCATCTCCAGAGCCTGGCCCTTCCTCCGCACCCAAGAGGTCTCCTTCTAGCCCAGGCTTTGCTCGTATCATGCTCAGATCACTTCATCGGCCTCCTTGCTGGTCTCCCATCCTCCAGGGCATCCAAGCGAGAAAAAATCAACCGCTCCTCCTCTATGACATTGTCAGATAGAACTACCCCCACATGTGCTACGTGGCCGCATTTGGGAAAAGAGCATTTCTCCATTACAGGGCCGCTGCTGCGTCCCCACCCGAGAGCCCTAGACAGCTCAGCTCTGAGATCCTCAACTCATCCCCATTAACAGATCCCGTCCATCCATCTCCATCCTTGAGGGGGCTGGGCTGCTCCCCACCATCCGTCTCCCTCATTGGAATGTAAGCTTCTTGAGTGCAGGCATCATCTCTCAGACTGCTGTTTTCTTTCTCCTAAATGCTAGGTTTCTCTCAGTAGGAGCTCAGAAAATATGATGGACTGACTGAATGGTTTGTTGGGGGACCAACAACTGACTGATTGAATGTTTGATAGGAGAGGCAACAATTGGATAAATGATTAATCAGTTGGAGGACCAACTACCGACTAACTGAATAATTGACTGGAGAGGCAACAATTGAGTTGAATGATTGATCATTTGGTGAACTAGTGATTGAATAAATGATTATTATTTTAACAATAATAGTAATAATTTTAAAAATTAAATTGTGTTATATGTTAAGTGCTTACTATGCGGCAGGCATTGTACTAAGCATGAGGATGGATACAAGCAAATCATGTTGGATTGGTGCTGCTTCTCTTGATTGGAGGATTAATGGTTGGTGGAGTGAATGACTGACTGGAGGGTCAACAGTTGATTGATTAATTGACTGATTGTGTGGACAATGACTAAGTGATTGATCAGCCAATCTATCAGTGGTATTGATAGCGTGGTCTAGGGGAAAGAGCACGGGCTTGAGAGTTAGAGGACCTGGGTTCAGTTTCCGCTCCTCCACTTACTCGCTGTGTGTTCTTGGTCAAGTCACTTAACTTTTCTGTGCCTCAGTTTCCTCATCTAGAAAATGAGGATTCAGTACCTGTTCTCCCTCCTACTTAGACTGTGAGTCCCATGTGGGTCTTGACTATCTTGTATCTTCCCCAGCACCTAGTACAGTACTTGGCACAAAGTAAGCACTTAAAAAATACCACAGTTATTATCATCGAGTGTTTATTGTGTGCAGAGCATTCTATCTTCATTCATTCAATCATATTTATCGAGCGTGTACTGTGTGCAGAGCACTGTACTAAGGGCTTGGGAGAGTACAATACAACAATAAACAGACATATTCCCTGCCCACAACAAACTTACAGTCTAGAGGAGAAGACTGTCTCAAAGCACTTGGGAGAATACAGTACAATAAGGTTGGAAGATATGTTCCCTGCCCATAAGGAGCTTAAAGTCTCAAGGGGGAGACAGACATTAACATAAATTATGGATATGTATATAAGTGTTGTGGGGCTGAGGATGGGATGACTATTAAAGGCTTAAAAGATGTTCATAGATGACACAGAAGGGAGAAGGAGTAGAGGAGTTGAGGGCTTAGTCAGGGGTGGCCTCTTGGAGGAGATGTGCTATTAGGAGTACTCTGACAGTGGGCAGAGTGGTTGTCTGCCATATATGAAGGGGGAGGGAGTTTCAGGCCAGAGGAAATATATGAACAAAGAGTCAGCAGCATTTGGATCTATGATCTGTGGACATTTGGACATTTGATATTTGCCCTACCCTCAATCCCCAGCACTTATATATTTTTAAATTATATATTATAAATGACTTATTTTTATTAATGTCTGCCTCCTCCTCTAGTCTGTAAGCTTTTTGGGGGCAGGTAACATGCCTGCTATGTTGTAATGTGTTCTTCCAAGTGCCAAGTACAGTGCTCTACACATAGTAAGTGCTCATTGAATACCGTTGATTGATAGATGAGATCAAGGTACAGTGAGTTGGTTGGTCTCAAAGAAATGAAGTGTGTAGGCTGGCTTGTAGTAGGAAATCAGCAAGGTAAGATAGGAAGGGGCTTTAAAGCTGATGTTGAGGAGCTTCTGTTTGATGTGGAGGTGGTTGGAAAGCTACTGGAGGGTCTTAAGTAGTGGGGAAGCATGGACCGAATGGTTTTCTAAAAAATGACCTGGACAGCAGAGCGAAGTCAGGACTAGTGTGGGGAGAGACAGGAGGCAGGGAGGTCAGCAAGGAGGCACATTGCAGTAGTCAAGGTGGGATAGGATAAGTGCTTGGATAGGTATAATAGCAGTTTGGATGGAGGGGAAAGGGTGGATTTTAGTGATGTGGTGAAAGTAGGATTGACAGGTTTTTGTGACGGACTGAATATGTGGGTTGAATGAGAGATGAATTGATAATGCCAGGTTACGGGCTTGTGAGACAGGGAGGATAGTGGTATTGTCTACAGTGATGGGAAAGACAAGGGGAGGACAGGGATTGGGTGGAAAGATGAAGAGTTACGTTTTGGAAATGTTAAGTTTGAGGTGTTCAAGTAGCGATGTCCTGAAGGCTGGAAGAAATGTGAGATGGCAGAGGAGAGAGGGGAGATTTGGAAATTATCCACATAGAGATGGTAGCTGAAGCCATGGCAGCAAATGAATTCTCCAAAGGAATGGCTGGAGATGGAGAATAGAAGGGAACCCAGAACTGAGCCTTGAGGGACTCCCACAGTTAAGAGATTGGAGGCAGAGAAGCAGCCCATCAGAGAGGCCGAGATGAACAGCCAGAGAGATAGGAGAAGATCCAGGAGAGGATAATGTTTCCAGGAGAAAGGAGTGGTCCACAGGATCAAAGGCAGCAGAGAGGTCGAGGAGGATTAGGATGGACGAGGACTGATTGATTGGAGGCCCAACTATTGACTGATGGAAGGACTCTACTCAGCTGCCCCTTCCTAATTCTCTCTCCCTCCCACCTCACCACTCCCCCCATCGCCCTTCCCCTCACACATCCCTTACCCCGAGCCCTACTCTGACTCCAGCCTCCACCTCTTGCAGCACCGGGTCAGGGGTCCCCGGCAGATCCTCTAACTAAAACTCTCTTGCCAGACTATCTGAGTCGGGGTTGGGGGGTGGGAGAGGAGGCAGTGGATGAATCCAGGCCTGGGAGCCAAGGGGCCCAGGTTCCCATCCCAGCTCTACCACTGGCCTGCTGTGTGACCTCAGGCAACTCACTTAACCTCTCTGTGCCTGTTTCCTCTGTTGCAACGTGAGGAGAATAGTTGGTGTCCTGAGGGAAGCTGTGAGGATGAGAGGAGATGATGGATTGGGAAGCGAGAAGGCTCCCTGAAAGCCACGGGGTGGCAGTGGACGACACCATTCCTGAGGCTGGCGAGAGAAGCGGGGCTGGGGACCCGCTGCATCAGGGACCTTCCAGGGAGGATCTGGGGAGGAGCAGCGATCAGTGTCCCGGGGCCTGGAGTGGGCAGAGGGTCCTGAGGGAACACCGGCCAAACAGGTTTAGCAATTTTAACATCTGTCGTCCCGCCATCTGGAAAGCAAATTCTCAGGCAAGAGCCCGTGCGGAGGGCAGAGGGGATGCGCAGTTAATGGAGCCATCACTCACTCTGCCGCGGTTTCCGACCCCTCACCCGCCCCGCCGCCTGGTCCTTAGATCAGACCAGACACCCTCCCCAGCAGTGCAGCTGTCAAAAGGAAGGGGCGCTCCCCCTTGCCCCCCATCGCCTCCCACCACTCCCCCTCAACATCCCCTCCCAGTGAGTCCGGCTTCAGGGAGATGGGGGAGTTTCAGTGCGGACACACAGACGCGCACATGCTGGAACTCAGACACGCACACCCTCCACACACCCTCCCTTTCTAAACTCGCTGGCGGAGCACTGGACCGCTGCAAGACTGGGGGATGGGAGGCCCCAGTCTGGAGCAGACAAGGTTCAGGTGATTGTGCCCGCCGGCCAGGTCTCCTTCAAAGCCTTGCCCACCAGGAAGGGGCTGAGCTGGTGGGCAGCTGGGGCTGGGGCTGGGCTGAGGCTGGGCTGGGGTGGAGGTTGGGCAGGGATGGGGCCGAAGTCGGTGCTGGAGCTGGAGCTGGAACTGAAGCTGGCCTGGGGCTGAGGCTGGGTTGAGCTATCAATCCATGGTATTTATCAATTAATCAATCATATTTATTGAGCGTTTACTATACGCAGAGCACTGCAATAAGTACTTGGGAGAGTAAAATACAATAGTGTTGACAGACCGGTTCCCTGACCACAACAAGCTTGCAGTCTAGAGTAAGGGCTAGGGCTAGGCCGGGACTGACAATGAGCTCAAGCTGGGCTGGCACGGCGGGCATGGGGGAGACAGGGGACCCAGGGAAGGGAGTCCTGTCTCCTGGAGCTGAATGAGGAAACTGAGCCCAAGAATGGACTTGGCCTGAAGCTACAAATAAAGGGACTCAGTAGATGCAGCACTCTGGGCCTGGGCCTCCTCACTGAGGCACAAAACCCTTGGTCCCCACTGTCTCCTCCCCAGATTTCTCCTCACTGCCTCCTCTCTTGGCACCTCCTCCCTTGTCGTCCCTCTTCCTCCTTGCCCACCTTCCCATTGCCTCCCTGCTGCGTCTCTTCCCCTCCTCCCCTGCCTTCCCCTCCACTGTTAGGGACCTGTTGGACCTGCTTGTGACTTGTGATAATGATGATTAACACACACACACACCACACACACACACACACACACACACAAGTTTATGTGTGACTGAGGAGTCCAGTGTAGAAGCTACATTTTGCCCACAAATGACGAGGATGATGAATCAAACAATAGTATTTATTGAGCACTTAATGTGTGCAGAACATTCTACCAAGTGCTTGTGAAAGTACATCAGGGTTGGTAGACACCTTGCCTGCCCACAGTGCACAGTGCAGAGATATTTTAATAAGGGTCAGGAGACCTAGGTTCTAGTTCTGGCTCTGCCACTTGCCAATTGTGTCATCTTGTCACTCAACTTCTGTACAGTGGGGCTAAGACACCCGCCCACTCTCCCTCTCTCTCTCTCTTGGACTGTGAGTCCTGTGTGGGACCAGGACTGTGCCTGATCTGATTATCTTGTACCTAGCCCAGCACTAAGCACTTTGCTTGGCACATAGTAAGTGTGGGCAGGGAATGTTTCTACCAGCTTTACTATATTGTACTCTCCCAAGCTCTTTGTACAGTGCTCTGCACTCAGTAAGTGCTCCAAAAATGTGGCTGATTGATTGAATAGTAACAATAATAATATCTTGCCTCTGTGATATACTTTCCCATCAGCGAACCATTTCATCTTCCCAGCAGCCCTGTGAAATAAAGAATGCCAGGGATCATTCTCCCACTTTTACAGGGGAGAAAATTGAGGCCCAGAGAAGTTCCATGACTTGCCCACTCTGCTTGGACCACTTTATTCCAAAAGGCGCCATGAAATCCTCTCCTTCCCGGGCACAGGGAAGTCACAAGGACCAGAATATTTGGGGTCGGTTCCTGCCCCAGGCGTCAGGGCTGATATTCCACTCTCGCTGGCCCCAAGGCAAGACCACCCAATCCTTTGACGTGCCCTTCGGAGCTCCGTCTGGCTGCATCAGAGCGTCTGTGTGGGCCTGGGGTTTGCACCTCTCCGGGCAGCGGGCCAAACCCATCTGTTATCACAGACAGGAGCAGGGCGGTCGGGCACCAGTTCTGCTCTCGCCCCTCTGAAGAAAGAGTCGATTCAGGCTGCGAGACTCCAGCCAGCTGCTCAGAGCACCTCCACCGCCTAGGACCTCTCCTCAGCCTCGTTTGTGCCAGCCTGATGGGCAGAGGCCTGACAGTGACCTGAGCCCTGCTCACGCTCTCCCCTGATCACTTTCTGCCAGGTGTCATCCCAGCAGGAGCCCACCCGTCCCCCGCCCTAGGCCCAGAGATGTTTGGGCATCGGGAACAGAACTGGGAGATGAGAAAGAGGAGGAGGAAGAGGAAGAGGAGGAGCGCAGACAGGCAGTGTAGTACAGCCCCCGAGCCAGGGGTCCCTGGGTCGCTGCTCCCCTCAGATGCTGGCTGACCAGCCCCGTCCAGCAGCCAAAGCCAGAGGGAAGTGGAGCAGGAATGGGAAAGGCCACGTGGGGTGGAGGGTGGGTTGCAGAGGCTGGTGAGTAGGCACCAAACCACATTTACTAACAAGCATCCCCTCTAGGACCCTGGAACCCAGCCACCTGGGCAGTCAGAGCCCATGGCCCATAGCCCCACCCATGGATCTCCCATCAACCCGAGAGAAATGCCCACTCCCACGGGCACGCACTCCCATTCACACATATTAGGCTGCCCCCCCACACACACACGCCCTCCCACCCCCCCCACACACTCAGACAAGTGCCCTTTTCAAACGGAGAAGGCAGTCGTAAAACCCGAGCTGAGAAATCCCTCCCCTTCCGGATGCATCCTCCCTCCCTCCCTGCTTCCCTCCATCCGGCCACCGGCCTGCGGCCCGGCCCAGGGAATAAGAGCCGCTCAGAGAGCAGCCGACCCCGCGCCCCCTCCCTCGGCCCAGCCATGGGGGGCCTCTGGGGCCTGCCTTGTTTCACAAGGAAACTCTGTTCCCTCTCAGTCTCAGAGGAAAATCCAGGTAAACACCAGAGCTAAACTCCCTCTCCCTCTCCTGCTCCCCAAACCCAGGGCCTCCACCGCCGCTACTGAGCTCGGCCTGGAGGGGCCCAGGGCAGCCGGCAGGAAGTTTTCCCTGCGTTCAAGAGGATCATCTCTGCCAAGAGCCTTTTCCTCTCTCTGCCCCACCAGAGTTGGGGCCGGAGCGGCAGGCCTAGCGGATTTTCTCACTAATATCACCGGGGCCCGGAATTGGCTGGGAGAGAGGTTCATGTGAGGGCTCAGGGGGAACCCCCTACACCAGTGCCATCCTCTTTCCACTCAGTCTGTCCACTGAGTCACGAATAAGTAGACACTATCCATGCCCTCAAGGAACTTACATTCAAGGAGCAGCATGGCATAGTGAGAAGCAGCATGGCAGAGTGGATAGAGCACGGGACAGGGAGTCCGAAGGTCATGGGTTCTAATCCCGGCTCCACCACTTGTCTGCTGTGTGACCTTGGGCAAGTCACTTCATTTCACTGTGTCTCATTTACCTCTTCTGCAAAATGGGGATTGAAACTGTGAGCCCCACATGGGACAGGGATTGTGTCCAACCTAATTTGCTTGTACCCATCCCAGTACTTAGTACAGTGCCTGGCACATAGTAAGTGCTTAGCAAATATCATAATTATTATTAATTATTATTATATTCTGGAAGGGAGGGAGACAGGCATTACCAATAGTAATTGTTAGAGGATACATGCCACACCCCTGATATATATAAAGGATAGACAACTATATAGGCAGATACAGGAAGTTGCCCTTTGTATCCCAATAAGTCCCCACTAATGGTAGAATTCACTCGTGAACATACACGTGGATGGAAAAACCAATGTGGGACCTGCAGTCCAGCCACATGGTACATACAAAATGGCAGTCCTTTGTTTTATTGTTATGTTTAATGTTTGCCACTTTTGGGTCTGTCTTTTTTTCCTTTTTCCCCCCTTGTCTCTTTTCCATATGAAACTTTTCCTTGAAGAGAGCCCCTCCTTTCTTGAGAGCATTGCTCTGTCGTCAACAATTGACTCCAGGTTTTCAGCTTGGAGGTAACGTCTTCTGAGACTGCGTTTTACTGTGTCTTTTAAAACATTTCCTCTGACCCTCCTGGCTTTTGGTCTCCCGTAAGCGACGCTGGTGGACCTGCTCAGGGAGCCGGATGTGGCTCCTGTGTGTGGTCCAGGATCACAGCCTTAGAGGAGGTCGGACAAGAGAAGCAGTGCAACTTAGTTGAGAGAGCTTGGACCTAGGAGTCAGTAGGACCTGGGTTCTATTGCTGGCTCTGCCACTTCTCTGCTGGGTGACCTTAGGCAAGTCACTTCATTTTTCCGTGCCTCGGTTACCTCATCTTTCAAATGGGGAATAATAGGGTGAGCTCCACATAGGACATGGATTGGGTCCAACCTGATTAGCCTGTATCTATCCCAGCACTTAATACAGTGCCTGGCACATAGTAAGCACTTAACAAATACTAGCTCTACATATCTTTTGTTTGGGCTGGAAACCGGTACCACACCTGTCACCGCCACAACTTATGTGACAGTTTCCCCAAGGATGTGCTGGCTTCTGTGATTTGGGTCTCTATCTCTATGATGTGGAGATGGATAGGCAACCATTGGTCATTTTTGAGGAGTGGGGAATTGTGTGCAGAATGATTTTTCAAAAAATAATCTGAGTAGTAAAGTGAAGTATGGACTAGAGTGTGGAGAGACAGGAGGCAGGGAGATCAGTGAGGAGGCTGATGCAGTAATCGAGGTGGGTTGTGACAAATGCTTAGATTGGCATGGAAACAGTTAGGATGGGGAGGAAAGGGTAGATATGAGAGATGATGTTGAAGGTAGAACTGGCAGGATTTCGTGACTGACTGGCTATGTGAGTTGAGAGATGAGTCGTGGATAATGCCAAAGTTGCAGTCTTGTGAGTCTGGGCGGATGGTGGTCTTGGCTAAGTGATGGGAAAGATGGGGGAGGACAGGGTTTGAGTGGGAAGATGGGGACATGTAAGTTTGAGATGCTTCTGAGACATCTAGGTAGAGATGTTCTGAAGACAGGAGGAAATGTGAAGCTGCAGGGAAGGAGAGAGGTCAGGGTGGGAGAGGGAGATTTGGAAATTACCTACATAGAAATGGTTAGTTGAAGCAATGGGAGCAAATTAATTCTCCAAGGAATGGGTGTAGATGGAGAATAGAGGGGGACTAGGAACTGAACCTTGAGGGATTCCCACATTAAGAGAGTGGAAGGCAGAAGAGCCAGAGAAAGAGACCGAGAAGGCACGGCCAGAGAGGTAGGAAGAGAAACAGGAGAGGATGGTGTCAGTGAAACCAGGGTTAGATTGTGTTTCTGGGAGAAGGGGGTGGCCCAAAGTGTTGAAATCAGTGGAGAGACCCAAGAGATTTTACCCTCACTCCACTGTGAGCAAACTCCCTTCCTCTTTGACCTGTCCCTGACACAGTCACTGCTCCTCCTCTCCATCACTGTCCCACCTGCCTCTGTCTCCTGAGAATAATAATGTTGGTATTTGTTATGCGCTTACTATGTGCCGAGCACTGTTCTAAGCGCTGGGGTAGACACAAGGGAATCAGGTTGTCCCACGTGGGGCTCACAGTCTTAATCCCCATTTTACAGATGAGGTAACTGAGGCACAGAGAAGTTAAGTGACTTGCCCAGAGTCACACAGCTGACAAGTGGCGGAGCTGGGATTTGAACTCATGACCTCATGACCTATGAGAAGGCCTCATCTTCTCTCCCTCCCCAAGAATCCCTGGGAAAGGGGGAGGGGTCAGACAGCTTCTTGATTCCCCAGCGCTGCTTTCACACCATCCCAACCCCTCCATCCCTCCTTCTGCTCTTTTGAAGCCCTCATCGTCTGTCTCTACTGGCCACTTCAACTCCTAGTCAGTGTCCTCTACCGCCTCTGGGGTCATCAGTTCATGAGCCCTTGGGCTGCGAGGTCAGGTGTGGTGGGAGGTGAGATGAGGGACCTGGTGAGCACCCCGCAGGGAGTCTGGGGTCTTCGAGGCTGCTGGGCCTCCTCTATCCCTCCTGCAACCCCCCAGGTGGAGCATTGGACCCCCAGGAACGCCATAGGAATTTGAGCCCTCGCAGACTGCGGCAGTGAGGCAGTGGTGGGGAGTGGTTTGCTCACCAGCAATAATTTCCTCCAGCCTCCCCCCGCCCCTCCTGCCCCCAATTGGGCTCATTGCTATCATGGGGAGCCAGGGAGGGTAGAGGGGCGGGGGCGTGGGGAAGGACAGGATCTGGTCGTCCTCTTGCCTTGGTGGGGCCTCAGTGAGGCAGATCTGCCCAGGCCAAGGCTTCAACCGGAAATGGGAGACCTGCCTCCGGTGCTGTCTCTGTGAGCGAAAAGAGAAATCCATCACTGCAACAAGGGAAACAAGGAGCTGTGCATCCCTGCTTCAAAGGAATGACTGAGGGACTCAGACCCGCCCCCTAGAAGCCCGGCCCTGCAGCCATCTGAACCAGAGTCCGCCACATCCGGTCCACCCCCAAGAGGGCAGAGTCATGGTAGATCCTGCTCCCCGACAGAGAGCGATGGGAAACAGGTTTGTGTGCATGTGAACACATACCTGCGTGTGTGTTTGTTGAGAGGGTCGGTTTGTGCACATGCATGTGAGTGTATTTGTTGTGGGGATCAGTGCCTATGTATGTGAGTATCGGTGTGTGTTTGCATGCGTGTGACTGTTGATTCGTGCATGTATTTGAGTGTGTTTTGTACCCTTTTATCTGAGGGTGTGTGCTTGTGAGTGTATACTGTTCACAATGTATATGAGTGTTTATGGGTGTCGGGGGGCGGGCGCTTGCGTGCATGTATGTGACTGTAGGGGCTGTGGGCATCCATGTGCACATGTGTGTTCCTAAGGAGACTCCAGAACTTCCCCCTGCAGGGTGAGGGGACCTGCCTGCTGGCTTTTGTTGGAGGGCGCTGTGGAGGGCAGGGCTGGGGGCTGGGCCTACCTGATCGGGGCTTGGGGCTCCAGAGTGGAGGGGCCCAAGGGGCTGGAGGGAATTTCTGTAGCTCCCATCCCTGGGACAGGACCTCCTCCCCTTCTTGCCCACCCGCTGTCCATCCGTCCATCTGCCTGCATGGGCCTGACACCCCACACTCGTTTCCGGCGATTAACAGCCAGTTAGCACACGGAGGGAGCGGGGGCTGTGACATTAGGACGAAACTCCACGTTAGGGTGCAAATCAAAGCTGTCTGTTTTATTGGCAGGGTGTCTGCGGGCCGGGAGGGAGGATGGAGGGAGGAAATTGGGGTCTCATTAGTCAGGGGAGCCGGGGAGCGGAGGAAGCTGGACCCTCGTTAAACCAGCCGGCAAGCCAGCCTTAATTATGCTTCTCGGTGCGCTAACAAGAGGACGTTTGTTCCGAGCTGGGAGTACTCAGGCCGAGCCCGGCGAAGCCCAGCGGAGATCGGCGGCCGCTAAACCACGCGGCCACTTGGTCCCGTCAGCCAGGGGGACTCCCGATTCTGCTTTCCCCATAAATGTATCTCGGCTGGGAGCCCAGGGCCAGGGGTGTCTCCCTAGGTCGAAGCCCCCCTGACCTCCCGACCTCGTCCCTCTTCTAGGCCCCACCAAGCTATGAAGACTGTGAGCCCCACGTGGGACAACCTCATTCCCATGTAACTACCCCAGCGCTTAGAACAGTGCTCGGCACATAGTAAGCGCTTAACAAATACCAACGTTATAATTACCATCTCCATGGTCGGAGCTGAGGGAATTGAGTGAGGCAAGTGCCCCGTCCATTCCAACAGGGGGCCCACCCACTTTCTGGTTGCCAGATCCCCTACCCTACTTGGACGAGAAGCTCGGAACCTTGTCTGGGCCTCCTGGGAGGGCAGGAGCCTTATTGGGCCGTCTGTGCTGCCACTCACCACCTTTCCTGGGCTGAACCTCCAGACTAGGGGGGAATGGGCAGGAGAGGAGCCAGGGGTAAATCCTCAGCAGGTAGAATTCAAAGGATCAGCATCCCAACCACAGTTGCCCATCAGTGATCCTCCTGGCCAATCAAAAGTCTCCCCTGAGGATGCCCTCTTCCAGGAAACCCATACCAACATCAGCCCAGTCTGGTGCTCTCTGGCTGCCCCTCTTCCCGAGCTGGACTGCAGCAAGCCGCTCGTGGGTCTGACCGGGGTCCCGCGGGCCCATTGGTCACCTTGTCCAACTCCAATATCACCGATTTGCAGCGCTCCAAACCCAAACCCCGCACTCCGGCCCCACCCTCCACCCCTCGGACCTGCCTACCCTAGAGTCGGGGTGGTCGCGGTCCCGGCCGTGTCTAAAGCCCGACGACAGGGACTGGTGGAGCCTGTCAGCACCCCCACCCCCGCCCGCCGGCAGCTGTTGGCTGTGAAAGCGGCCGATTCGCAGGGTCAGAAACGGCTGGTCCCCGAGGCCCCTTCCTCCCCAGCTCTGCCTAGCAGGACTTTCATGCCACAGTTTGGGACTCTATGGATTCCATCAGTGGGGGTGGGAGGGTAGCGTGAGGGGACAGAAGGGGCACAGCCACTGAGGTAGCCAGAAGACCGTGAGCACCACCTGCTGGGGTATGCCCTAAAGAGGGATTGGGGGGGGAGGGCAGAGCAAAGGGGAGCCTGGGGGCAGGGATTTTCAGGGAGGTAAAGCCAGCCCTCCCCTGATCTGCCCGGGGCAGCATCCCAGGGCACCACGGAGCTCTGGTGCCTGCAAGGTTGGGCAGGGAAGGGGGCCCCGGGGAGTGCAGACCTGTCTTCTTGTTGCCAACATCCATGGCCTGGGAGCCCCCGGCATCCTGGAGGCACCAAGGGCCCAGAACATGGAGGGGCTATCAGAGGCCTGGATTTGGGGGTGCTATTTAATGGTGGTACTCATTAAACATTGACTCTGTACTTGGATCTTTGACCTTTGTGTATTTGGTATGTGCCCCACCCTCAACCCCACTGAATTTAGGTAATTATCTATACATTATATGTGATAAATCATTTATTCATGTTAATGTCTTTTTCATCTCTAGACTGTAAGCTTGTTGTGGACAGGGAGCGTGTCTACCAACTCTGTCATATTGTACTCTCCCATGAGCTTAGTACAGTGTTCTGCACATGGTAAGCACTCAGTCAGTACCACTGACCACGTGCCAAGCGCTGTACTGAGTGCCAGGGTAGAGACGGTACAAGTAGCCCCAGGGGTGTGTGGCCCAGGACTCAGACCCTCTCTGGAAGGAGGCTATGGACCTGTTCACCGCAGGGACCGGACCAGGCTCGGGAACAACTCGCTTCAGAGAAGGCAAAGATTCAGGGAGGGGCTGGGGCTGCATCACTCCCCCTCCCATGTCTGGCCCTGGACCCGCCCAGCTCCCATCCACGAAGCTCTCATTTCCCCAAAATGCTTTTTCTTCCGTATCCCACCACACCCTGAGAGGCAGGGGTTAAGGTTTTCCTATCATTTTATAGAAGGAGAAAGGGAGGCCTAGGGAAGTTTTGCAGGCTAATGCAGATTTTGCAGGCTAATACAGATTGGGACTAAGATTAGGGTCTTGCCTTGTGGAACTCTGGAAGGCAGAGAGGCAAAATGGCTGCAGCAGTTGTGGGGGTGGACCCCTTTGGGAGGTGAGGCTTGATTCTCCCCCACTCCCTCCCCACTCTAGCCTCCTACAGATGTTCCGGTAATGTCCACCCCGGGGCCGTCCTCGCCACTGAGGCCTCATCCGGCACCTCTCCATCCACAACGCACCCTCCTGGACGCAGACCCATGAGGATGAGCCCAGCACCCCAGAGGAGCTCCGCTCCCGGCCGGGGACCCCCGAGTCGGACGGCGAGCCGAAACCCTGCCCGGTCCACCCCTGGAATCCGCGCCCCTCTGGGGCCGAGAACGCAGCTGTTGGCAGCCACCGGGCCCGGGGCTGAGCCGGAAACCAGAGGAAAGAGCGTGTCCAATGGAGACTACGGGGCTGGGCCGGGCCGGGCTGTCTGAGCCGGCGCTGGACGGTGGCCAGGACACCTGGTCACAGCCCTGCTCCCAGACTGGTTTTCCCCAGCCAGTCCTCAGCCAGGCCGGCCCTGGCGCGAGCGAGGAGGAGTACGCGGGGGGCCCGGGCCCGATGGAAGAGCTGCGGCCCGCATGCCAGGTGGCTGTCCCGCTGGGGTCCTTTGGAGACGAGGCTCCGGATGACCCGGCCCAATCTTCTGCCCTCTCATTCTCGCCTGTCTCCTGCTCCAGATGGGTGTCCCATGAGGAGTGGGAATGAAGATGGCGCAAGCGTCTGCTGCAGCTGCTGGTGCTGCTCCAGGCCAGGCTCTGGGGGAGGTACTGATTCACTCGCCTGTGCCCTGCCAAGGCCTACGGTGATGCCTCCCCGGCCCAGGTGTGGGGTGCCTGCAGCTCAGGAGTGCAAGGCCAGGGCCTCTTCAGAGTTTCCATGCCCCATGGTGGGTGCCAGTGCCATCAGAGTGAGCTGTGCCTACCTACGTTTACCCTAATGCGGCCCGCTCCCCTGGGGATGCTCCCACCCTTCCCTAGTGCGACCCAGGGGGTCCCAGCACAACGCTAGCTAGGTACCAGCGGGCAGCCACGCGGCAGAACTGGTGAACGGGATGCTTTCCGGCAGTCCCCACCGGGCTGGCGTATTCTGCTTTTCACATATCTCAAAATATTTTCACATGTTTTGGGTTCAGTAAACCCCAGCGCACTGTGCCAGGAGCTTTTCCCATGAATGGTCCTCCCGTTTGTATTGGGTGGAACGGCAGGCCACATGTTTCCAATTCATTTAGCACAAACTCATCAAAATATTGTTCCTTTCGGCACAGTTCTGTCCAAGCCGCCGTCTAAGCCCCCAACACCCACCCCAAAACACGCCTCGTTTCCCCTTAGAAACAGGAAGTCGTATTTCACCGAGTAGGAACTAACTCCAAAATCAGAGGAGGATGCTGCCCGCCAAGTCCCGCCTCGGCCGGCTGAGCCCCTGCAGGAGCCCCATCTCCACCCGCCTCGCCGCCACGTCTTCTCCGAAGCTGCACACCCCAGCCCGCCCACCCACCTTGTCTTGACTTCTCTTGTATGTTCCCAAGCACCAAGCCAATGCTCAGCACACAGTAGTAGATAACCACTGCGGCTCTTGGCATACAGTCGGCTCTCGCTTGGACCAGCGTTTCGCATACAGTTGGGGCACAATAGTACTGATGATGATAATGACCCAAATCCTCAGGAACTCTGTTCAATTTCCGTTCAGGACCCCCAGGTAGTAACTGTCAGTCAGAATTCCCATTTATTGACTGTCAATCAGGTGACCCAAGAGTCACCCAAGGATATGGTATTCCGTGCGTGGTGGGCCACATGTCTACCAACAACTGAAAGGACTCCCATTCCATGGCCAGCCGACATGGGTTGCAGGTCAGGGCACAGCCAGCCCTTAGTGGGAGTAGGGAGGGAGGGTCAAGAAAGGTCCAAAGTTGCGAGGCCCCCAAAATGTTGCAGCCACACTTGTGCCCAGTGTTCACTCATGCCCACCCCCTCCAACCAATCAATCAATAAATGGTATTTATTGAGCGCTTACTATGAGCAGAGCATTGTTTTAAGTGCTTGAGGGAAAACAATCCAACAGTATTAACAGACACGCTCCCTCCAGCAGAAATATCCCAACCATAGCAGATGTCCTGGCCCCAGCCGAGGGGCCCTCAACCACACTGTTGGTGGGCGGCTGGCGTGGACCCGCCGGCTCCACCCCACCCCCGGCATCCGGGATGTTTAACTTGCTCCGACTATGAGGATTCTGGCAAAACAGGCTTTCTGTAGGAAAACTCCGGCAAGATGGTCCCATTTGTTATCTCTCATCTTCCCAGATTTTTATCTTCAAAGTCACTCACTTCTGGGGCAGAAGGAGGAAGGGGCAGGGGGAGGAACTGGGGCAGAACAGGCAAGGTAGGGCAGGGGGGACTGGGCTGCAGCTTCTGCCACTGCCTTCCACCCCATTAGCTCAAGTGTCAGGAAACATTTGGGATGATTAATGTCTCTGGAACGGGCAGGAAATGACTCAGGTGGAGTCAATCAGCCAGACCCAGCTCACAGCACCTTATTAAACCGAGACAAAGGCCCCGGGCCCCGACTGCGTGACTAGCAGCGGCCTTCCCCAGGGCGGGCGGGGGGCAGGCCTCCGGCATCCAGCTCACGTCCGGCCCGCGTCCAGCTCCAACCACCTCTGCGGCTGCTTCCTCGGGTGGATTCTGGGCCAGGGGAAATGACCTGTTGGTGGGGTGGGGCGGTGGAGCTGCCGGCCAGGATCCGTCCCCTCCCTGCCACGTGGGACCGGGGAGCGCTGTGTTTCATGAGCTTGGGAGCGCTGCTGAGATGATTTCTCTGCCACTCACAAGTATGAGCACCAGCTCTGTGCACCGGGCCGTCCTAGGCACATCGGAAGACAATCCAGCCCGCAAAGAGCTTTTAACCTTGGGGGCAGGACGGGGCAGTGACGGAGGAACAGAACCTATAGACTAACCTTCTGCTCCCCAATCAGTGGGTGGGCAGTGCTGGGCTGGGGGCTGTGGCATGGGCACCTTGGTAGGCTTCGAGGCTTCAAGTACAAGTTCTCAGGGGAGAGGGGGCAGCTGGGGTGCCACTGCATCACATCCAGGCCTGCCAGGTGGGGCGAGCCCAGGATCTCCAGGCCCAAATCCCATCCCACCTGCAGAAGGGCATTGACTCCAACTGGGCAGGACAAGTTCAGGTAAACAGCAGGAAACATTTTTCCCTCCCCCAGCCCCCCTCCCCCACGAAGGAGGTGAGGACTGGGAATCTTCCCATGGGGAGCTTGGTTGTTGGGAATACTGGCAGGGTCCAAAGAGATTAGGTGAATTCCCTGATAAGAGTCTGATTTTGAATTTGCCCAAGATTTATTTTTCCTGAAGGTTCTTATATCAAATATTGCACAAATCCTAGAGAAGGAGGGATCATTCTTGCCAGTTTACAGAGGGAGAAATGGAGGCTCAGAGCCAGGACTAGAACTTGGCTCTCCAGGTTCCCACACTCTTTCCCCTAGGCTACACTTACTTTCTAACTCATGGATGACTGGTCCGGGATGGAGACGGGAGAGTCAGGGGAAGCGGGTCCTTTCTGTGTCATTGAGGGAGAGTCAGGGATGGAAAAGGGAGTCAGAAATATTGAATGGTCCATGCTGGGTCTCTGGGGGAGAGTCAGGGATAGAGAGGGGAGTCAGGGGGGTTGAATGGTCTGTGCTCATTCACTGGAAGAGAGAGGTGGAAAAGGGAGAATCAGGGGTGTTGGATGATCTGTGCCAGGTCACTGGGGAAGAGTCAGGGGTGTGGAATGGCTTATCCTTGACCCCAGCCATCTCTCCTGCCTTTCCCACCCCCCAATTCCCCTCTCAGTGAGGAAGAATCCTTTGTATGTCGCTGGAAGAATTCTAAAACAGAACTGCAGCCTTGGAGTGTTAAAAGGCTCTCTGTCTCCTTTTTTATGCTATTTATTAAATGTTTACGATGCCTCAGCCACTATATTAAGTTTTGGGGTAGATACAAGCTAATCAGGTTGGACACAGTCCCCTATGGGGCTCACTGTCTCAATCTCCATTTTACAGATGAGATAACTGAGGCACAGAAAAGCCAAGTGACTTGCCCAAGGCCACACAGCAGACAAGTGGAAGAGTTGGGACGAGAACCCAGCTCCTCCGACACAGATCCATGCTCTACCATTGAGGCTACACTGCTTCTCTTTGTGGCAGTGCTATTTCTTCTGAGGAGCAGACAGCCATGGGTGAGGCTGGAATAGTAACCAATCCTTCCCCTTCACGGGGCATTTTGCAAACCTGCCCCTGCTCCTTCTGCCTTGGTGAGTAAACAGGAGCAGAGGACCGAGAAATCAAACCCGCTGAGGCCGAAAGACACTGAGCAGCCTGGAGGGAAGAGACTGTGGGAGAGACGGCTCAGACAGGGAAGGTGAGAAAGACAGCCAGAGCACCAGTACATGTGTGTGCTTGCGTCTTGGTGCTTTGTTTGCTTTTGAGGAGGTGGGAGCTGGGGAAAGGCTGGGGGGCTGGGGGAGGGGCCGGATTAGCCAGCACATGGTTGTCCTGGACAGCCGCCCCACTCCAGATGTGCTAATCAATTCTAATCATTGAAACCTTAAATTTGGAACACCGTGGTCAGCTCCTTCCTCCTCTCCCCCTTCCCCCAGGCCCTCTCTAGTCCCTGAGGGTCCCAGTAAGAAGCCACCTTGGCTGTTTGGGAATGGCACACAGTCTCACCCCCCCCCCCCCGCCCCCAACCCCACAACACTCCCACCTAGCCTCCCTCTGTAAGCCCAGAGTGGCCAGCCCCAGTCAGCCCCAGTGGGGGAGGACAGGCAGAGGGGATCTGATGTGGGAAAGTTGGGGCCGCATTCACCGGCCCAGAGCCAGAGCTGCAGTTGGCGCTGCCCTAGCGCGAGAGGTTAGGGGTAGAGTCCCACAGCCAAGATCTCTGGGACAGACGGGCATACAGACGGGCAGGCAGACAGAAGGGCAGACAGATGGGGAGGCAGACGGCAGACAGCCGGCCAGGCGGACGGGCAGGCAGATGTAGTTGGTCAGACACAGACAGGGTGAGAAGTTACCCCATCTAGGGCAAATCCCTGATGACAAGACTAGGGGACGGGGTTAGGACAGGCTGAGGCTCTTCTTCCCTCTCTCCTCTGCCCACAAAGTGGAACAGTTCCCCCGGCAGGTCTCACAGCAAGCATCTGAAGGCTCCTGAGGTAGTCCAACCCTGCTGGGACCCACGGATTGAAAAGGCAGGAAGTAAGTTCCCATCACTCCGTGATGGGACGTTGGAAAGCAGTGTGGCTTAGTGGAAAGAGCACGGCCTTGGGAGTCCGAGGTTGTGGGTTCTAATTCCGACTCTGCCACTTGTCAGCTGTATGATTTTGGGCAAGTCACTTAACTTCTCTGAGCCTCAGTTACCTCATCTGTAAAATGGGAATTAAGACTGTGAGCCCCAAGTGGGACAACCTGATAACCTTGTATCTATCCCAGCGTTCAGAAGAGTACTTGGCACACAGTAAGCATTTAACAAATGCCATCATTATTATTATTATATTATTATGTTTGATAGAAGTCCCTTTACCTCATTTCATCGGAAGGCATGGGTGGGCGAGAGAAGGGATTTGGATGGGCCGGGGAGGAGCGGTCTGTCTCTTCTCCTGCACCCCTCGGGCACAGTCCCACCCGACCTGCTTCCCAGAGCTCCTGGAGTCCTGCTTCGTGCCTCTGTCAGCTTCTCCACGCCTTGCCATGGGACTTAGACAGTGGGCCTCTCCATCACAAGAGCGAGTGGGGATTTGGCAAGTTTAACTTTTTCCCCAGCCACTGTCGTGCACCTTCTCTCGGTGCACCTCTGCTCCCCTGCCACCCTGACCGGCCAGTGTGGGTGGTCATACCAACCATGGCATTGCCATTGTTGCTATTATTATTATTATTATTGGTATTATTATCATTGTTGTTGTTACTGGCCTGAAATTAACAAACAGAAAGCCCCAGGCATGCATGTGTCACAGCCTCTCCTTTGCCCCTAAAGCAGCAGGGTGGCTTGGCCTGGCCAGGGGGGATCAGAAAGCTCCGGACCGGCTCACCGCCAGTCGCAGCCAGTGGTCTGTCTTAAGGAGAGGGCAGACAGGATCCTGGCCAGAACAGGCCAAAATGTGGCCAGGCAGTGCCTGTGACATCCTGGAGCCACGTAATGAGGTCAGCATGCGTCCCAGCCTATGGTCTGGTCGCTTTCAGGGGCCAGCTGAGCATGAGGACAGTGTGGGCAGTGGAAGAACACAGGCTGGGAGTCAGGGGATCCGAGTTCTGGTCCCAGCTCTGCACTATCTTGACATGTGACCTTGGGCAAGGCACTGAAATTCTCTGGACCGCCTCGGTTTTCTCCTCTGTAGATGGCGGGTAGTACCCTGCACTCGTTCCTGCCGATCTTGCCTGACCCTGCCTCCTAGGGCTGGGAGGAGGATGACGGCAGGGATAATCCATGTGAAGGGGGAATGAGGAAATATAAGGCCCCTGCAAAGTCACAGGATTTGGCCTTTAACTTTCCTTTCCCCAAGGGAGACAGTCAGTTTTGCTCCGGAGTTGAATTTGGGGGTTTCAAAGGCAGAGCAGGCAGGGGAACAGCAGGGTCAAGAAAGGGTTAACCCCAAGCAGTTCCTTCCCCCGCCTCCCACCCCTACCGCTCCCCCCACCCCGCCCCCGCCCCGATCCCACCAGCATGGCCGGGAAGACACCGTCCAGCTGGCCAAACATGTCTGTCACCGGCACTATTACCGTCTTCTCCAGCTCAGCATTAGTCTGTCGCTCAAGGTCAGCAGAGGGGTGTGCACAGAGGGGTGACCTCAGCGGAGTGTGAGCTGCCCCACCAGTTGGGGTTCAGAGGGAGGTTGGGGATAAGGGGTGATGACGGTGCATTGAACTCTGTCTCCTCTACCACTGCAGAAGGGGGAATGAGCTGCCACAGCCAGAAACCGCAGTGCCGGGATCTGGTCTTCATGTACCCGGAGTGGGGATGTGGCATGGTGGTGGTCTAATGGGCAGTGGATCCAAGCTGAGGAGAGGGCAGGGTATAGGCAGAGAAGCAGCGTGGTTTAGTGGCAAGAGCACGGGCTTAGGAATCAGAGGTTGTGAATTCTAATCCCGCTCCGCCACCTGTCAGCTGTGTGACTTTGGGCAAGTCACTTCACTTCTCGGTGCCTCAGTTACCTCATCTGTAAAACGGGGATTAAGACTGTGAGCCCCTTGTGGGACAACCTGATTACCTTGTATCTACCCCAGTGCTTAGAACAGTGCTTGGCACATAGTAAGTGTTTTACACAATAGCATCATCAGCCGGAGAGGGAGACTGGTTCTAGCGGGGGAGACGGGTCAGGCTAGAAGCCCCAACCCTCTGTCTGCTTGAGAACGCACTGACACACTGCCTTCCTCCCCCGCCCCGCCCCTCCCAACACACTCATGCATGCACACTGGAGGCAAGGGCCACCCCTCGGACTGGGCAGAGCAGCTTAGCAGAGTGGGAGCTCTGGCACGCTGTGGTGGCCAATTCCCTGGGCATGGTGAGAGGGAGAGTGTCTGTTTCCTCCTCCTCCTCTTCCTCTTCCTCCACCTCCCGCCCCTCCTCACAGGGAATTCTGGTGCCCCAGTAATTCAAAAACCTTCAAGCTCCTGATCTGGTCTCATGTCCACCAGCTCTGGCTCAGTATTGGATGACAGTGACTGTGGCGATTCATGGTGGGGATGGTGACGGTATTGATGGGGATGAAGGCGACAATGATGTCAGTGTGGATGGTGTCAATCGATGAAATTTACTGAGTGCTTACTGCTTACAGAGCACTGTGCGAAGTGATTGGGAGAGTACAATACAATAAAATTAGCAGACACATTCCCAGCCCATGACAAGCCTACAGTCTATGCATCTTTACCCTCCAAATAATGTATTCATTCAAATTGGCACAGCTAATTAAAAATTGGTTTAAACCAGTGATTATTTATTCCACTTCAAACAGTATCAGATATCTTCTGCAGATGTCTCATTTCAGAGGCTTAAGTTTCCAGGCACCTTCACAGATGTGTTCCGGACAACTTCTAATTTTTCTTGATAGTGATGGTGTTCGTGTTGATAAGGATGAAGGCGACGATAGTGCCGGTGTGGATGGTGTAGGTGATGATGGGGATGAAGGTGACCGTAGTGTCAGGGGTGATGATGTTA